>NC_080187.1:229863120-230172948 GCF_030028045.1 Hippopotamus amphibius kiboko
TGTTAGTTACTACTGTACAGCAAAGTGAATCAGCTATATGTATACATACATCGCCTCTTTTTTGGCTTTTCTTCTCATTTAGGTCACCACAGAGCATGGAGTAGAGTTCCCTGTGCTCTACAGCAGGTTCTCATTATTTATCTATTTTATACATAATAGTGTTATGTGTCAATCCCAATCTCCCAATTCATCCCACCCTTCCTTTGCCCCCTTGGTGTCCATACATTTGTTCTACATGTCTGTGTTTCTGTTTCTGCTTTGCAAACGGGTTCATCTATACCATTTTTCTAGATTCCACGTGTATGCGTTAATATTCATTATTTGCTTTTCTCTTTCTGATTTACTTCATTCTGTATCACAGTCTCTAGGTCCATCCATGTCTCTGCAAATAGCACAATTTCTATCATTTTCATGGCTGAGTAATATTCCATTGTATATATGTGCTACATCTTCTTTATCCATTCATCTGTTGATGGACATTTAGGTTGCTTCCATGTCCTGGCTATTGTAAATAGTGCTACAATGAACATTGGGGTGCATGTGTCTTTTTGCATTTTGGTTTTCTCAGGGTCTATGCCCAGTAGTGGGATTGCTGGGTCATATGGTAGTTCTATTTTTAGTTTTTTAAGGAACCTCCATACTGTCCTCCATAGTAGCTGTATCAATTTACATTCCCACCAGCAGTGCAGGAGGGTTCCCTTTTCTCCACACCCTCTCCAGCATTTATTGTTTGTAGATTTTTTGATGATGGCCAATCTGACTGGTGTGAGGTGATACCTCATTGTAGTTTTGATTTGCATTTCTCTAATAATTAGTGATGTTGAGCATCTTTTAATGTGCCTCTTGGCCATCGGTATGTCTTCTTTGGAGAAATATCTATTTAGGTCTTCCGCCCATTTTTTTTTATTGGGTTGTTTGGGTTTTTTTGATATTGAGCTTCATGAGCTGTTTGTATATTTTGGGGATTAATCCCTTGTCATTTGCTTCATTTGCAAGTATTTTCTCCCCTTCTGAGGGCCGTCTTTTTGTCTTATTGATGGTTTCCTTTGCTGTGCAAAAGCTTTTAAGTTTAATTGGGTCCCACTTGTTTATTTTTGTTTTTATTTTCATTATTCTAGGAGGTGGGTCAAAAAAGATTGTGCTGTGATTTATATCAAAGAGTGTTCTGCCTATGTTTTCCTCTAAGAATTTAGTCTTACGTTTAGGTCATTAATCCATTTTGAGTTTATTTTTGTGTGTGGTGTTAAGGAGTGTTCTCATTTCATTCTTTTCCATGTAGCTGTCCAGTTTTCCCAGCACCACTTATTGAAGAGGCTGTCTTTTCTCCGCTGTATATCCTTGCCTCCTTGGTCGTAGATGAGTTGACCAGAGTTTATCTCTGGGCTTTCTATCCTGTTCCATTGATCTATATCTCTGTTTTTGTTCTCTTTTGGCTTTCTCTCTCTCTCTCCTTATACAGACACATGAATTTTTATAATTTGGTTTGATTCAAATCTACTAAATCTTTTTTTTTTTTTTATGTTCAAATTGTTGCAGCTTCGGGCAGTGCCTGGGCGCCCTGTTGTTTTGAACTTAGATTGACAGATAGCGCTCCCTCCCTGCGCACTGTCCCCGTCCTCAAGTCATGCTGAACATTTTTTTGCTACTGTTCTTTTCGGTCATTAAGGTAGGCAATACTCTTTATTATATACACCGCTGTGTGTTTTTGTCTAATATAAACAACGTTCTGCCTTTTAATTTTCAACGTAATCATTCATGACCATAAAACGTATGTATCTCTGGCCTACCCAATCAGTAGGTTGTGGTCCATTTTCTTTCCAATTTTTAAATGGTTATGGCTTTTCTCTCTCCCATTGTCTCTGTCTTCATGGAAGATAGGCAGGTGCCAGGGCCTGATGGGTCTTAGATGCCAAGCTGAAGAATTTAGACGTTAATCTAAAGGCCGTGGGAGAACATTGACCAGTTATAAACAGGGGAGTATTGTGATCACATCTCCTTTTTGGAATGATCACTCGGGCCATTAAATGAATAACTGAATAGAGGTGAACAGGACTAGAGGCTGGAAAACCAGTTAGAAAGCCTCCTAACCTGCTGTCATTCAAGCGAGTCACACCATGTTTTTGGTGTCCCGGTGCATGTAAAAGTTATGTTTAAACTATACTACACTCTGTTAAGTGTGAAATAGTGTTATGTCTTTTAAAAAAGTGCACATACCTTTATTTAAAAATACTTTATTGCTAACAGAAATGCTAACCATCGCGCGAGCCTTCAGCGTGTCACACAACTGCTGGTGGAGGGTGTCGCCTCGGTGCTGAGGCTGCTGACGGATCAGGGTGGTGGCTGCGGAGAAGGGGCAGCTGTGGCATCTTCTTAAAGCAAGACAACAGTAAAGCTTGCCACATTGATTGACGCTTCTTTTCACAAATGATTTCTCTGTAGCCTGCAATGCCGATAGCATTTTATCCACCATAGAACTTCTTTCAAAATTGGAGTCAATTGTCTCAAACTCTGCTGCTGCTTTACCAACTAAGATTGTGTCATATTCTAAATCCTTTGTTGTCATTTCAACAATCTTCACAGCATCTTCACCAGGAGTAGATTCCGTCTCAAGAAACGACTTTCTTTGCTTACCCATCCATCCTGATCCATTCAAGTTTTTTTTTAAACATTTTATTTTATATTGGGGTATAGTTGGTTAACAATGTGCTACTTTCAGGTGTAGAGCAAAGTGACTCGGTTATACATATACATGTATCTATTCTTTTTCAAATTCTTCTCCCATTTAGGTTGTCCCGTGATGTTGAGCAGGGTCCCTGTGCTCTACAGGAGGTCCTCTTTGGCTGTCACCATGAGACGGCAGCAGTTCAGTCACACAATCAGGCTCCACTTCTAATTCTAGTTCTTGTGCTGTTTCCACCACACCTGCAGTCACTTCCTCCACTGAAGTCTTCCTCGAAATCATCCGTGAGGGTTGGAATCCACTTCCTCCAAGCTTCTGTTAATGTTGATCTTTTGACCTCTTCCCACAAATCATGAATGTTCTTAATGGCATTTAGATGGTGAATCCTTTTCCAGAAACTTTTCCATTTACTTTGCCTAGATCCATCAGAGAAATCACTCCCTATGGCAGCTATAGTCTTACAGGTTGTTATTTCTTAAATAACAAGACTTGAAAGTCGAAACTACTCTTGGTCTGTGGGCGGCACAACAGATGTGTTAGCAGGCATGGAAACAACCTTCGTCTTCCAAACACCTCCGTCAGAGCTCCTAGGTGACCGGGTGCATTGTCAATGAGCAGTCATGTTTTGAAGTGAGTCTCTTTTTTTTGTGAGCAGCTGGTCTCAACAATGGGGTTAAAATACTCAGTAAACCATCTTGTAAATAGATGTGCTGTCATCTGTGCTTCCTTTTTCCATTTACAGAGCACAGGCAGAGTACATAATTCTTACAGATTCTTAAGAATTCTTAAGGAAATTCTTCAGGAAAATCCCTAGGATTTTCAGAATGGTAAATGAGCACTGAATTCAACCTAAAGTCCCCAGTTGCATGAGCCCCTAACAAGAGGCAGCCTGTCATTTGAAGCTTTGAAACCAGACATTGACTTCTCTCCAGCTATAAAAGTCCTAGGTGGCATCTTCTTTCAACAGAAGGCTATTTTGTCGACACTGAAAGTCCCTGTTTAGCGTAGCCACCTTCATTAATGCTCTTAGCTATATCTTCTAGGAGATCATAGCTAAATCCACTTCACCTTGCACTTCTGTGTTATAGAGACGGCTTCTTTCCTTAAACCTCATGAACCAACCTCTGTTAGCTTCAGACTGTTCTCCTGCAGCTTCCTCACCTCTCTCAGCCTTCACAGAACGGAATAGAGTCAGGGCCTTGCTCTGGGTGAGGCGCTGGCTTCAGGGAATGTTGTGGCTGTTCTGATTTTCTATTCAGACCACTAAAATTTTCTCCATATCAGCAATAAGGCTGTTTGGCTTTCTTATTGTTCATGTGTTCACTGAAGTAGCACTTTTAATTTCCTTCGACAAGTTTTCCTTTTCCTTCACAATTTGGCTATTTGGCACAAGAGGCCGAGCTTTCAACCTATCTCAACTTTCAAGATGTCTTTCTCACCAAGCTTTTTTTTTTAAATTAATTTATTTATTTTATTGGCTGTGTTGGGTCTTCATTGCTGCACATGGGCTTTCTCTAGTTGCAGCGAGCACGGGCTCCTCATTGCCATGGCCTCTCTTGTTACAGAGCACAGACTCTAGGCACATGGGCTTTAGTAGTTGCGGCACGTGGGCTCAGCAGTTGTGGCTCCTGGCCTCTAGAGCACAGGCTCAATAGTTGTGGCGCACGGACTTAGTTGCTCTGCATCATGTGGGATCTTCCTGGGACAGGGATTGAACCCGTGTCCCCTGCATTAGCAGGCAGATTCTTAACCATTGCACCACCTAGGAAGTCCCTAAGCTTTTGATTTAAAGTGAGAGAATTGCAGTTCTTCCTTTCACCTGAACACGTACAGGCTATTGTAGGCCGTTGTTGTTAATTGGCCTAACCTCAATATTGCTGTGTCTCAGGAAATAGGGAGGCCTGAGTAGGAGAGAGAGAGGGTATCAGCCTGTCAGTGGAGCAGTCCAAATGCACACGTTTAATCCATTTAGTTCACCGTCTTATATGGGAGCAGTTCGGACCAAGCCCAAACAGTTACAACAGTAACAGCGAAGATCCCTGATCACAGATCACCATAGCACATAGAGCGATGGAAAAGCATCACCTAAATGCCATACAGAGCAAATGCTCCTGGAAGAACTGTGCCGGTAGACTTCCTTGATGCAGGGTTGCCACAAACCTTCAATTTGTAAAAAACACAGTATCTGTGAAGCTCAATAAAAGCAAAGCACCATAAAATGAGGGTTTTACTTATGCATGCCCATGTAGCATGCTGCCTTTAAAAACGCCAGCTTCCACAGCAGCTGATTTTAATTTGGATTTAAAAGGCCACAATCTCCCAGCTAACGCATATTCTCGCACTCCTGGAAGTGATTACACAATTTCTATTTGAAATCGCCGGCATCCCTTCTTCCTTCCCTCTCAGACAGCCTGCTCATCCTCCCCACCAATCCCGCCGACCTACCTGCATCTGTGCCCACATACACCGACTCATCCAGGAAGAAAGAGGCCTGCTCCCCTCTGTGGCACCCCCTACTGGTGCCCGACATCCTCCTCTTCTCAAAACTCTCAAGGTGTTTGCACTGGCAATTACTTATTATCTCTTCTGTATCATCTTTTTCTCCTTCTCTATAGGACGATTTCCAACTATATGCTGTTGCTCATTTTTTTTCTTTGATCTTTATTGGAGTATAATAGCTTTATACTGTGGTGCCAGTTTCTGCTGTACAACAAAGCGAATCTGCTGTATTTATACACATATCCCCATATCCCCTCCCTCCCGCGACTCCCTTCCCACCGTCCCTATCCCATCCCTCTAAGGTATCACCCATCGTCGGGTTGATCTCCCTTGTCAGGCAGCTGCTTCCCACTAGCTATCTATTTTCCATTTGGTCGTGTGTGTATGTCAGTGCTACTCTCTCACTTCGTCCCAGCTTCCCCTTCACTCCCACCCCCACCCCATGTCCTCAAGTCCGTTCTCTACATCTGCATCTTTATTCTTCCCCTGTCACTGGGTTCATCAGTACCATTTTTTTTAATTCCATATATATGAGTTAGCATACGGTATTTGTTCTTCTCTTTCTGACTTACTTCGCTCTGTATGACAGACTCTTGGTCCATCCACCTCACTACAAATAACTCAATTTCATTCGTTTTTATGGCTGAGTAGTATTCCGTTGTATACATGTGCCACATCTTCTTTATCCATTCATCTGTTGATGGGTGTTTAGGTTGCTTCCATGTCCTGGCTATTGTAAATAGTGCTGCAGTGAACACTGTGGTACATATGACTTTTTGAATTATGGTGTGCTCCGGGTATATGCCCAGGAGTGGGATTGCTGGGTCATATGGTAGTTCTACTTTTAGTTTTTTAAGGACCCGCCATACTGTTTTCCATAGTGGCTGTATCAATTTACATTCCCACCAACAGTGCAGGAGGGTTCCCTTTTCTCCACACCCTCTCCAACATTTATTGTTCCTAGATATTTTTATGATGGCCATCCTGACTGGTGTGAGGTGATACCTCATTGTGGCTTTGACTTGCATTTCTCTAATGATTAGTGATGTTGAGCATCTTTTCATGTGTTTGTTGGCCATCTGAACGTCTTCTTTGGAGAAATGTCTGTTTAGGTCTTCCACCCATTTTTGGATTGGGTTGTTTGTTTTTCTGATATTGAGCTGCATGATCTGCTTATACATTTTGGAGATTAATCTTTTGTCTGTTGCTTCATTGGCAAATATTTTCTCCCACTCCAAGGGTTGTCTTGTCAACATATTTATGGTTTCCTTTGCTATGCAAAAACTTTTAAGTTTCATTAGGTCCCATTTGTTTATTTTTGTTTTAATTTCCTTTACTCTAGGAGGTGGGTCAAGAAAGATCTTACTGTCATTTATGTCATAGAGTGTTCTGCCTATGTTTTCTCTAAGAGTTTTATAGTGTCAGACCTTACATTTAGGTCTTTGATCCATTGTGAGTTTATTTTTGTGTATGGTGTTAGGGAGTGTTCTAAATTCATTCTTTTAGAAGTTGCTGTTCAGTTTTCCCAGCACCACTTATTGAAGAGGCTGTCTTTTCTGCATTGTATATCCTGCCTCCTTTGTCAAAGATAAGGTGCCCATATGTACGTGGGTTTATCTCTGGTCTTTCTATCCTGTTCCATTGATCTATATTTCTGTTTTTGTGCCAGTAACATACTGTCTTGATTCCTATAGCTTTAGCAGTATAGTCTGAAGTCAGGGAGCTTGATTCCTCCAGCTCCATTTTTTCTTCTCAAGATTGCTATGGCTATTCGGGGTCTTTTGTGTTTCCATATAAATTGTATAATTTTTTGTTCTAGTTCTATGAAAAATGCTATTGGTAATTTGATAGGGATTCTATTGAATCTGTAGATTGCTTTGGGTAATAAAGTCATTTTCACAATATTGGTTCTTGTTAATTGTATATCTCTCCATCTGTTTGTGTCATCTTTGATTTCTTTCATCAGTGTCTTATAGTTTTCTGCATACAGGTCTTTTGCCTCATTAGGTAGGTTTATTCCTAGGTATTTTATTCTTTTTGTTGTGATGGTAAATGGCGTTGTTTCCTTAATTTCTCTTTCTGATTTTTTCATTGTTAGTGTATAGAAATGCAAGAGATTTCTGTGCATTAATTTTCTATCCTGCAACTTTACCAAATTCATTGATGAGCTCTAGTAGTTTTCTGGTGGTATGCTTAGGATTTTCTATGTATATTATCATGTCATCTGCAAACAGTGACAGTCTGACTTCTTTTCCAATTTGTATTACTTTTATTTCTTTTTCTTTTCTGATTGCCATGGCTAGGACTTTGAAAACTATGTTAAATAAGAGTGGCCAGAGTGGACATCCTTGTCTTGTTCCTGATCTTAGTGGAAATGCTTTCAGTTTTCCACCATTGAGAATAATGTTTGCTGTGGGTTTGTCATATCTGGCCTTTATTACCTTGAGGTAGATTCCCTCGAGGTAGATTCCCTCTATGCCCATTTTCTGGAGAGTTTTCTAAATCATAAATGGGTGTTGAATTTTGTCAAAAGGTTTTTTTGCCTTTATTGAGATGATGAAATGGTTTTTATTCCTTAATTTGTTAATATGATGTATCACTTTGATTGATTTGCATATATTGAAGAATCCTTGCATTCCAGGGATAAACCCCACTTGATCGTGGTGTATGATCCTTTAAATGTGTTGTTGGATTCTGTTTGCGAGTATTTTGTTGAGGGTTTTTGCATCTGTGTTCATCAGTGATATTGGTCTGTAATTTTCTTTTTTTGTGATATCTTTGTCTGGTTTTGGTATCAGGGTGATGGTGGCCTCATAGAATGAGTTTGGGAGTGTTCCTCCTTCTGCTATATTTTGGAAGAGTTTGAGAAGGATAGGTGTTAGCTCTTCTCTAAATGTTTTATAGAATTCACCTGTGAAGCCATATGGCCCTGGGCTTTTGTTTGTTGTAATATTTTTAATCACAGTTTCAATTTCAGTGCTTATGATTGGACTGTTCATATTTTCTATTTCTTCCTGGTTCAGTCTTGGAAGTTTGTACTTTTCTGAGAATTTGTCCATTTCTTCCAGGTTGTCCATTTTATTGGCATATAGTTGTTTGTAGTAGTCTCTCATGGTCCTTTGTATTTCTACAGTGTCAGTTGTTATTTCCCCTTTTTCATTTCTAATTCTGTTGATTTGAGTCTTCTCCCTTTTTGTCCTGATGAGTCTGGCTAATGGCTTATCAATTTTGTTTATCTTCTCAAAGAACCAGCTTTCAGTTTTATTGATCTTTGCTATTGTGTCCTTGATTTCGTTTTCATTTATTTCTGATCTGATCTTTATAATTTCTTTCCTTCTGCTAACTTTGGGTTTTTTGTTTGTTTGTTTTTTGCTCCTCTTTCTCTAATTGCTTTAGATTTAGGGTTATGTTGTTTATTTGAGATTTTTCTTCTTTCTTAAGGTAGGATTGTATTGCAATGAACTTCCCTCTTAGAACTGCTTTTGCTGCATCTCATAGGTTTTGAGTTGTCATATTTTCATTCTTATTTGTTTCTAGGTATTTGTTTTAATTTCCTCTTTGATTTCCTCAGTGATCTCTTGGTGATTTAGTAGAGTATTGTTTAGCCTCCATGTGTTTGTATTTTTTACAGTTTTTTTCCTGTAATTGATATCTAATCTCATAGCATTTTGGTCAGAAAAGATGCTTGGTATGATTTCAATTTTCTTAAATTTATTAAGGCTTGATTTGTGACCCAAGATGTGATCTATCCTGGAGAATGTTCCATGTGCACTTGAGAAGAAAGTGTATTCTGTTTTTTTTGGATGGAAAGTCCTATAAATATCAATTAAATCCATCTGGTCTAATGTCTTTTTTTTTAACATTTTAATTAATTTATTTATTTTATTGGCTGTGTTGGGTCTTTTTTGTTGTGAGTGGGCTTTCTTCAGTTGTGGTGAGTGGGGGCTACTCTTCGTTGTGGTGCGCGGGCTCCTCATTACCATGGCGTCTCTTGTTGCAGAGCACGGGCTCTAGGCACATGGGCTTCAGTAGTTGCAACACATGGGCTCAATAGTTGTGGCTCACGGGCTCTAAAGCACAGGCTCAATAGTTGTGGCGCACGGGCTTAGTTGCTCCGCAGCATGTGGGATCTTCCTGGAGCAGGGATCGAACCCATGTCTCCTGCATTCGCAGGAGGATTCTCAACCACTGTGCCACCTAGGAAGCCCTAATGTCTTATTTAGAGCTTGTGTTTCTTTATTTAATTTCTGTTTGGATGATCTGTCCATTGGTGTTAATTGGGGTGTTAAAGTCCCCCACTATAATTGTGTTACTGTTGATTTCCCCGTTTATGGCTGTTAGCATTTGCCTTATGTATTGGGGTGCTCCTATGTTGGGTGCATAGATATTTACAATTGTTATATCTTCTTCTTGGATTAAGCCCTTTATCATTATGTAGTGTCCTTCTTTGTCTCTTGTAATAGTCTGTATTTTAAAGCCTGTTTTCTTTGATATGAGTATTGGTACCCCAGCTTTCTTTTGATTTCCATTTGCATGGAATATCTTTTACCATCGCCTCATTCTCAGTCTGTATGTGTCCCTAGGTCTGAAGTGGGGATCTTGTAGACAGCATACATGTGGGTCTTGCTTTTGTATCCATTAGCCAGTCTGTGTCTCTTGGTTGGAGCATTTAATCCTTTCACATTTAAGGTAATTATTGATTTGTATGTTCCTACTATCATTTTCTTAAATGTTTTGGGTTTGTTTTTGTAAGTCTTTTCCTTCTCTTGTGTTTCCTGCCTAGAGAAGTTCCTTTAGTGTTTGTTGTAAAGCTGTTTTGGTGGTGCTGAATTCTCTTAGTTTTTGCTTGTCTGTAAAGCTTTTAATTTCTCCTTCAAATCTGAATGAGATCCTTGCTGGGTAGAGTAACATTGGTTGTAGGTTACTCCCCTTCATCACTTTAAATATATCCTCTCACTCCCTTCTGGCCTGCAGAGTTTCTGCTGAAAGATCAGCTGTTAGTCTTAGTTCGTTGCTTTTCCCTTGCTGCTTTTAGTATTTTTTCTTTGTTTTTTATTTTTGATAGTTTGATTAATATATGTCTCAGTGTGTTTCTCCTTGGGTTTATCCTATGTGGTACTCTCTGTGCTTCCTGGACTTGATTGACTATCTCATTTCCCATTTTAAGGAAGTTTTCCACTATAATCTCTTCAAATATTTTCTCAGATCCTTTCTTTTTCTCTTCTTCTTCTGGGTCTCCAATAATTCGAATGTTGGTACATTTAATGTTGTCCCAGAGGTCTCTGAGACTGTCCTCAATTCTTTACATTCTTTTTTCTTTATTCTGCTCTGTGCCAGTTATTTCCACCATTCTCTCTTCCAGGTCACTTATCCGTTCTTCTGCCTCAGTTATTCTGCTCTGCACTCCTTCTGGAGTATTTTTAAGCTTGGTTATTGTGTTGTTCATCACTATTTGTTTGCTCTTTAGTTCTTCCAGCTCCTTGTTAAACATTTCTTTCATTTGCTCCATCTGTGCCTCCATACTATTTCTGAAACTTGGATCATCTTTACTATCATTAGTCTGAATTCTTTTTCAGGTAGACTGGCTATCTTGTCTTTGTTTGCCTGGTCTTATGGGGCTTTATCATGTTCCTTCATCTGCTGCATCTTTCTCTGTTTTCTCTCATTTTGTTTAACTTACTGTGTTTGGGGTCTTCTTTTCTCAGGCTGCAGAGTCGTAGTTCTTAACTCTGTTGTCTGTCTCCATTGGGAGGCTCGCCCAGTGGGTTGTGTAGGCTTTTTTTTTGAGGGGGGGGGGAACTGGTGCCTGTGTTCTTGTGCGTGGGGCTGGATCTTATCCTTCTGATGTGCAGGGCCACGTCTGTTGGTGTGTTTGGGTGTGTCTGTGAGCTTAGTATGACTATAGGCAGTCTGTCTGCTAATGGGTGGGGTTATGTTCTTGTCTTGCTAGTTGTTTGACTTGAGGTATCCAGCACTGGCGCTTGCTGGCCTTTGGTTGGAGCTGAATCTTAGTGTTGAGAGTGAGACCTCTGGGAGAGCACTTGCTGATTAATATTGCATGGGGTCGAGAGTTCTCTGCTGGTCCAAGATCCTAGACTCAGCTCTGCTGCCTCAGAGGTCCAGGTTTGACCCCTGGCTGGGGTACTAAGACCATGGAAGCTGCACATCATGGAGAAAAAGGAGGTAGAAAGAGAGAGAAGAAAAAAAGAAAAAAAAAAGGAAGAAAAGGAAAGGACAGACACATCCCCAAGACAGGTGGTGAAAGCAACTCTAATCAGTCAAAATCACACAAGGAGGTGTGCACACTTGCACTTGCAAAAAGAGAAGAAGAAGAGAAAACAAAGAAAAGAGAAAGAGAAGAAAACAAGGGAGTAATCAAACCAATAAACAAACCCATATACAAATATATACAGTAAGGATTAAACTAACAAATACATAAAATCAGCAACAAGTCAAACATACCAGGAAGTCCTCCAATACTTCTAGGGAGGACTGTGGAGAGCTCAGACTGTGATCTGGTATTACTCCTGCGTGTAATTGCCCCCATAGTCCACAGTTGTCCCCCAAGTCTACAGCCTCTTTTGTAGAAACACTTGTCTATTCAGGTGATCCACAGATACAGGGTCTGTCAAGCCTATTGTGGGTATTAAATCTGCTCCTCCTGCGGCTGTTTCCCTTTATCTTCTTTGGTCCTACAGTCCCTGGGGATCAGTTTCAGTTTTGGTCCCTTTTCTGCGTGTGGGCTGCCTTGGTTCCTCGCCCAGGCAAGAGGGGCCGAAAGAGGGTGATTGGCGCTCACTTGCAACTTCAGGTCGGCGGGAGGATGGGTATGGAAGTCTAACTGGAATCTGCAGGAGTGCTTGCAGCAGCAGAGGTTGGCGTGAGCCTGAGGTGTGCCGTGCATTCTCCCAGGGCAGTTGGTCCTGCATGCGGGACCCTTGGCATTTGCAGCCTGCACCTGCTGCCAGGAGGGTGTGGCCAATGACCTGCCTTACACACAGGACCCTTGGCAGCAGTGGTGGCAGCCACGTTGGTGGCAGGCTCTGTGTTTCGATTTAGCAGCTGCAGGTCGCGGGTGGTGCTCAAGCAGGCACGGCTCTGCAGCCTGTGAGTTTGCAGAGCAGCAAGCTCCTCTTGAGCACCTGAAACAAAGGTCTCCTGCCCCTCCATCAGGCCCAGGCTTTTCCCCAGACGCCCTCCCAGCTAGCTGTGGCGCACCTGCCCCCCAGGCTGTTTTCCCGCAGCCAGCCCCAGTTCTCTCCCTGGGGTCTGTTCTCCAGAGCTCCAGCCTGGGCGCCCAGCCCCCACCCACCGCTGCAGGTGAGCAGACCAGCGGCTCCGGCGGGGGAGTGCTGTTTGGCATGGATCCTCCCCTCCGTGTGGGGGTCTTTCTGCTCTGCCCTCCGCACACCTGTTGTTGCTCTCTCCTCCCGGGGCTCCGAAGCTCCCCACCCCCCAGTCCATCCGCCCCAGTGAGGGGCCTTCCTAGTGTGTGGAAGCGTTTGCCCCTTCACAGCTCCCTCCAAGAGGGGCACGTCTCCTCAGGATTCCTTTGTCTCTTATTTTCCCTTTTTTCTTTTGTGCTACCCCAGTACGAGGGGATTTTCTTGCCTTTTTGGAGGTCTGAGGTCCCCTACCAGCATTTGGAAGGTGTTCTGTAGGAGCTTTTCCGCACGTCGTTGTATTTTTGATGTATTTGTGGGGAGGAAGGTGATCTCCACGTCTTACTCCTCCACCATCTTCCTGTCCCCTCCCCACTTTACACAGGGAACCCCATGACCCTTCTGGGTACCACTGAATTTCTCAGCACCCTCATCGTTCTCCAGAACTCATCCATATTGTGGTCTTCTTTTCTGTGTTTTCTCATCATCAGTTCTCTCCTCATTCTCTGCCCTAGTTCCTCTCTAATCAAGTTTTGTTGCTGCCGCGCCACCAAAAGAGCTCTTAGGAGGGTCGCCAGCGGAGTACCTCCTGCAAAAGTCACTGGCCAGTTTTCCGCACACACTGTGTTAGACCCTCAGCAGCACTGGCTCAGCCCGCTGCTCCCGCCTTTATTCACTCAACACGTGTTCACGGAGCGCTTATACTGTGTGCCAGGCACAGTTCTAATCCCTGTGATGATGCATCCGTGAGTTACAGAGACCAAGATCCCTTCCCTCTAGGAACTGCAATTCTATCAGAGGGAGACAGTCGACAAGCAAAACACAAAAACTAACAAAATCACGTGTGTTAGAAGGCCATAGGGCTGTGGAAACGAGAAAACACAGAACTCGGCATGGCCTGTGGACTTTCCCTTCAACACAGTTCTCACCATAACAAAACACACCCTGTGTGACAACAATATTTAATATCAAATCAAATTGTAGGACACATCTACATGTCTATATATCCCCACATAATAAAAATGAACCATCTGTTCTCTTTCTTAAGTCAACACTCTTCTCCCTCCTGCTTCTCCTGGATTTGAAATGATATTGGAGAGAAGAAAAAGTAGAAACTGAGGGGGAGGATAGTGGGGACTTGCGAGTGCTTAGTTTGTTCTAGTTGCATAATATTCCATTGAACGGATACACTTAATGTATTTATATAACTCTCTTTTACTTCATATTTAGGCTAGTTTCTAAAGCAAACATACAAATAATGAAAGGAACTTCCTTATACTTACAACTCTGAGCATTTATCTTTTCAGCCTCAGTGTGCACATCTGGAAAATGAGGATATCTCTGACCCTTCCTGTAGAATTGATACAAAAAGTAATGAGGGAATGTGTACAAAGACTTTAACAGTTTAGGGAATATAGTAAGCCCTTCATAAATTGTACTATTGTGATTGTTATCATCTGATTATGAACTTCATGAGAGGGACCATATTCACATTATTCAGGACCTGGCTCAATGATAAAATAGTTGATCCCCACTGAGTGCTTCCTGTGGGTCAGGCCCTTGGTTCAATGGCAGCCTGTAAAGATCTGAGTACTCTTATTATCCCCATATTACAGATGAGAAAATCGAGGCACATAGAGGTAAAGTAACTTGCCTAAAGACAGAACTAAAATTTGAATTCAATGCAATCTGACTCTCGAATCCATGCTCTTAAAACTCTGTTGTGCTGCCTCAGAAAATATATGCCTTAATAAATTGTCGTTAAGTGAATAAGTGGGTTATAGATTTCTAGAAATGCCATTTCACATGCACATTTTTAAGGCCTTTAATGCATATTTCAGTGTAAGGTATTCATTATACTTTTAAGTTTCCTAAAAAGAAGTATAGAAAAGTTTACATATAATATCACAACTATGGGGGAAGAGAGATGTGCTTAGAAGAAAAATTGAAAGAAACACATCAGAATATTGAGTGGCCATTTTTGATGGATACACTTTTTTCTTTTATTTTTCCAAACTTTCTATAACGAGTTGTTACTTTATACAAAAAAGTTGAATAACTGTAGCCTTACTTTTGTGTTGTATGTACTTTTCCACCTTACAGTTGGTTCTGTTCTCAGACACAAAGCTTTCTGGTAAAAGAGAATGTCAAGATTTTGTTAGACTCTGTCATCTATCAATCTTAAAAAGGAAATTGGAATCACAGGTAATCTGCCTTCCTCACATTATCAGAGTGACTCATTTGATCTAACCTGTTGTACTAATAAGCAGTGTTGTGGATTTACCTTTCTGTTATTTCCTGTCTGAGGACAAGAGAACTGTTGTACTCTCACATCCATGTGTAAAGCACTTTTTATTGACTCAGGGTTTTGCAAAGACTTTATCAAGTTGTTTCTCAAACAATCCTGTGAGGATATAATAAGTCCCACCAAGCCCTAGTTACACACACATGCCTTCATGAATGCAAATATAGCCAGGCACTAATTTGACATATTAACTTATGTTCTTTGTTTTTTTGTTTTTTTTTTCCCCCAGTACTTCCTGATACTCCAGACCTTTCCCTGGTCTTAGCAGTAGCTAGGGTGTTCTATGCTGACTACCTCAGAGAAGGGACAATATAGCAGAACACAGGCATCAATTCTTAGCTTACGACTTTTAAAAGACAAAACCAGATCAGAGGGGAGAGAAGGAAGAGCAACGTTTCACCACTTCTCCCCGAGTAGTTCCACCGGCTGTGAAGGAGGGAGGGTGAAGTTCAAGAGAACTGGGAGAGCTTAGATGTGAACACAGGGATTTCCTAGATAAAGTTGCTCTGTACCGCCACGTATCAGAGAGGTTTGAGGGATCTGAGCGCATAGGAAACCAGTGCTTCACTTCTTGGGTAGAAACAGGGCAAGCAGCAGGAAGTGAGCGTTCTCTAAGCCTTATGTGGCGTGGAAAGAGTGAGCATATTTCCCGGGAGCACAAAAGTCATGATGACGTGAGAGGAAAAGTGACCAGATGTGGTTTTAGTGTTCAGGTTCCATCTTTATTCTGCCAACTGCAAGCTGCTGTAAGTTTTAGTTCTAGAATTTCCATTTAGTTCTTTTTCATAGTTTCCATTTCTCTACTAAGTTCTCTACCTGCCCACTTACAATTTCCCTTAATATTGTGAACAAATCTTGAAGTTAGTTTCTAGTGACTGCTTTTTTTGTTTGTTTGTTTTTGACCCTTTGCTTTGACTTTTTTGCTACCACTTTTATGACTTTCAGGTGATGGTAGTGTCAGGACTGACTACCCAGTACATACCAAGAGTCTGTTGCCAAAGCAACCACCTCAAGAGGGGCAGAGCACCATCTTATCAGAAATGGTGCCTAATGTGTGATGATTTCCAATCTTCAAATAAGGACAGTTACAAAAGACTGTGAAAACGCTAAGGACAGCATCCCCAATCTTCTTGATCAGTCTCTAGTCTCCAGAAACCAGACAAGACCTTCCCACTCATCAAGGAATAGAACTGGAAGAGAACTGAAAACATTAGCATTTAACTCCCTGCCTTCCACCAAGTAGCAAAGAGTCCTCCGGTGATTAATTTTTTTCTAGGTAAAAAGCAGCTTTGTCGCATTTCCCGATATAAAGGTAATACACACTTGTAGAAAAATCCACCAAGACACAAAGGCATACAGAATAAAGTACTACCCAGAGACATTACCATTAATATTTTGCTCAACATCCTTCTAGATGCTGCTCTGTGCAAATACTTATGCATATAATTTTATGTGAATGGAATAACATACGTGTTTTAACTCAAGCGGTAGAGACAATTATCAGTAAATACAGACACACATCATCCTTTATAATGACTGTATATTGTGTTGTATAGGTGTACCAAAATTTATTAAATCAGTCCTCAATGCTGGGACATTTAGTTCTAGATTCTCACAATGATGAACATTGCTTCTGCTTTCTCTGTGTGTGTGTGACATCTTTGTGTTCTCGTCAGATTATGTCTCCTTGAGGCAGTACATTTCTCTAACGTTATTTCTGGGCTGAAGCATATTCAGCCAACTTGATGCCTGGACCGATGGGGCAGTGACTCTGTACTGTGTCAACTCAGCCAAGCAGGATCTACCTTCCAGAATCCTCCATGGTTTCAGTGCTGCATGAGCTCTGGAAGGCAACAGTGAAGCAGCGGCCGTGGTTTTCACGCTCTGGACAGTGCCGGGCTCCAGGCGTGGTGGGAACTCCAGCACACTGTAGCTGATCTGCTGGCTCCCCTTGCTGGCCTGAGGCAGCACCCAGGCTCCAGCTCTCCGGCCAGGTCTTCAGCTTCTCCGAGTCTTAAGCCAGGTGCACGCACAGCTCCATGAAGGGTGCAGCTTCTCCTGCGTTACGTCTGCATCATCAAAGTTGGACGTAGTGAGAGACACACACAGATCCAGTCTGTCTTTGAAGATTACAGTTGTTCATGAATTCCAGTGTGTCCCCACAAGTTCTAGGTCTGTCCTTGCTCTTATCCACGTCCGGCTCTATCATGACTGCCTCTGGCTGATCTCTGGTGATTTCAGGTTCAACACTAGAACCAGAGACAGCAAGTTAGCCTTGCATAGACTCCCCCACCGTCTCCCAGCAACGTGTAATGTCTCCGAGAAAAGGGAACGCTCTTGCACTGTTGGTGGGAATGTAAGTTGATACAGCCACTATGGAGAACAGTGCAGGTTCCTTGAAAAACTAAAAATAGAGTTACCATGTGACCCAGCAATCCCACTGCTGGGCATATACCCAGAGAACACCATCATTCAAAAAGACACATGCACTCCAATGTTCATTGCAGCACTATTTACAATAGCCAGGTCATGGAAGCAACCTAAATGTCCATCAACAGATGAATGGATAAAGAAGATGTGGTACATACATACAATGGAATATTACTCAGCTGTAAAAAGCAATGAAACTGGGACATTTGTAGAGACATGGATGGCCTGCGAGACTGTCATACAGAGTGAAGTGAGTCAGAAAGAGAAAAACAAATACCATATATTAACACATATATGCGGACTATAGAAAAATGGTACAAATCAACTGGTTTGCAAGGCAAAAATAGAGACACAGATGTACAGAACAAACCTATGGACACCAAGTGGAGAAAATGGGGAGGGTTGGGGGGGAATGAACTGGGAGATTGGGATACCAAATAGTACACTCTAAATATATGCAGTTTATTGTCTGTTAACTGTATCTCAATAAAAGTTCTTAAAAAAAAAGAAAAGAAAAAACAAACACACATGTAACATCTAAAGCAGCCCCGTCCAACAGAACTCCTGTGATGATGTGGTTCTGTTTCTCTGGCTGGATCCTGGTGACCAGTGGGGAAGAGCATGGAGACAGAGAGCCAGCACGCTAGGGGTGACAGGCCTGGAGGAGAGAGTCCTAGAGGCACACCAGCCGGCCACCACTGACATTCCTACCTGAGAAAAACAGACCCCTGTGAGCTTGCCCTGTTGGAACCCCACCCCCAGTCCAATTCCCAAGCCAAATTCATCACCGTGAGCTCAGTCACAGAATGCAAGCAGGCTGCAGGGAGGGGTGCTCTTCAGCAGGCAATCTTCCCTGTGCTCTCAGGGGATGCCTTCCCACACCGCCTCTCCAGTTCCCTCTGCAGATCCTTCCCCCAGTGCGCACGGCCTGCCTTACAGCATATGGTTACCCATGTTGTGTCAAACCGAGTTTTTTGTTTTAAACATCAGCCCTTTTTCATGACTCTGCGTATATGACAGTGGGTAGTGAGACATCGTGTTTGTCAGCTCCAGTCTCTGAAACTGGCCACTTACCAATTAAGCTTTACCAAGAAGGGGTCTTTCCCGTTGGGTCCTGAACGGTTCACTGGACATGAAAAAAAAGGTCTGGCTGAGCATTTTCCTTCCCGGCTGAGCTGAAGTGGAGAACAATGGGTGGTGGTTTCCAGCTGTGCCCGCAAACACAGTTCTACACGATCACAAGGAAATTTTTTTTTTAATGGTTGCTTACACAAGCGGTTACCCGCTATGGTGTTGACATAGGAAAAGGCGAAATGCTGGGAACCGAATCTCAACGACAGCGCCGCGGGCAGCTTGGGGCGCGCGTGGTTTGGTTCCTTGAAGGCACCGGCTTGCTGCTCACTTCCTCCTCCTTTTGGTCCCGCCTTCTTGGTGTGTCTCCCCGGGAAGGCTGTAAGAAAGAGAAGGGAAAGGGCCTACTGGCCTTCCTGGACGCCGCCTCTGGGGTCCGCGCTCGCCTTCCTTTTCACGTCCCCCGGGACGCGCGGGCTGCTAACTCCGCCGCTGCTCGGGGCTCGCGGCGCGGCCCGCGCCCCGGAGTCCCGTGCGCGCCCCCCCGGAGTCCCGTGCGCGCCCCGGAGTCCCGTGCGCGCCCCCCGGAGTCCCGTGCGCGCCCCCAGGCCCCCGCCGGGGCCGAGCGCTCCCCGGCCCGCGGGCGTGCAGCACGGGCCGCCGCCCCCTCGAGGCTCGGCCGGCCCCTCTCCGCCCCGGTGACGCGTCCGCCTCCCGGCAGCGCGCGGGCCGCCACCCTGGGACGGCCGGCCCCTCCCGGCCCCACCCCCCTCCCCCCGGGCCCCCTCCCCGCACCCCCCGACCCCGCGGACGGCGGCCCCCGGGGCGCGGGTCCGCCGCGGAGCCCGCAGCGCCGCACGGATGCCGGGCCGCTCGGCCGGGCGCCGAGCCCGCCCCCCGCGCGCTGGGGGCCGGCCGCGGGCCCCGGCCTTGGGTCCCTCCCCTTTGCCCGCGGCGCCCGGCGCCCCGCCGCGCGCAGACCCCGCTCGCGCCAGGTGGCGGCCCGCGGAGAGCAGGGCGGCCGCTCCCGCCGGCGCCGCGCCATGGGCAACACCTCCAGCGACTCGCGGCTGGAGGCCTGCGACGCGCAGCAGCGGCTGTCGGCGGGCGAGAGCCCGGCCATCAGCGCCGCGATGTTCTCGGCCGGGGTGCTGGGGAACCTGGCGGCGCTGGCGCTGCTGGCGCGCCGCTGGCGCGGGGAGCCGGGGCGCGGCGCGCGCCGCGGGAGCCCCATCTCGCTGTTCCACGTGCTGGTGACGGAGCTGGTGTTCACCGACCTGCTCGGGACCTGCCTCATCAGCCCCGTGGTGCTGGCGTCCTACGCGCGGAACCAGACGCTGGTGGCCCTGGCGCCGCAGAGGCGCGCGTGCACCTACTTCGCCTTCTCCATGACCTTCTTCAGCCTGGCCACCATGCTGATGCTCTTCGCCATGGCCCTGGAGCGCTGCCTGGCGCTCGGGCACCCCTACTTCTACCAGCGCCGGCTCACGCGCCGCGGGGGCCTGGCCGTGCTGCCCGCCGTCTACGCGGCCTCCCTGCTGCTCTGCTCCGTGCCGCTGCTGGGCCGCCAGCGCTACGCGCAGTACTGCCCGGGCACGTGGTGCTTCATCGGGCACGAGCAGACCGCCTACCTGCGGCTCTACGCCTCCCTGCTGCTGCTGCTGATCGTGGCCGTGCTCGCCTGCAACTTCAGCGTCATCCTCAGCCTGGCCCGCATGCAGCGCCGGGCCCGCAGGAGCCGCTGTGGACCCTCCCTGGGCGGCGGCCCCCGGAGAGGCGAGAGGGTGTCCATGGCGGAGGAGACGGACCACCTCATTCTCCTGGCCATCATGACCATCACCTTCGCCGTCTGCTCCTTGCCTTTCACGGTGAGTCCCTGGCTTCTTCGCCTCCGCAGCCGAGCTCCGGGCAGCCCCCTCCCCCTCCCGCACTCTTCCTCCCGCACTTTCCATCACCACGCAGATTTCTGCAACTTGTAAAAAAAGGTCTGTAGACTTGCCCGCTCCTTTGCTTACCTTTGCCGCGCCTCCTCCTTCCCTGACCCCATCAGACGGGCGTCTCTGTGCTGGCGTGGCTCACACAGCAGCGCAGCGCCCTGAGAGCCAGCCTCGGCCCTCCGCCCAGCCCCCGGGAACCCGCAGCCTCTGGGCAAGGCCGGTCTGGCTTCGTACCTGAGGAAGAAGCGGCCCCTTCCGCCTTTGGATGGCGGGCAGTTACAGCCTGCGTTCCCCGAGCTGTCCTTTCCCTCCCGTCTTCCCCCAGGCGCGCCAGGCTCTGCCCTCTGTGTCTCCCAGAGCAAAATGGGATGCCCAACCCGTAGCATTGCCGCTGCCATTGAGAACCGTCCCAAGCGAGAAGGGTCCGTGTGGCAGAAGTCCAGAGCGGTCGCTGTCTTAAAAGTTCAACAAAGCCTAGTTTATAGGTTACCCAAATGACATACTGGGAGTATAAGTCTTTGTTGCCATGAAGATTCATAATATTTTTCTAATGATAGTTAGAGGGAAGGCTGGCTGCTTGGAGAAACCCCCTGCCTAGGTTCTGGGCTGGATGCTGCCTGGTTGGGGGCGACCTGAGCCGTTCGTTCCCCGATGCTGTGAGTCTGAGCCGCCTGAAGTGTAACGTGGGTAGCAGCGCCTGGGGTGTATCCCAGCATATGCTGGCCTCTTACAGAGAAATGAGAACTTAGAGCTTTAGCAGCTCTGCTTCCTAACCTTCAGGAGCACAAGACTGACCCTGCGGGGAATAGACAGTTGGCAGTGATTCTCACCTGCCACAGTCCTGGAGAAAAGAAAGAGACAGACGATGCCTGTCATTGGCAGGTGTGACCTGTAGACGCTGAAGAAGTAACTTTATCCTGCTTCCCTCCTCCATCACTGCTTTTGATTATCTTCATAAACTCATCCTTAGGGGTGGGAAAGGACACAGGACCCTAAAAGCCTGGATATGACCCCCCCCGCCATGAACTCCCTTTGTTACCTGTGTTTTCTCCTCCCTGGTCTCCACTGTCCTCACACTTCTGCTCCATCCTCTTATCAGGGTAGAAGCTGGTCTGAATCAATAAAGTTACGCTTTGAGAGGAATGAGATGGAGTATGTAAAAGATGCCCTTTTATAAAATTGAGTAGGACGGTGGGAGGCTGCGTCTCCCGTTCACCCTGAGCCGGAGAGCTTGCAACAGGAATGCGACGAGGTGGGACCCAACATGGCTCCCCCAAGTTGGTTTTGTTTTACTGGTAGAACTGCAGTAGGGGCTAAGTTAACTTTTGGGGGTCGGGACTAGGATGCAGAACATCTGTCTGTGAGAGAGAGCATTTCAAGTTCCACTAAACAACTTAGCATTTAACTTGGGAGACATAAACTATTTCTGAACCGGGGGTACCTGTTTGGACTGAAATGAGGATGTCAGTCCTTAGAGTTTTCCGTATCATTTGTGAGTGTGTACATATAAAACTGCCCTCCAACCCCAGCTACTTAAATAGCTTGGGAACAGGCTCAGAGGTGACCACACGCTTGTGAAAAGGACTGCTGTCTCTTCCCTTTGAGGAGGAGAGCAGGAGGAAAAGGTCTCCTTTTTGATCAGGACTGAGCCACTGCATAAAGTGTATTTTTTTAAATAAAGGCCGTGATTTCAAACAAGTTCCCGTTTTCAAGTCAATTTGCCTTTTATCATGAGAATTCCATCATTGCCATATGTTGACTTTTCAGATACACAAACACTCACACTCACTCTCTTTTTATTTACTGTTAAGCCAGGGGCACCTCCTGAGTTGCCAAATGGAAGCGCTGCAAGTCCGCTTCGAAGGGGTGGGGGCGTAGGAAGTTTGCTTTGAATCTGTGTTTTCATTTGAGCTGTGTTCATGGCTTTGCGGGGGCAGATAAAGATTATGAGGGGCTTTAGCTCCTTCAAGCCATTCCTTGGCATCGACAGTACCAGCAAGTATTATCTAAGGTCTCTTCTGCATGTATGCATGGCAAAGATACTCAAAGAGCAGGACAAATGCCTAGTGTGACTATAATCTAGACAGTTAGCCATGCTGACTTCTTGCTTCGGGGGCCAACATGACAGGTTTTCCGGGTGAACTGCAGATAACCCAGTAGGCGCAACACAGATATTTGAACTGTACCTTAAATGGGAAGTATCAGGTCGTCTCTTAATGAGGAAATTTACATTGACCATTGACTAATTTTATCGATAGAGTATTGGTACTTTTTAGTCTCTTTCATTTACATGGCACTTTGTGTTATGAAATGCTACACTATCCAGAATTAAGTTATTTCTTGGAAGGCTTATCTGACAATTCAAAACTCAAGGCTACTGAATGGCGCATTACACTCTGCTTTTCAGAATGTTTGGCATGTGTCCCTGGGGTGTGATTTCCCCCATGTCCTTTTGTTCTACTTGGCCCACACTAAAATTGCCGTGAGAAATGGCCTACACCAATCTCCCACCCGAGGCAGGAATCGTTTCCACATATCCTAACCAGGGCTCTGGTAGAAAAGGCAAAGGCTTCTGGTTGCCTTCAGGAATTCTCCTGTTCTTCTAAGAGAGCACACATAGCCCAATAGAAATACAGTGTGACCACAAATGCGTGACCCATATAGGAATTTCCAATTTTCTAGTAGCCACATAACAAAAAGTAAAAAGAAACAGATAAAACTCATTATTAATTTATATATTTTATTTAACCCAGTATATTCAAAATATTATCAATGCAAAATGTAATCAATGTAAAATAATTATTTATGAGCTAGTCCAACTAATTTTCTTCCTGTGTCCCAGAAAATACTAGCGATCCTCCGTGTCTCTGCCTCTTTCTTCCTTGGGATAACAGAGCTGCTTTCTGTGGCCCTTAAAGTGGGACAGCTGTGTACCCAGTGGGACGCCAGCCGACTCAGCACTCCCGGAATGAGAAGAGGGGAGTGCGGAATTGAGGAAGCCTGAACTATTAACGTCAGTCATGGTCCAAAGGTGTGGGCGAGTTACAATTACTGCTTCCTCCAAAGATGCCAGCCTAGGACTTCCAAAGTTTAAGTAAAATTCAAAACGTAAAATGCCCAGCACACTGTAATGAAGTCAGGTTCAACTTCAAATGTTATTATTATCAACATCAAAACGGCTAACACTTTTGAGTGCTAATTTCTACATACATTAACCCATTATCTTCACAACCATCTGTCAAATAGGTAGCATTTTTATTCCCATTTTATAAATGGGGCAAATAACTTATCCTGGGTCCCACAGCTAGTGAGTGTTGGAGCCAGGATTCAAAGCCAGGCAGTTTAAGCACAGAGCCTATGCTTTTAACCACAATAGTCTTGGAAAGAAAGTACTCATTTCAGAGGTAGCATATGAGAAGATTAATCCAAGATTTATAAGACAATTGTGAAGAGGTTATAAATATCCGGAATTTCAACTTTTAGCTTTAAAAATACAATGGCAAAGACCTTTTTCTCCATATCAGATCAAGGGGCCTGAGCTGGGGCCAAAGGTACAGTTTCTTTTTTCTCCTGCACAGGCCTATGCATTAAAATGCTGAGTCTGAGAGTCTAGAAGATCGGCTAGTGTAAATGCTGGTCTAAATTAAGAAATAATCATGGCAATAAAATGCAATCCAAAAACTGACAACAACAAAAAAAAGAAATTACCCCTCACATGAAATTTTCTGTTGGTACAGAACATATCTTAACTGATTTTTTAAAAAAGCATTATTTTGGCTATCCAATATAAAATTATGCCACGGGACCAACAACATATTCCAAACTGTTTATTCACTAAAGGAATGGTCTATAAATTAACAAATTCCTCATATTAATCAGATGTTGTTATCATTTCACAGAGACAAATAGAAACTTTCTTCCTGAAATGAAATAGGTCTCAAGAAATATATCAGACCTCCATTCTTGACTCAAATACTGTTTGTCTCTTAATTTACAACCCATATCTAACCACTTTCTCACTGCTTTACTAATAATTGTGAATAGCCTCTGGTCATTTTAAACTGTTCTCCACATGCCATTAGGATAAAGTGCTTCCGCATTTTATTCAGTTCTAAAATTTCAAGAGTGAACCATTGACTCATGCTAAAAATGTCTTCATCTTTAGAAATTCTTTAGGGCTATAATCTCTAGGTAAATCTGATTAGTGGAAATCTGATCTTCAGAATACACAACAAACTCAAGTAAACAGTACCAGAGTTTCCCATTCATTCCTGGTACTCTTTATGTAAAATGTAACATGAATGGGGGTTGTAAAACTGATTTGAAATTTGTCGATTACATACATGCACAATATCACAATTCTAGTAGTGATGAAAGAGAAATTCAGAAATCTCTGTGCATAAGCACTGTGAACTCTGCCTGGCGATATTTTGAATTAATATCCATGTGCTCCTGGAAGGCCCTGGATCATTCCTGTATCATCAGTAATGTGTTTGGGGATTGTTGAAAGCGTTTTAACACACCTTACTTTTTAAGAGAGAGTTCTATATGAGTGTTTTCACTTGACACCTTTTCCTTTGCCATTTGATATTATGAAATGGTGGTTGTGAATAATGACATAATTACACTGAGTTTTAAAAATGTAGACAGCAAGAACTGTTGTCCTTTTCCCTAAAGAGAAGTGGCGCGTTGTGTCTACACCCTTGGTCACGGCGGTCGTCACGGCCTGCCATTTAGCTGTGGAAAGCGCAGAGAAAAGAAAAGCCCCGAAGAAAGCCCAGTAGCTACTTAGATATAGCCATGGTTTTAAAATCTATAAACAGGAGCCGTAATGCCCATAAATCTTTGCGACACATTTGAAAAAAAGTCTCCTACGAACCCGTGATCGGCCCGTGGTGAATTTCACGTGCGACTTTCCATCGCAGACGTTCTATGCAGATGACGGCAGGGTGTGGAGTGGCTGAGAGGGAAGTCTGGGTCCCACCACTGTGACTGCGTGGCTTCCCTGCTTACCTGCGGTGTGATTTGGGGCAAGGTAACTAATTGTCTGCGCCTTGCTCTCCTCTTGACTAAAATGGGAGTGATAACATTTTACAGATTTGTGTAAAGATGAAACACAACGAGACACAGACTGCTTAGGACCACGCCTGGCACACAGGTATTCAGGACAGATTAGCTGCTCTTTCCATCGGATTCAGTTTCCAAAGAAAATCATTGTATACTAAGGACGAGGAACTGAATTCTGGAAGCTCCGCGTCATTTGTTTAATTGGCCTGAGTGGGTCTTTTGCTTTTAAGTATGATAAATGAATAATTTTAAACTATTTCAGGTGTTGGGTAAGGGTCTAAAGCCGTGGCTCTCAACTTTGCCTTCATGTTAGAATCACCTGGGGGGCTTTAAAAGCTCTGACACCTGTGTTACAGCTCAGACCCAATCCGTCTCAGGGGGCAAGCCATTAGTGTATTTTCATTTATTTTTTAATTTTTTCCCATCAGAGTATTTTTAGTGATCCTCAGGTGATTTCAGCGCACAGCCAAATAAATTTCTCATGTTCTCTAAATGTGACCACTATGTAGTTGCAGTAAAGGTGGAAAAGCAACTGAAACAGTGCCAGGTCGGTGCAAAGGTGACGTTTTCCACGGAGGCTGTGAGGATTCTATGGAAGACTCATTAAAAGAATACGAATTTTCACCTGTGCCACTTTGCAGCCGTCACAACAAGCGCTGGACCCTTAGCAAAGCCTATAGAGTCTGCCCTGAGGCATTAAAATTCACTAGGCTGTAATTCACTAATTACATTGGTCCTTGGTATTTTTCTAATAGCAAATTTATTAGTAGTAGGTGCAAAAACGTGTATAAATTCTCCCAGCCTCTGAAGCTGAAGTCCGGAATATCAGTGAAACTTTATTAATTGACTTCCACTCATTGTGTCCACCTTTAATTAAAATCCAGGATCCACGGGCGGGAGAGGGGAATGAGGAGTTAGTGTTTAATGAACACAAAGTTTCAGTTTAGGAGGATGAGAAAAGCTCTGGAGATGGGTGGTGGGGATGGTTGCCTTTCCCTGTTCTTTTATGTGATGGTCAGTCTCGTGAGGCCACAGGAGGAGACAGGAGATGCTCTGGGAAGCACAGTTTATCACATTCACGGGTCTGAGAAACAGGAAGCACAGCGTGTCATGCAGGGCCACATGGGGAAGTACCAGGGCAAGTCAGGAGGCAGAAGGGGCCGGAGCTTGGGAGAGCCTGGGCCGTGGCCTTTGCCAGAGTTTCTGAGGCAGGGTGGGGTAACCGGTTTAGGACTGGCTATTCGGAAGCATTTCAGCAGGCTCTAAGCTATATAAGTAGCCCCTCGTTGCCTGGTACCAGGCCCTGGAATGATTGAAGCAGAGGAATACTGCCTCCTGGGGTGCAGAGCCCGAGAGAGGAGCCCTGGATTGGTTAGTTTGCATATCAAACAGTTGCTCCTGGGTGAGCCCTTGGCTACCTCTAAGGATTGGCCAGCCCTGGAATGGGAGATCTCTGCCCAGCCAGAAAGTTTTTATGATGTCAAAACATCATAATAGATAGAAAATAAAAATACAAACAATATAGTTGCACAACAATGTGATGACATTTGAAAATGGTTAAAATGGTAAATTTTATGCTATGTATCATTTACATTAAAAAGAAAAAAACCCGGGGTCCACAAGACCAAAAATGGTGAATCCTAGGCAAGAGCCAAGAACCAAAGGGGAAAAAAAAATGGAGAGGTAGGAGAAGACAAAACGTACACTAGGAAATTCAGGGGTCTCTGAAGCATGTCTGTTTTCCAAGAGTAAAAGAGGAAATTCTCTTCTACAACATACTGCCTGCCTCCTAAAATGCAAATTTTAAGCATTTCTAAAAATTACTCAGCATAGTGAATGAACAGGAAAGGAAACAGTACAGAATTGCTTCATCCTCTAAAATCATTTTTCACTTCTCACTGGTGTGTCACACTCTAAAGAGATCAGGAACTATGGTTTGGGTCATTCTCCACTGAAAACCTGACTCATTTTTGCTGAACCCTCTCTACACGGCCCACTGGACAATCCAGTATTACATTCTTTGGCAAAATTAGATCTAAACTCAGCTACAGACTTTTTCTACAGCAGAACGCTCAGTTGCGTATGTGTAGTGACTAACATATTTTAACCAGTTGGGTTGACGTACATTGTTACCCTGAATTCCTAAACTCCAAAGTCGCTCCTTAAATACACCATATAAGTACTGTAAATTTCGCATCCAAGATAGTTTAGCTAAGAAAAGTGTTGTTCCGTTGCATATCCGCACCTAGCTTTCCTCTGCTCTGTGTGCTCAGGGACATCCAGCAGTTCTCTTTTTTTTCCTTCACTCATCTGCCAAGACTCTTCTCCATTCCCTTAAGCCAAGACTCTCTGGCATAAACACCTATGGCTGCCAAACCTTCCCGATATCGTCCTAATATAAGCAACCCGAAGATGACTGCACTTCTCCCTCCCTGCAGTTTGCTTTGTATATCCAGTGGCCAGATGCCTGCAGGGTAAGTACCAGGGGGAAAGGATACAAACCATTCCTCCTTCTGGCAAGGGGGAGTGGAGGAAAGAAGGAATGGCTCTCTAATTCACCAGCTGCCATTGGTAAGAAAGTCCCAGGAGCTCTATGAAGAACTGGCTTCAAATGCCTGGGTGAGATTTACACATTTCTGTCTTGGCTATAAGCTATGTGGAAATGTTTGGTCTCTATCAAGCGTGTACTTGTCCATTCTCTGCAATCGGACCAAAAAGTTGTGTTGCGCCCTAAATATCTAAGAAATCAGATGAGAGCTGGTGAACCACTTTGAGAACACGGGCCAGCATGTAAAGATGTGTCATTTTTCCAGCGTTTCAGACTTTGCTCTGAAGACCTTTGGTCTAACACAGGCAACCTGGACGTGGCACACAGGGAATGCTGCTGTTCTGGTGTCCAGAGACTTGGAATTTGTGTCCTGAGTCGGCCACTCACCAGCCCCGGGAACTTGAGCAAGTCCCTTACCTTCTCTGCACCGCGGTTTTGTCACTGGTAACATGAGGATAATAAGGAGTGATGCTGTGGGGCACTTACTTACTATGTGAGCACCGCTTTCGGTAGCCAACCCAGATGACTTCCCGTCATCCTCCCAGTGACCGCAAGAATAGATACTGTGATGATCACCCACTTTAAAGAGGTAGAAACAGAGCCACAAAGAGGTTCGTTTTCTTACCTATGGTCCCAAAGCTGTTTATGGAGCCAGGATTCAAACCCAGGCAGCCCAGTGGCCAGAACACAGGCCCTGTGGTGTGCCCCTCTCACTGAATTGTAGTCAGGAAGCCGGATTCAGTGATTGGAAGTAAATGCAACATGTGGTTAATAACTCACTTCCTCATCTGTCAAAAGGAGACAGTAGGGATGTTCCCGAGTGTCCAGCAGGACGTAAACATGTGGGAGAGCAGTGAGATTTTGCTGCCTCCCTCTGGCCAGCAGACCACACACAGAGCACATTTTGCTTTTCAGTCTTAAGAAGTTACATAGGCCGAAGCCTATCCACTGCTACCATGGGAAACTAACATCCTCTTCCCCTTTTGCTTCTTACAGATTTTTGCCTATATGAATGAAACCTCTTCCAAGAAACAAAAGTGGGACCTCCAAGCGCTTCGATTTTTATCAATTAATTCAATAATTGACCCTTGGGTCTTTGTAATCCTGAGGCCTCCTGTTCTGAGACTAATGCGTTCAGTCCTCTGTTGTCGGGTTTCATTAAGAACACAAGATGCAACACAAACTTCCTGTTCTATACAGTCAAACGCCGATAAATATGCTGACGTTTGAGGATGGCAGTTAAGAAGCACTTAGTCAGCCAGCATTTGGAAGATCATTTTGAAATGGTTTCTTGGAGAAATGCAAAAAAGTTAGTTTATAAACACAATGAAGTTACCCTGACAAAACAGTAGACAAACATTTCAGCCGTGGTTTGGGCTACAGACGTGCCGACAAGGCACTTTGTGGAAGGTGTCGGACGGATCTATAAAGCCTACCCTCAAGGAGCATGTTCCATGGGCTTTAGAGGAACAACCAACTGCATTTAAGATCCAGTGCCTTTTGATTTAAGCTTTTCCGTGGAATGAGAAAGGATGTAGTTTTGTAATCTGTTTAAAATCCTAAATAGTTACTGCGTTTTCTGTTTTAATCATCTAGGCTAGTACCATTATAAACATACAGTGTAGGAAGTGGATGAGTTTGAAAATCGTAGTTACTTTGTACTGTATGTTTGTGTAGGTGGAAGTACTCTCTTATCACGACAGCATTAGTCATAGACGAGTAGGCGTGGTTGGTTAATGTCAGCTTTTTCATTATCCATAAGAAGCTGTGTGTCAGAGCATCAGGTTACTTATTTGATAACGTCTGTCGTGCTAATAGTAATCAAAAGACTAGGACTTTTACTCTCAACAATAAATAGTAGGCTATTAAGAGAGGTAATTCTGATGAATACTCTTAATTCTGTTTCTAGGGAAGGGTGTATGTGGCTGTGTCTGCAGACACATATTAGGATCAAAACCTGAGAAATCTGGTCAGTTCTTCAGAATACACTGGAACTCTTTCAATGCTGATGTTGAGGCCCTGACTTGCATCTACTTTACAGGATGGTTGTGTTGTAGCAAAATTCAGCTGTCTGTATTTTTATCTGGGAAACATGGCTTGACTCATACTGTGTAAGAAATCATGCAACCGTGAGTCATATCTTAATGTATTTCTAAATCTAAATGTTTGGCATCATATAAACGTGGCATCAAAATATTTCAGTGAATTTGCACTGTTTAATCATATCTTATTTACAGTGTAAACTCATCTGAAATGTTACGAAAACAAACTATAAAAAAATTGAAAATAGAATAGTGTGATGCATTTCCCCCAAATAATAATTTATCATTAGTATAGATATAATAATTTTTGAAATGAGATAAAAGTGGAAATTTTTTATTTAATTTGGCAGGTTTTTAAAGTGTGGTTGCATTGCAAATTAGATTTTGAAATATTCGATACAGTACTTAGAGGATTTTTTTCCCTTATAGCATGATCTTCAAAATAGTGGACACCTTATTTTTTTGCAGTGAGTGTTATTACAGCATAGCTGTAATAAAAAAAAAAAAAAAAAAAGAATGTTAGTTTTTTCCAAAGTCTCATTGAGTTGCTTACGCAAAACTGTTTCCTATACGTAGTTATCAGACTAGATGATCACTTGGGAGCGATTGCCAAACAATCTAGAAATTAGTGTGTTTTTATACAATCTATGTCAGATCAGCCCTTATTTTAAAAAGAATAAATGAATGGTTTGCTTTCCTACTAATTTAAACAAACCAGACAAAGTTTAACTTAGCTAAAATCTGGACATGTAAATAAATCTTCCCTGTCCACCAAGCATTCTAGAGTTAAGAAATTGTTCTAAATAGGACTAATTAGGCTCATGGGTAATTCCCAAACATAAAATTATAAAGTTACTTCGAATCTGGAAGATTAATTTCCTTTATCAGATGACTTCTTTTCCCTCCAAATGAAAATGTTAAGTACCGTCATTCACTCTACCTCACCAACCCCCCAAATTCTCGAATAATGCCTGAGAACTTAAAAACAAAAACACAAACTTGGACATAATACCACTAATGGGACAGAATTATCCACTCTGTGGTCCCAAAATACGAGTCTAAGCCATTTAAGAACTGATAACTTTCCAGAGCTCTGTTTCCTAGTTTTCTCCTGTTCCTTGCACTGGGTTTAAATGACTAAATCCTGTTATTTCATCTGCACTGATATTTACATAGAAGGAATCGAAAGTTAAAATCCTATGTAATAGTAAACAGGTTACTATTTACGGACATTTCAAGGTAGTAGAAAAAATTACTTATGCAGGAAATGTAAATTTTTTTTAACTTTTAAATATTCAAAACATCACATCACATCAGACATAACTGTTTAAGTTTACTGACTCATTATCAAGTAAAATAAAAACTTATTTAAACAGAACTTAGCCTAGTATATCAGAGAACTGGATTGTGATGAAAAAAGACCTAGGTTTTATTCTTTGCCCCTGGCAGTCAGTGGAATGAAAAGGGAGAAAGAAACTGGAGTGGATATTCAACTCAGCATGCCAGCCCTGACTTTAGGTGTCCGCAAATGGGGTGGGCCAGAGCAGTCTGTTCTGAGCTGAATTGTTCCTGGATGGTTCCCTGTGGCCCAGGTCATCTCTCCCAAGAGAAAACTGGGAAATTCTGGTACTAAACTGTGTCCTTGAATCTCCAAAGATGCTGACAGGGCCTGAGTTTGCTTAGAAACTATAGAAAGCCTCCAGAAGACCTGACTCTCAAAGTGGTCTGGACCCACGGCGACCTGGAGACAGACCAAGGCTCTAGAAACAGCGCCAGTCCCAAGCTGCCTGGCTGGCAGAGACCGCGAGCCCTGGGCAGGTGGCGGACGACGCCCGTGCACATCACCACGTTGCCAGGGTAACTCAGTTCCGGTGTTGGTCCCCTGCCTGCTCACGTCAGTGCACTTTGACAGACGGGTTGCCCTCCTGCTGATGCAACGTCAGCTCTGCTTTGAACCAAGAAAAAGCAACACGTTCAAGTTTAGAAGCTGATGACTTTGAAAGGCAGGGGACGACAGTTAGCTCACACTCAAGTAGAGGTTTGTTTACTTCACTTAGCCACATCTAATGGTTGAAGCCAAAAATAATGGCTTTCTGAATGTGGGAAGAGCCCTGCTTGAGTCATTCACAGAGAGACAGTCTTCCCTGCAAACGATAATTTATATGTGCAGTGCCTGCTCATGACAGCAGTCTTCTGCCTTCGTCAAACACAGCTCTGTTGGAATTCCTCTCTAATTGCACATTTAAAACATACCTATAATCGTTATACTAACAGCATCATCGATTTTTTTTTAATTTACAAAGCATTTGATCACCTGAAATATACACCATGGAGATAAATGTCATTTTAGCAACTCACAGAAGCTATCGTCTAACTCATGCATGGGAACAAGGCCACGTATCGGGCATTACTTTTTGTTTCAGAAAGTTACTTTTTTTTCGGGTAGCTTTTGTGATTTTTATTGTAAGTAAATTTTCTTGAATTATATTTTTGTATTTCCTATATGTACTATTAAAGGTCCATTTGGGTGGTTTAATTCTGTGATCCCTGTGTTTCATTTTTCAAAATATGCCACGTCAAACAGATGGGTGATGATTCCAGCAGAAAGAGCGGGCACATTCCAAAGGGTCATTGAGGACTGTTGACTGAAAGGAATATTTACAGAGGGAGGGGCAGAGTTAAGGGAATCAATAAGGGATGATGGAAGAGCCCTTGGAAGCTGTCACCACTCCCAGGCCTGAAAGGACAAGGGAGGAGCAGTGAAAGCTGTGTCCCACCCAGCAGAAGCTGTGACCTTAAGCTGGAACCAAGGGAGGGAGGGAGGGGACTACCTTCCTGGAAGGTCTTTCTGCTCTTCTGCCTGTTGCTCCCGTTGGCCAAACCCAACCGTAACCCAGAGAGGAAGGGGAGCCTGCGTGATGAAGACCACAGCACAGGTGGAGAGTAGACTCAGAGGGGCAGAGGAGGAAATCCAGCACAAAGAGATTGAAAATACGGGGCCGAGTCAAAAATTATCCGCACTTAGGTTATGTTAAAACTTCTATAAATGCTGCAGCCAGAGTGCGGGTAAGTTCTGACGCACCCTCATATGTTCTTTTTAAAATTACACCAACAACTCTGTGGCGACCTAAATGGGAAGGAAATCCAAAAAACAGTGGTTGCGAATCTGCCCACGAATGCAGGGGACACAGGTTCAAGCCCTGGTCCAGGAAGATCCCACATGCCGCGGAGCAACTAAGCCTGTGTGCCACAGCGACTGAGCCCGTGCGCCACAGCTACTGAGCCTGTGCGCCACAACGACTGAAGCCCGCGCGCCCAGAGCCCATGCTTCGCAACAAGAGAAGCCATGGCAATGAGCAGCCTGAGAACCATCACGAAGAGTAGCCCCCACTCTCCACAGCTACAGAAAGCCTGTGCACAGCCATGAAGACCCCACACAGCCAATAAATAAAAGAAAGAAATTAAAAAAAAAAAAAAAGGACCACAGGAGTGAGAAAAATCTAGAAAAATATCATTTAGTGCTGAGGGTAGGCCTCATCCCCAAACGTAACATAACCTGGGATGCATCGACACAGCTATCGTAGAGAAAGAGTATATATAGCAATTCTGCAGTTCTGCATCGTTTAAATAAAAATATCAAGAAAAAGCAAATTTCCACAAAATAGGAAGATTGGACAAAGCCTGGCTCCCAAGGCCGCCTGTCTGTGTTGCCCTTTCTGCTACGGATCCTCCTTAGTCTCCTCCCTTCCTCGCCTCCTGGAGCACGCTCTCCCTAGCAGCCTGTCCCCTCTGCCCCTTCCACGGGTCTTGTCATCTTTGATGCACAGTCACCCTTTCCCCTTTCAGCAAACTCTAGATGGATCGGGGGGATGTTAGAGACGTGTCAGATTGCTTGTGGTTTTCTCAGACAAGGTATTTAACCTCTCTGACTCTCAGTTTCCTCATCTATAAAATAGAGTAAAATTATCCACCTCTGTAATTCCTGTAATTATTTTGAGGATTAAAGGCGTGAGTGCGTACAGGACGTGCCACATGGTGCCCAGAAGTTAGGGACTGGTGCTTTCTCAGGTGCTCGGGTTCCGTTCCCCTTCTGACCGCCTCACACACGTCTGACTCGGAGCGCTCCTTCTTGGTGCCAGGGGTGGGGCTGGTCATGGTATCTGTTTATGAACTCTGGGAAACTGTCAAGAATGAAGGCGACAGGGACGTCCCTGGCGGTCCGGTGGTTGAGACGTCCTCTCCCGATGCAGGGGTGCAGGTTCAGTCCCTGGTCCGGGAGCTAAGATCCCACGTGCCTCACGGCCGAAACACCAGAGCATAAAACAAGAAGCAGTACTGCAACACATTCAACAAAGACTTTAAAAATGGTCCACATCAAAAAAATCTTAAAAAAACGAAAAGAGTGAAGACGACACGTATGCAGGGGGAGCTCGTATTTCAGAAAAAGCAGTGAAGGTTGGCGCACAGGGGACAGTGCAGAGGCGTGTGTGTGAGCCTAAGAGAGAAGAAGCAAGAGAGACAGAAAGACGGCAGGACACGAAACACGGCCTCTGTCCCCTAGCGGAGCCAAGGAAGGAGCGAGAGGGGACGGCACCTGAAAGGTTATCCAGACAGGGGATGTTGTGTGCTGGCAGACACAGCTCTGCCACAAAGCGGAAACTGAGCGGATTTCATTTACACTGCATCTTCTAAAGAGCCCCAGAATAAGCCCACCCCCAGGCCGCAGCTGACCTTTCCTGTTCCTGAAACCAGCGCCCCAGGCTTCTCTGGGCAAAACTTTCCTGCCTTCTTCAGCTGTCCCTACGCGACACCTCATCATGTTGGCGCTCTCCTCCAGGCCTTATCCAGGTTACCCGCGTCCGTCTTAATCTGTCGGGCCAGAACCAAACACAAGAAATCATTCTGAACCAGTCTTACCAGCACTTCGTGCTAATGTGTCACCTGCTGGCTTGAGCTGGACATTACCTTTCTTTAATGCAACCTGAGATGGCAAAGCTTTGTGAGCCACTGGGCCACACCTTTATATCACTCAACAAGTGAAAGAAGGACCGGCTTTCTACTTGACACTACTTTACAGAGAGGAAAAGTGGGCACGCGGGAGGGAAGGGAGCTGTTCACTCTAGACCTTCTCCTAAGACACCCTTATGATTACGACTGTGGCGATGGCCTCGCTGCCTGAGACCACACGTCCTTTGGTTTCTCATTAGTCGTTGGCCTGTGAGTTCTTGGGCTGGCTCTGTAGGCTGCGGGTGGGGAGCTTTGAACTTCCCAACCAAGCTTGGTCTTTTCTGTGAGCAACTTGGCCCTTGAGATGATGCGGAACTAGGTGCCAGTGCTGGACCCCAAAGAATAATTTTTTCCTTGAAAATGGTACTCATTACTTTCAGTTACCAAATGATATTTTTGCTAGAATTAACAGACCAATACTCATCTCAGCCCTAAGAGTGTGCCTGATATGTCGTGAGAAATTAAACACTTAAAAATTCAACAGCTGCACAATGAAACCTTTGAAGATATAGTTGAGATTATCTTTCAGCTCTTAAAAAACTCAGCATGTCCACATTGTAAAGAGCTCAGAGGAACAAGCCAAAAAGCCGCAGACTTTTCAAAACTCAACATTAACTTTTTATGCTTTTAAAAATAAATGTCCTCATGTTACTTGTAAAATGAAAGACACAATAACCAAAACGCGCCAGGCTGAGTACTGTGGTGCGCTACTCTTTGACCTGTAAAAAATGAATCTTTCTGGTGTGAGTAGGCGTTCCGATAAGAGCAGAGCAAGTTTAACTATAAACGAGCGGGCCTGCCTTCTCTTCACTGCCTATTATGGTGACTGAGGAGTCGGACGCCCACATCTGAGAGGAAACACTCGTTCAGATGTTCACCTCTTCCTGTGAAATGACAGTGCAGAAAACTAAGGAAGGTGGGGAGAGTCAGATTCCTGTCTACTTGCTACAAATTTCTTCTCAATTAAGTTATGGTGAACCACAGTGGCTGCAAAGAAATGCTAAGTGAGGAAACATAATTATCTTGTGTTATCAACATTAAAGCCTTTTAAAAATAACGTTTTGCCTTTAGTTGATCTACTTGAGCATGTTAAAATACTACTATTTAAAATGCTTTGTAATAGGAATTTTGGATTAAGAGACAAAGCACATGGGGGGAAAAAGCCGAATCACTGTATTTTTAAACCAACACCCCAAAAGTTTAATTAAGAGCGGTGAAACTGGGATTGGAAGGCAGACATCTGATGGATGGGATCTGATGAGGTCTTCCCTCCGCGTCTCCGTTCCCGAGGCTCCTCCGCACCTCCCTGCCTTGCTCCGGACTCCAGCCTCCCAGCGCGTGTCCTGTGCCTGGCGCACACCAACAGGCTCCCATTTCGGGGTCACTACCCTGGCTGTTGTCTCTACCTGGAATAGATGCTCTTCTCCCAGACAGCCACGGCTCACCTCTTCACTTCCTCACCTGCTTCAAAATGCGAGGCCTTCACTGACCGCCTGGCTGAAACTACCCCCCACCTTCACTCCCCGTCCCTCTACCCTGCTCCATCACTTTCCAACGTGAGGGGCCTTCAACATACCTCCACGTGGACATACTTGTAACATCCATGGTGTGTGTCCTTGCCCTAGGACGTGAGCTCCAGGAGGTAGAGGTTGTTGTCTGTTTTCTACTGATGTCTCGTGTAAGAGTATCTTATAGAGCCGGATGTCCCATCCACTTGTAATTGTATCTTACAGATTTCAGGGCCAGCTATTTTAAAAAGTTACTCAGTGTATTATTCTTCAGCTATTTTGAAAAGTATTCAATGCTATGTATTCAGTGTTTTATGTGTACCCATTTACTCTTCAAAAGAACACAGTAAAGTAGATCTTGTCCCCATTTTTTTTAGATGACATAATAGACGTTCCAAGTTAAGCAACTAACTCAAAATCACACAGCTTTTAAGGGAAAGTAAAAAAAAAAAATTAAATTATTTTCTGATTTCAAGCCCAGGCATCATTCTACTGATCCCACAGAAATGAAGATCTGGAAGGCACCTCTATTTCTACATTCCACTGGAATGAAAACTCCATGGGCCATGGGCCTTGCCAATCTTTACTGCCACCATATTTGCAGTACCTAGGATCGCGTCTGGTATGTTATAGGTAGAGATAGAGATAGATATATAGATAGATATGTATATATCTGTACATACACACACTATATAGTGTAAATATATGTATTTATATTTGCTGAAAGAACTAACACGTGAATGAGAGGCTAATGTTGAGGACGCAATCTCTATTCATCTCTGAAAGACTCCAAATGGTTCATCTTCCTCCTCTTCTTCCTCTTCCTCTCCTCTCTGAACAGCTCAAGCCCGAGCCCGTTAGGTGGGGCAGAGGAAAGTCGGCCTCTGCCGCTGGAGGGTGTGAGCGCCTGAGCCAGGAGTGTGGCGTGTCAGAGCCCCAGCGGGGTGAGGGTGTGTCCACACAGGGGGCGGGGCCGCGTGAGATGTGGGGCCCTAGCGGACCAGGGGGAGTGTCCCCACAGAACGGCAGCCTGGAGTGAGGTGTCAGATCCCCAGGGGGGTGCGGCGGTTACCCACACAGGACAGTGACGCAGTGTGGGGGGTCAGGGCCCACGCGGGACGAGGAGGCTGTCTGCACAGGGGTGAACTGGTGTAGGAGGACAGGGCCTGCGTGGGAGGCTAGGGCATCCTTGTAGAGGGACGGCTCGGTGACAGGGTTTAGGGGCCTCAACAGCATGAGCAGGGCATGCGCTTGGGCCGGGGGTGGGGACTGGTGTGAGCCGCCCGAGCCCTGGCAGAGTGAGGATGGCTTTCACGTGGGGCAGCTGGGAGCTCAGACGGGGGAGTGAGAGCTTGAGCAGGAAGACAGAGGCGCAGGGAAGGGGCGATGGCAGGGATGAGAGACTGGTTACTGACAGAGGGATTTATCAAACGAGCAAATGCATCAAGGATGATGGAAACCAGGCTTGTCATTGTTAGAGAAATACAAGACGAGAAGAGTCAGAATGAACTCTGTAGTGCTGGATTGGAATTGGGGGTATTGGTGTTAACTCATATTTTTCCGTATATAAATATAAATATAAAAGTAAATACGTGTGTGTGTGGGGGGGGGGTGTGTGTGTGTTCTCTATTCCGTCCACTGGGAGAGACTGGGATCCCCTGCCCTTTAGCAGTGAGCACAGCTGGCACGTGGATCTTGATTTCTAAATGCCACTTTCCTCTAGAAGGAACCAGGGCTCCTTGGAGAAATGTCTGATTCCAGACCTGGGGCAGAGAAAGTGTGAGATGAACCAGGGGTATCTTATTGTGCGAGAAAATGTGAGTAAGTGCTCAAGGAGCAAGGGGCCCATAAAAGGATTCCAAAGGACCTCCAGACAGAACAACTCTTAATTACAAAAGGGAAAGAGTAACTTCACCGTGACAAGTCCCGACAGATCCTAGTTTAATGAGTGAATCCGAGTTGACACCATCAGTCACGGAAACAGTTGAAATTGTGAGCCAGAAGATGCAATAAAACACCGTCACTTCCACGATGTGCTGTCCCAGCTTCACAGCCTGAACCTAGTCATGCGTAAACACCAGCCTAGCCCGAACGGAAGGATATTCTACAGAATGACTGGCCTGTCATCTTCAAAAGAGTCAAGGTCACAAAAATCAAGAAAAGAGTGAGGAATGGTTCTAGACTGAAAGGAACTGGAGGGACAGGACAACTAACCAATGCTTGGTCCTGAACTAGACCTTCCTGCTGTCAAGGACATTATCGGGACACAAGGCAAACCTTAAATAGGTTCTGAGGAATAGGTGGCAGTAAGGCATCAGTGTGAACATCTTGATTTTGGTCGCTATATCGTGGTTATGTAAGAGCGTGTCTTTGGAGACACACACCGAGGTATTCAGGGGCGATGATGCAGTGGAAAAAATCCCGTGTGCTGTGCTTCCAATGTTTCTGTGAGCTTATAATTGGTTCAACTTTAAAAAAAATTAAAAAATAGAACAGCAGGCCCACCCTTATCTATAGGGTAGCCCTCCTTCATCCCTCTCGTTTCTCGATTCAAACTGCGCAAATGCAACAAGCTTTGGCGTCTCACTGATGGAGATTCATCATTCTTAAAGATGAATTTCCGCAAGACCTTCTCCTCACGGGAAATCGGCCTGCTGGCGTTTCCTGTCGATCATAAATCTCTGCTCACAGCACAGAAGGACTGTGTTTCCTCCGCGGACTGTGTAACAGGACACCCAGGTGAGGGAGGAGGTTGACAGGAAATCAGTCAGAAGAGCTGCTTCCTTCTGTTCAGCGCTCACACCCTCCGCCCGCCGCCCACCCTCCGCGCTGCCGCCCGCGCGGGGCCTTGGAGGCTGCGTTGCACGGGGGGTGGTGTAAAGCTTGGACTTTGACGTTCGACCACATTTCAAACGCTGCCTCTGCCCCTCACTGTGCAACCTTGAGGAAGCTACTAAGAGACTTTCTAAGCCTCTTTTCCCACCCCTGTCATGAGGTCCTTGCCCACCTCGCAGAATTTCTGGAAGAATCAAATGATGTGTCATGTAAAATTCTACATGCCTAACAATGTCCAATGCGTGGTGCATGCTTTAAAAAATGCCAAAAAATAATAAATAAATAAATAAAATTTAAAAAAAATGCCAGTGGTTATTACCGTTACTGATGTTTAAATGATGGTGTTATTAAGATCCCATATTTATAGCGTATTGAGTTCCAACCCTCTGCTGTTCAAAGCTTTCTTATCATAAGAGGACACACACACACGCACACACACACACACACACAACACCAGCACCGCCATCACCAACCTCATCCTATTTGCAACCACCTAATGACTTTGACAGATGTTACCACCGAGGCTGAGGTTGCCTGTGGACTCTGAAGAGTCCAATAAACTCAGAGGTGATGTAGTGGATTGGACCTACACCCATGTCCACAGCAAAGAATCAGCAAAGAAGTGACCTGAGCACCTGCCCCACCTGTCTGCATACCCCCCGGACACTTGGAGGCATTCGTGCACATCTTTCCCCAGACGGTCTCATCTCATTCAGGTCTCTGCTCGAATGTCGCTTCCACAGCAAAGTCTTTCTTGACGTATAGAAAATAACTCTATAAAATATTTCCATCACTCTTTTCCCTCCCCTCCAGTCTATGTGTGTTTGTGCGGGCGTGCACGCGCTTGCTGTCCTTCTCTCCAAGCAGAAAAAAAATCTCCGTGATAACAGGATCTTTGTCTTTTCTGTTTAGCATTAAAACAATATCTCATGCATTAGGGGGTTCAGTCCATATTTACTAAGTGAATGAACGAATCTAATTGTCAGCTAGCAACTGAGGCACAAAGGATCCTAATTTTTAATTGAGGCCAAAGGTCTTTGGAAATATTGCCACGTTTGCTACAGAGAGATTTACGAGAAAAGAAGACACCTTTACGCACCACTCACGCAGAAAGACAAAACGAAAAGCCCCAAAGTAGCCTTCACTGCTATAGCTCTTAATGCATATTGGTAAAAAGCATATGTTTTTTCATTATTTCTTTTGTTTATTTTCACGATTGGGGTTTTTCTTCTTAGGAGATACATTTCCAGGAGGAGAAGCCCACTCTATAACATTGTGCCTATAGGACCTAGGAGTCCAACCTGTGACAATGGTCCAACACCAATTCATTCCCAAGTCGCCAGTTTCCTTCCATCACTGGCTCCCTGTCATCCTCAGGGTGAAGTTCAGGCTCCTTAGCAGACAGGCAGGGGGGTACCGGGTCTGCTGCCTCTTGCCTCTCCTCCCTGCAACCCCGGCTCCCATCTCAGCGCTGAGGTACTTCCGCTGTCAGCTCTCCACACGTTGGCTCACCTCACCCCTCAGCTGCAGTGCCTCTGTCTCCCTGTCCTGCTGCACTCCTGGCCATTTTCAACTCTCTGAGGAAGGGATTCTTAACCTCCTATTCCTCCCACAATAGTAATGAAAATCAAACTGATTCAACATAATGGTCAATATATGTTTGCAACCCTTTGCTGAAACTGGTTAGAGCAACTAAAACTAACCCCGCCTCTGCTTTTTCTCTAAAACTATATATACCTCTGAAGGCATGTCTTTAAGATGTTTTCTTGTATTTTGCTAAGAGGAATTCATCCCATTCTATATCTACTGTGGCTTGTGTGATCCTAATCATGGCAATATGCATCTCACTGATACCTGTGGGATTGTATCATGATCCGAATCTGTAACAGAAACTGAATGCAGATAGAAAAATATACCTCAGACTAGTTGTTTGTTTCCCTACCAATAAGCTGACAAACAGTACCCAACTTTTAAGAAAAAAAACAAAAACAAAAACCACTTAACCCCAATTCAGTCTCATGGATGATTCTCTGTGAACCAATTGTATCACCTTTAACTCAGCAATACTTTAAATAAGGAACCCAGAAAATTACACATTCCAGGAAGAATTTCAGAGTATAAGTTATATCTTACAAATAATGCTGTCATCCATTATTTTACATGAAATTTTCTCAAGGCAAAACATAAAATGAAACTGATATCTGATAGGCTTTTGCATTTCTTATGCCAAAGAACAATACTCCAGGGGTTAGAACTAGAGGCTATGGTTTGAATTTCTTATGAATTCAAGATAAGATCTCAAAATAGTGACATAAATAATGAACTAGGTCAGATACCGTATACAAAAAAGTTTTTAATAGGCTTCCACTTTAAATCTTTATACAAAAGTTTTGGTTTTTACTCAGACTATTTATTTTCAGAGAAGAATTCTTAACCAAGAACCAGGACCAACATGGGCTTCTAACTTTGGCTGAAAAAGAAACAAAAAAGAGAAATTACGAAATACACACATAAGAAAAGAGCTTCTGCTTTCTTCATGAAGAGATTGTTATGACTGTATATCTCGTTTCCAAACATCAATAAATAAAAACTTCACTGAGAGGATTATTCTCTGGAAATGCAAATGTTGATTAAGAGGATTTTTCTTTAGACTTTTCTTTGGAAAGTCCTGTGAAAATCAAACATACTCATGGGAATACTTTTTTTATTTTTTGTATCCATTGTACTTCCAAAAAGGATTTGAGGACTCTGAAAAATATTGGATGATGTCCAATGTTGGAACACAAGAAATATTTTTCAAATGAACCTTTAATAGATTTTTATTAAAAATTTTAAAATTCGGCCCAGTGAAGGTATTCTGTATACAGTCAAGATGATGTGATATACATAAGATGCTTTCTGATTATCTAGCAAGATAGCATTGTGGTGGCTTTTTATTGTTAATGTAATTAAGCCAGAACTATGTTTCCCACAGCTCCCCTCCCTGCATGGCTCTGGGCTCAGGCTGGTCACAAGAGGAACTTTCGCCAGATCCGGAAGGCAGAAGTGGGGCGGCAGCCTGGGACAGCTTAGTACGTTGCCGTGGGCTCAGGCATCCTTGCCGCTCCTGCACGTTGCTGCAGATTTGCTGGCTCACTTTGTTGGCTCGGGAAGGCAGCGCCTGGGCCCCTCGTCTCCCACCTCTCCCCAGATCTCTTTGGGGTGGCAGCTGGGCCCACGTTTCTCCAACCTGGGACCAGATTTCCTTATTCAGCGTGTTTGAATCCTGGGCCAAACTCACATGATGCGCCGGGGCACACAGGCCTTCTGCAGGCCCCTCAAGTCACTGAGGAGACGGTGGGAGCCCCGTGAAAGGTCTCCTAGATCTCTACTCTAGACCTCCTACACTAATGAAGGAGATCCTGGGGTCCTAGGTGGCACAGTGGTTGAGAATCTGCCTGCCAATGCAGGGGACATGGGTTCCATCCCTGCTCCAGGAAGATCCCACATGCTGCGGAGCAAGGAAGCCCGTGCGCCACAACTATTGAGCCCACACTTTAGAGCCTGTGAGCCACAACTATTGAGCCCACGCACTGCAACTACTGAAGCCCATGTGCCTAGAGCCCGTGCTCCACAACAAGAGAAGCCACGGCAATGAGGAGCCCGCGCACCACAACGAAGAGTAGCCCCCACTCACTGAAACTAAATGAAGGCCCGCGCACAGCAAAAAAGACCCAACACAGCCAATAAAATAAATTAATTAATTAATTAATTAATTTTTAAAAAGGATCATGAAATTTATTAAAAAAAAGAGAGATCCTAAAAAAAGATAATACTCTTATTAAGATTTATTTGGCTTCTAGCTTCCCTTAAGAATAGTTTTAACTGTATACCATAAACAGGGTTTGTAAGGGTAAGCCTACCAACTTTCCCTAGAAGGCTGTCTTTTGGGCCAAGCAAGACAAGTAGGACAAAGATGGAGGCTCATTCTAGAGAGATCTTTGCAGAAATGACAGTGTAAAAGAGGTATCTAGCCTCCATGGTTTGGACAGGCTATTCCCAGAACAGTACAGGTTGTTTCATTATTCAAAATACAGGAAAACATATATAACTACAAAGCCAGCTGACCAGAACAAGAAGGAGATACTATCACTGCCCTACTCTATTGGCTTGGAAGCCTGACCAATGCGGTTAAACAAGAAACAAAAACAAGAAGTGTGAGCACTAAAAAGGAAGGCACATTGTTTGTAAATAATGATTGTCTATATGGAAAATCCAAGAGGCACTTTAGGCAAAGGAACAGAACAATTTTTTAAAAGTTCAGCAAGTTTTCTGGGAAAAAAGATTAATTTGGAAAAACCTATAGTGTTCCCATACACAAACAATGACAAATGAGAAAATAGAGTTTGAAAAAATTAAATATGTAATATTAAATTTAAACTATATGTAATTTTTTAAAATGAGCAACAAAAACTACAAAGTACCTCAGAATAAGCCTATAAAGATATGAAAGAGTTGTATGGAGATAATTATAATACTTAATTGAAAGACATAAAAGATTAACTACAGGTAAAGATACATTATGCTTATGACTGGGAAGACTCAATAACATACAGATATCAATTCCCACCAAATTTAACTATAAGTTCCATGCAATTCTGATCAGTGCTTTTGCGGGATCTGAGGGTGTGTGGGACAATAAAATTATTCTAAAATTCATAAGGAGGGGTAAAGAGCAAGCGTAACCAAGTGTCTTTGTTTCCTACTGTTGCTGTAACAAAGGACCACAAAGAGTCTCAAAACAGTGCACATGTACTGTCTTATGGTTCTGGAGATGAGAAGTTCAAGAGACTTACAGGCCAAGATCAAGGTGTCACTGGGGCTGTGTTCCCTCTGGAGGCTGTAGGTGAGAATTCATCCCTTGCCTTTTCCACTTTCTGGAGGCTGCTACTTGGTATATGACAGATGTAGGGCTGCCAATGGGGAGGGAAAGCCAGGGCACACTGTTGAGATAATTGACTATCCAAGTAGGGAAAACAATAATTAGTTCCCTAACTCACCATATATACAAAAATAAATTCCAGATAAACTCTGTAGATCTAAAAATGAGGAAAATATAAAAATTCAGGCAAATAATTTTATGACCTCAGAAAGAGATTTCTTATACAGACCCAAAAGCACAAATAATAGATTGTATATGTTAAATGTAATACTCTTACACAATAAAAAACACCATAAATAAAGTAAAAAGACTAAGCACAAACTCTAAAAGGCCTTTGCCATCCATGCAACACACTAAAAAGCATTAGTATTGACAATATAGAAAGAGCTTCTGTAAGTCTATAGTAAAGTACAATTATACAAAGATTACCTCAAAATGGATCAAGAACCTAATATGAGCTAAAACCATAGAAATCTTAGAAAAAGTAGGGGTAAATCTTCATGGTCTTGGATTTAGAGGTAGCTTCTTAGATATGACAGCAAAATCACAAACAACAAAAGAAAAAAATAGATAAATTAGACTTAATTAAAAGTAGTAGACTTTTGTGCATCAAAGAATACTACGAAGAAAGTGAAAAGAGCCTAAGGAATGGGAGACATATGTGCAAATTATGTATCTGATAAGCATCTAGTATACAGCATATATAAAGAGCTATGACAACTCAACAACAAAAAGACAAACAACTCATTTTTTAAATAGGGAAAGTACTTGAATAGACAAATTCTCCAAAGAAGATATAAAAATGGCCAACAAGCATGAAAAGATGCTTCACGTCATTAGCCATTAGGGAAACGCAAGTCAAAACCATAAGGAAATGCCACTGGCACCACTAGACTGGCAATCATAATAATTTCTTTAAATGGAAAATAGCGCGTGTCAGTGAGGATGTGGAGAAACCAGATTCCTCCCTACACTGCTGACGGACACGTACAAAGGTGTAGCTGTTGTGGAAGACATTTTGGGAGTCTAACAAAAAGCGAAACACAGAATTCCCATGTGACCCAGCAACTCCACACCCAGGATTATACCCCCCAAATTGAAGACAGAGACTGAAACAGATAACTGTATGTCCGTGTTCACAGCAGCACCATCACCATCACCGAAACATGGAAACATCCGAACGTTCGTTACCTGGTGAGTGAATAAGCATAACGTGGTACATCCACGCACATCCGTGTTATTCAGCCGTGAGAAGGCATGAGCGCTGACACTTGCTGCAACACGCGTGAACCGTGAAAACATGCTAAGTGAAAGAGGCCAGTGACAATAGGCCCCAGAGAGTTCCCCTCACATGAAATATCCAGAGTGAGCAAATTCACTGAGACAGAAAGCAGATTAGTGGCTGCGAGGGCCCGGGTTGGGGGAGAATAGGGAGCCCCTGCTTCACAGGCCCGGGGCCCCTTTTAGAGTCGCCAGCATATACCGGAACCGGATAATGCCGACCACTGCTCATCATTGCAGATGTACTAAATGTCACTAAAGGTCAGTGTTATGCTGCGTGTATTTTGTCACAGTAGAATAGCACAAATGATAAATTGTGTACCTTACAATGTAATACTCTTGCACAATAAGAGACTCCATAAATAATGGAAAAAGACAAACCACAAACTTTAAAAGATCTTTGCCACCCATGCGGTCCCAAAGCATAATATGAAGACTATAAGACAGAACTTGTGTAGATTTGCAGGAAAATACAAATAACACAATAGGAAAATGAGCAAGGACACGTTCAGGCAATTTATAGAAGAGAGAACCTAAATGGCAAAAAAAAAAAAAAAATTGCCCTCATCAATACTTAGGAAAATGCAAATGAAAACATATTTTGCATCCTATCAGACAAGTAATATTTTAAAAGTCTAGTAATACCTGGTATTAGTGAGGATGTAAGGAAATGGAATCTCTAATGCACATTAGAGCAACTGTGGAAGTCAATTTGGCAGTAGCTGATAAAGGTGAAAATCTGTGTATGGTATGTACCAACCAGCAATTCCACCTCCAGAAATACACCATAGAGAACGTTGTTCTGGTACAAGGAGATGTGTACGTATATGCTCACTGTAGCAGTCTTTGTTATTGCCAGAAGGAAGTGGGGAGGAAAGAGCTCTAAATGCATGGACAAGTAAATTGTGGAATGCTTCCACATCAGCTAGAATGAATGGGTAAACCAGACCTAAATGCTTCCCGATGGAGAGGTCTCAAAAACAATGCTGAGTGAAAAAAGACAAATATCAGACTGATTTATAGGATAAACTGATACTTGTGCTAAATTTTAGAAAACATGCAAAGTGAACCAAATGTTGCTATCAGTGCAGACATCTGTAGTGAAGGTACAAAATCTTAGAAGGAAAGAACACCCAGTAACTTTCTTATGATGTTTGTCTCTGGGGATGGAAAGGGGGAAAGGGATGGCCCAAAAGGGATATTGCCTCTGATTTTAATATCTTAAAAAATCTGAAGCAAATAAAATACATTGCTAATACGCGTTCATTCTGAATAGTGGGCACCAGACATCTCTGTTATATTACTTTCCATGCTTTCTGTGAGTCTGAAAATTTTCAGAATAAAATAACCGATAGTCTATTAACATGGAAAAATAGCATACGAAGCAACCTGCAAAGGCTAGGTATGTAAATGTATAAATTTTGGCACGGTGAGAAAATCAAAAAAATAAGTCTGTGTGTGTGTGAGAGAGAGAGAGGATGCTCTAAGCTATGCAAGCAGCCAGGTTGTGTTTCTCTACAGGAGAGACTGCATAAGGACAACTTTAAGGACACTCCCGAGTCAGAGATCAGAGATCCCTGGGCAGTGCCGCGCCCGGACACTTGTCCGTCTGTCCAGGACACCGTGTGCTGCCACTGACTCGGGGCACTTCCTGCTGCTGTCCCAGAGGAGGCAGTCAAACCACAAATCCGGAACAAAACTGTCACCCGTTCCTGGTTCTCCCAATACTTTTCACAGACCCCAGTTTCACTTATTTGCTTATTGACTTAAATCTGATATGGAACATAATTCATTGGTTCGATCCACACAGTTTTTTAGATTACCTTAACTGTCATAATTACAGCTGGGCAAAAAAGTGATCTCCAACTCATTTGCTTTTGAGGTTATTTCCTGACCCCGGCTCGTGTTTTCTGAAGGATACCAAGTGGAAAGTGTTACCACCACTTATGGAACAGATGTGCTGTTGACCTTCTGGGCTTTATATGCTGAGTTGCCATTCAAACAGCCTCACAGAAACGACAGCTATCTGGCAGAGCGGCTTCAAGTGTCAGCGGCCTCACAGTCGAGACCTCTTTCTTGCTGTGCCGCTTCCAGGTCGCCTGCCTGCTCAGCGCGCAGGAATGCTTGATGTACGTGCTGCTTTTTGGAGTGAATAAACACTCCTTCCTAACATAGGGCTAACGGGCAGAAGCCCTGACTTCGTGTTCTTGAGCTTTTTGAACCTCAGCAGAGGAGACAGAGCAGGGGATTCTGTTCCTAAGAATCACGGCAAATGTCTAAATAGTGCGTGTCAGTAACTGTGACATGAAAATGGGATTTCTATTTGGTTGCGTCGCTGACTCTTATTTGCACAGCAGCCTTTCTGCAGTAAGGAGAGCGTACTTACTCATTAAGCAGAGTCCAAGAAAAAATTCATAATCTTTTCCCTTTGTCTCATCATCCACATTTTTCTCGAACACAACCTTCCCTTTGAGGATGTAAACTTCTTGGTGTCAGGGACTTGGAGCTACTTATTTAGCAGGGGGCCTGGCACCTGGCTGCTGTCTGGAGAGAAAAGCGCACACATCACATGATCCGAGAGTCACGGTTTGCCTTATTCAACCAAGACACAAGAAGCGTGTTCTACCCTCTGCCCTTCGAAGATTGACCAAGAAAATAACAACATCAAAAAAAAAACTAAAAATGGTAGGATTCAAGTCTTCCTCAGTCAAGAGAACATACGATGAATCACAGGTACAACAATTGGGATGTTGGGGGAAAAATCCAACCCTAAAATCTCGGATGATAAATAGCTCATGAAGAATTCGTCTATGTCTAAAGGACAGTTCTTTATATTGAAGGACAAGCACCAAGCTGCTCGTTTCTATGTGTATGCATACACATACTTACAAAACAGGAAACACGTTCATTTAATAACCCCAAAGCTTCTAATTTGTAGGGTGGATGGACCTCAGGGAGGGAGACTTTCTTTGCTAAGCAGCCTGGTGGGTTGAGGGTATACATTTGGGTGTAAGCAAGGTGGCAGAGCCAAACGGTTCTGTGTAACAGCAGAGAGAAATCTGCAATCTGAAGGAGGTCAGTGCACAGCAGAAATACTTTTGAGAAAGAGCCTGAGACACTGGGTGTGCGGCACGGAAGGAAGAGCAGAGAGAAAACTCCGGTGAAGATGCGGCCGATGGCCAGGAGGGCCTTTGGGAGACAGTTGTCTCGTTGGTGTGTACGCTGCTCACTGTGGGGTTTGTGACGTGAAATGCCTCCCGCCTCTCCTGAGTACAGTCTTCAGTCTCCACTGCTCCTTACTGCTTTCCTGTATGACCGAGTTCTATTTAAGGATCTGAGAGATGTGTGGAGTTCTGTTTCTGGGTTTACAATGGAGCAAAAGAGAGGACATGCAGACAAAGGAAGGAGAGGAGGACAGTTCAGCTGACCCCCTGTTAGTCCCTCTCAGGTGTCTCTTAAACATCTCAGACTTAACATGACCAAAGCAGAACCTGGCTTCTCCACCCCAGACCTGCTCCGTCCCCAGGCTGCCCCACGCTGTTAAGTGGCGCCGCACCCACTGAGCTGCTCAGGCCAAAAGCTGCTTTATTTCCTCATTTTCTCTCATCCCGACCTGTAACCATCAGCAAATCCTTCCAGGTCCACCCCCTAACATACCCCAAACCCATCCACTCTGGCAGCCTCGTCCCAGTCTCCTACGTCTCTCGGGAACCACTGCCGTGGCCTTCTCACTGGTCCCCTTACTTCTGCTCTGTCAACCACACTCACCCTGCACTTGCCCATGGTCTCGTCACGTAACATCCACAGTGACCCTTAGAACGAAAAATCAGAGCACGTTCCTCCCATATTTAAAGCCCTGCGCTACCTGTCCATCCCACTGAGAATACAGTTCTGCTCCACCATGGCCTGCAGAACAGTCCACGACCTGCCTCTGCCCCTCCGGCCACGTCCTGCCCCTCTCCCATTTCAGCTCCATCTCAGCAGCACTAGCATTCCTTTTGTTTCTCAAGTGCCTTTGCCACGTAGGCATTCCCTTTTTCTAGCGTGTTCTTCCTCCAGATCTTTGCATGGCTAGCTCCTTTTTTTTTTACAAGGCCTCATCTCAAATGTCACTTCCTCAAAAAATGGTTCCCCATTCTAAAGCAGCCATTCTTCTGCTAGAAAATCTCCATCATAAATCCCTGCTTTATTATCTTTATAGCACTTATCACAACTGGAACTCATTTCTCTCACCACTGTATTTTCTGCCTGTCTTCACCAGATAGCATGGTTTATAAAGGCAGGAACTGTACTGTTCACCACTGTATCCCATCACCTTGAGCAATGCCTGGCACAGAGCGGAACTTCAGTAGGCACTTGCTGAGAGGCAGTACAGCATAGTGGTTACATATCTGAACGCTGGCATCAGGTAGCCTGGCTTTGAACTGCAGAGCTACTACTTACTGGCTGTGTAACCTTAGGTTACATACTTAACCTCTCTGTTTCCTCACCTGTAAAATAAGGTGATGACAAGAACATTTGTCTCATAGAGTTTTTGTGTGGATTAAATGAGTTAATATATTTTAAATGATTAGAAAAAAAAATAAGCACCATATGAGCTATTATTCATTTGCTCTGATGCACTTTTACTTTCTCATGCATAGGAAGAAAAAATATCCTGTATCCTCAGACTTTCAAATTCATTAGCAGCCAGCAAAATACACCAAGTGATTTATATACTTTCCACTCCTCTTTAAAGGAACCTAAAAGAGAGTCAGCAAAGAGGCTTGGGTGCTCCCACGTTGTGGCTGGGAGAACATCCCAAGAGGTCACAAAACTTATAAAGAGTTAGAGGCTCTTGGAACTGTGAGAGTAGGGCCTCAGCATCCTACCCTTGTAAGCCCTCAAAGCACGCATGACTTCTGCAGGTATGACAATTGGTTATTTTCAAATATATTCTTTCTAGGATGGAATGAGACCTGCCATACTTAGCATAGATCTCTCCCTCACCAAAAAGCCAGCTTCACGTTGGTAGTGTTGCCAGGTAAAATACAGGACATAGATTAATCTGAACTTCCAATAAGCAGCAAATCTTTTTTTTTTTTTACCAGAAGTTCAAATTTAACTGAGAGTCCTATATTTTTATCTGCTGCCATCTACATGCTGGGCACCAAAGCAGGGCCTGATGTCGGGAGGAGGCTTTGCAGCAGACAGATCTGGGATCAAATCTGCATTCTTGGATGTATGTGTAGTGTGGAAGAACTTTGAGCAAGTTCCCTCACTCTCACTGAACTTCAATTCCCTCATCTGTCAGCAAACCCACCTCACAGAGTGTTACGAGGCTCTCCTGGGGTAGGATTTGTGAGAGCGCTTAGCGCACTGTCAGAGGGCTGGATGCATAGAAGACCAAAACCATATTAACCTGCCTCCCTCCTCTTCTGGTACTTCAGGTCTGATCTCCGGCTGAGATGCTGAACGCCAATTTTTGTCCAGGATAATCAGAATCAGCCTTGAGGGCAACTGAATTAAGGAAATATCAATTGTCTATCGCCACCATAATGTTGCATAACGCACAGCCGTGACACCTCAGTGGCTTTCAACAGTAACATCTGTTCTTGCTCGTGAGTCCAGGGGTTGGCGGAGCAGTTGTGCCAATCTGAGCAGGGCCAGCGGGGTGCACTTATGCCTCTGTGGCCAGCACCTGGGCGGGCTGGGCCCTGGCGGGCGAGGGTGGCCCCAGCTGGCATGACTTGGTTCCGTGCTCTGTGGTCTCTCATCTCCCATTAGGCTGGCCTGGGCCTGCTCTTGAGAGGGGCACGGCTCCCAGAGACGAAGCAGAAACATGCAAGTGCTTTCACAAGACCCTTTGCATCATTTGCCATGGCCCCATCGGCCAAAGCAAGGACGTGGCCAAGGTCAGATCTGGTTAGAAGGGCACTAGCCAAAGGTGCAGAGAGAGGCATGAAACCATTAGACAACACCCCCCAACACACGGAATTTGTAAAATACAATTTCAAACTTAGGACGTCAAGAAAGGAAGGCATGAACAATGTAGGGGACACCTGACCGAGGAGTCTGCCCTGCTCCCCACCTCTGGAAACTGCCCAGCCCGCCTGCGTGAGTGGTTTCCTGGCTCTGTGCTCATGCTGTGTGACCCTACACCCGGGTTTGGGCTGACGGTCCAGAGGGGTGCCCCCTGACCCAAGCTGACCTGATCACATTCTCCTTCTGGAATCTGGAAATGGAACCAAGAGGGCTGAGTCAGGGTCTGTGTGCGACACATGAGCTTGAGCACTCTGAGTAGGCCACGTTTTGCCACATGCACTGAGGAGCAGGAAAACACAGCCATTCTCTCAGCCAGTAGACGACGGCTTAAGTGGAGTAAAAGCTGTCTTATTGATGCTGTAACAAATCACCACAAACTTAGTGTCTGAAACAAGCAAGTGTGTGATTTTAAAGTTCTGGAGACCAAAAGTCTGAAACGGGTTGGCAGGGCTGCCTTCCTTCTGGAAGCTCTGGGAGAAATTCCATCTCCTTGCCTTTTCCATCGTCTCCTAGAGCTTGCATGCATTCCTTGACGTACGGTTGCAGCACCATAACCTATGCTTCCATGGTCACATCTTCTTCTCTGACTCTGACCCCTGGCTTCCCTCTTTTAAGGACCTTTGTGATTAAACTGTGTCCACCTGGATAGTCTAGAACGACCTTCTCATCTCAAGATCTTTAACTTAATCACATCGGTGAAGTCCCTTTTGCCCTGTAAAGTAGCATTTTCATGGGTTCCAGGAATTGGGGCATCTTTGATGGTCCTTACTCTGCCGACCACAAATGCTCATGGAGGAACAGAAATGAAAGATAAAGAAACAGTTCCAAGAGTCTTCTGCTTCTGGACCAACTCAAGGTGTTCCGGTATTTCTGCCTCGCGTGTCATGACACACTCTTATGTCCTTTTAAGGAGTCTTTTGGGTGATAGCTGCCTGGAGGCTCTGTTGAGAGCCTATTGAAAGCTTATTGAAATGCATGATCAATTAACAATGTCTGACATGGGTATCAAACTGGAGAGTTATATTTGTTTATTTGATATATATACACACATACATCATCCTTGCTCTGTACTAGAAATTATAGAATTGACATGGCTGAGAATAAAGAATATTTTTTTCTTATCAAAATGGGGCTTAAACTATGAAAATTTAAATCCTTGTACCAGCACCTGAATTAAAGGATATCCCTTTCACGACTGCCTGTAACATACAACATGTGAGTTGAGGGGTGTGAGCAGGCTGCATTTTACCATGTACCGGATACCTAGCACTTAGATGAGCAAAAAAAAAAAAAAAAAGTGGTGCTTTTTTCTACCCAGTACCTTTCCCTTTGAACGAAACAGTAGCTTTTCAGGGACTGATTACATACCTACATCACATGTGCATGGCATCACCTCCTCCTAAACAGCGTGGTCCCAGCCAGGAGGTCACCTACATCACTATGCAAAATACTTCTCCCGGTCAGAGCACTTTCTCGGAGGAGAAGGGCACTGGCTGCAGGAACTCCAAGTTTTATTTCTGTCAGTTTTGTTTAGTACTGTGTGCCAGGAGCTCACGTCTGCCTGGACCCTTGGCCTGGCTGTTATAGGAAATTCTGTCTTGAGTGACACAATACCTTCACTAACTGCTCACTCCAGTGTTCTCGGTGACTTCCCGGAGCTGAAATTACACCGTCACATTCACACCAGACAGGAAGAAAGATACGATGAGGCTGTCGTGGCCCAGAATTTACGAGGAACAAAAAGGTGGGCTGGGGTGGGGCCTGTTACTCTTTAAGTGGCATCAAGAATTGAAACTGTCTCTCAAAATCAGTGAACACACTCAGAAGAAGAGGAAACAGACAACAAATCTTCACAAAAGAGACTCCTTTCTGTTAACTGCCACTGTGAAGTTCTACTTTCCCTAAGGAATTCTTTCCCCTCTGAAGATTCGAGGAGGCAGATGTGATTCAATACCGCACTGTAGCTTTTAAACCCTGCAGAATGAGTGTTTACAAAGCAGGATCTTTTACTAGATATTGTAAAAGAGATGTCTGTGCGTCTGTCCTGCCAAGAAATTAAAATCCAGTCTTTGCCAAGGAGCATAAATACACTTGGCAGAGTCCAGAGGCTCAGTAGCGAAGATAAAAGTAATCATTCCCTTCAGCCAATGGCTCACACTTATTACAAAACGTTTGTCTTCCCCCACGCTGAGGTTTCTCCCCTTGTGCCCTCAGCTCTGGGAATTAGCGTCCTCTGGCTCTTGGAAGGCCCGTGAGGGAGACGTTGATGTGTGATGCTCTGAGCCATGGAATTACATCTCCCTGCAGCTCCAGGAGCACAGAGGCCCACAGGGGTTCATGAGTGACCTGACACATTTCACCTCTCAGCAATTGGATGTTTTCCCCTCCAGTAATGACCCGTTTTTAAGGAACACGTTTATATTTTAACTATGTCATTCTTTGTACTGCTTTAAAGTCTGACTTGGTTTTCTTCTGCTCTCTGGGCTTTTATAAATGTTGGTAAGCTGAATAGGCTGTCAACACTTGGACTGATGATCAGTTATCAGGAGATTTCTCAGCTTCACATTCAACCAAGCAACTCAGGCACTGCTTTTTTGACGCTGGTGCTTTTAAGATCTTTTTCCTTCACCCTTTTATGTGTCCTTAAAGACGATCACCCTGGGAGTAAAATAACCACAATGGCTTGATTCTGAGTAAAACCTCTTCGTTCTTCCTTTACCTGTGAATACGCCCCAACCAACCAGTTATCAGAAAACTACAATTTACGTACATCCGAATTTAAAATCAGTTCTTTTCAAACTAGTTAGAACATGTTAACATGATTTAAAGGTCAAAGAATGTCTAACATTTCAGCAAAAACTTGAGTCACCACCAGTAACTAAAATTAGATTAATATTTCTTGGCAGTTAATTCAATTTATATACTTGGCAATACTGCAGCTGTATTTCTTTTTAAAATAGCCTCTTAAACTTTTAAAAGTCACTCAATTGCTGATCTGTTTAAAGCCACAGTTGTTTGTGTACGTATCTCACGTTTCTTCCGAATGTGTGTTCGAGGAGGAGGCACCTCAAAGCATTACACAGGGAAAGCAAACACCATCCCCGTCCTTCAGGAGCTTAGGCAAATGCACCGGATGGGACCCCACCCACCCCAAAGGGCTCGTCCTCTAATGGCCAGACTCTTCTCTTTCTTCTCCACTCGCTGCTACCCTTGCTAAAAACGGCAACATTTCTTTGTATTCGTTATTCGGTTTCTGTCAAAAGCTTCTACTAAAAAAGCAATCACCTCAGATCCTTTTTGAAAAGGGGTAACGTGCGTTATAAATCACTCCTTTAAATCATCATAAATGGTAAGTTACTACTTGGAATGCGTAGGGCTGGGGGTGGAGTAGGAAGAGGAAAGCAGGAGCTCTCTCCCGAGAGAATGGTTGAAGTAGGCTACTTGGCACAATTGTGACACTGTCGTTCACACATTAAATAAAAATTGCAGATTTTAGGTTATAAATTAGTTTTAAAAGTCAAACATGCTGGGAAACATTTTTATAACGTCAGTAATATTATTACTGCTATCTTTTCCCCACAAAACGACCAATAAAATGGTATCACGTGTCATGGTTCTGCCCATTTATTGTCTGACAGGTAGTTATACAAACACAGGATTTCTTTTAATAAACCAAGTCAAGTTTATTCCAGGAAAAGGAAAAAGTAAAATGGAAACAAGTTGAAATCTATGACTAAGATGTTTCAGATGAAAAACCACTTGAGTAATTACCTTCCACTTTTCATTCGCAAACAATACACCAAAACTTGGATTTATACAAACAATAACCTAGAAAATATTTCTTCTTTGATAACACGAAGTAAAGCTTCTCTGCGTCCTGTTTTCCTAGTTCTGTTAAGCAGCTTATAAACATAATCTTAGTAGTAATGTGCTGTTAACGGGAAATAGGCTCCCTTACGAGTAAAACACAAACCTTCCAAGATTTTAGCAGAAAATGAAAGTCCCCAGGAAGTCATTGAGGTTTTCTGCACGTTAGTTCCCACCGAAGCTGATTCAAGAAGAGACACACCCGCCTCCACCCTCATTCTTTACTTCCCCTTAACTCATTTGAAATTGATTTAGTGTGTCTTTTGTACCTACAAACACATATACCCACACTGCTTTTGATAAGTGTTGTGGCTTATCATTGACATTAAAAAAAAAACTTGGGGCTTTCCTGGTGATGCAGTGGTGAAGAATCCGCCTGCCAATGCAGGGGACACCGGTTTGGTCCCTGTTCAGGGAAGATCCCACATGCCACGGAGCAACTAAGCCCATGCGCCGCAACTACTGAGCCTGTGCTCTAGAGCCTGTGAGCCACAACTACTGAGCCCACGTGCCACAACTACTGAAGCCTGCATGCCTAAAGCCCGTGCTCCACAACAAGAGAAGCCACCTCAACAAGAAGCCCACACACCACAGCGAAGAGTAGCCCCCGCTCACCAGAACCAGAGAAAGCCTGCATGCAGCAACAAAGACCCAACGCAGCCAAAAATAAATAAATAAATAAATAAATAAATTTATATTAAAAAAAAAAGAGCTGCAAACACAAGGAGAATACCACAACACTCCCTGTGCAGCTATATTATTAAAAACAAGAACAACAACAACAAAAAACTTGACTAAATAAAAGATATCACAGGAAAGTAAGGAATATCCAAACTTGAAAAATAGGCACTTTGTTAAAAAAAATTTTCATCTTTATTGGAGTATAATTGCTTTACAATATTGTGTTAGTTCCTGCTGTACAGCAAACTGTATCAGCTATATGTATACATATATCCCCATGTCCCCTCCCTCCCAGCCTCCCTATCCCACCCCTTAGGTCTTCACAAAGCATCAGCTGATCTCCTTGTGCTCTGTAGCAGGTTCCCACTAGCTATCTATTTTACAATTGGTAGTGTGTATATGTCAATGCTACTCTTTTACTACGTTCCAGCTTCCTCTTCTCCCCCGTGTCCTCAAGTCCTTCCTCTACATCTGCATCTCTGTTCCTGCCCTGCCACTAAGTACATCAGTACCATTTTTCTAGATTCTATATATATGCCTTAGCATACGGCATTTGTTTTTCTCCTTCTGGTATACTTCACTCTGTATGACAGACTCTAGGTCCATCCACCTCACTACAAATAACTCAATTTTGTTCCTTTTTATGGCTGAGTAATATCCCATTGTATATATGTGCCACATCTTGTCTATCCATTCATCTGTCAGTGGACATTTAGGTTGCTTCCATGTCCTGGCTATTGTAAATAGTGCTACAATGAACATTGTGGTACATGTATCTTTTTGAATTATGGTTTTCTCTGGGTATATGCCCAGGAGTGGGGTTGCTGGGTCATATGGTAGTTCTATTTTTAGTTTTTTAAGGACTCTCCATACTGTTTTCCATAGTGGCTGTACCAATTTACATTCCCACCAACAGTGCAGGAAGGTTCCCTTTTCTCCACACCCTCTCCAGGATTTATTGCTTGTAGATTTTTTAATGATGGCCACTCTGCTGTGAGGTGATACCTCATTGTGGTTTTGATTTGCGTTTCTCTAATGATTAGTGATGTTGAGCATCTTTTCATGTGTTTGTTGGCCATCTGTATGTCATCCTTAGAGAAATGCCTATTTAGGTCTTCCATCCAATTTGTGATTGGGTTGTTTGTTTTTTTGATATTGAGCTACATGAGCTGCTTGTGTATTTTGGAGATTAATTCTTGGAAAGGTACACTTTTTTCAAGACTGAATCAGGAAGAATTAGAAAATATAAACAGACCTATCACAAGTAATGAAAAATGAAACTGCAATAAAAAATCTTCCAACAAGCAAAGTCCAGGACCAGATGGCTTCACAGGTGAATTCTATAAAACATTTAGAGAAGAGCTAACACCTATCCTTCTCAAATTCTTCCAAAAATTGCAGAGGGAGGAACACTCCCAAATTCATTCTATGAGGCCACCATCACCCTGATACCAAAACCAGACAAAGATATCACAAAAAAAGAAAATTACAGACCAATATCACTGATGAACACAGATGCAAAAACCCTCAACAAAATACTCGCAAACAGAATCCAACAACACATTTAAAGGATCATACACCATGATCAAGTGGGGTTTATTCCTGGAATACAAGGATTCTTCAATATATGCCAATCAATCAATGTGATACATCATATTAACAAGTTAAGGAATAAAAACCATTTCATCATCTCAATAAAGGCAAAAAAAACTTTTGATGAAATTCAACACCCATTTGTGATTAAAAAACTCTCCAGAAAATGGGCATAGAGGGAACCTACCTCAAGGTAATAAAGGCCAGATATGACAAACCCATAGCAAACATTATTCTTAATGGTGAAAAACTGAAAGCATTTCCACTAAGATCAGGAATAAGACAAGGATGTCCATTCTCTCCACTCTTATTTAACAAAGTTTTGGAAGTCCTAGCCATGGCAATCAGAGAAGAAAAAGAAATAAAAGGAATACAAATTGGAAAAGAAGTCAGACTGTCACTGTTTGCAGATGACATGATAATATACATAGAAAATCCTAAGCGTACCACCAGAAAACTACTAGAGCTCATCAACGAATTTGGTAAAGTTGCAGGATAGAAAATTAATGCACAGAAATCTCTTGCATTCCTATACACTATCAATGAAAAATCAGAAAGAGAAATTAAGGAAACAATGCCATTTACCCTTGAAACAAAAAGAATAAAATACCTAGGCATAAACCTACCTAAGGAGACAAAAGACTTGTACTCAGAAAACTATAAAACACTGATGAAAGAAATCAAAGATGAAACAAACAGATGGAGAAATATACCATGCATGTTTTTGGACTGGAAGAATCAACTTTGTGAAAATGGCTTTATTACCCAAAGCAATCTATAGATTCAATACAATCCCTATCAAATTACCAATGGCATTCTTCACAGAATTAGAACAAAAAATTTTTCAATTTGTATGGGAAAACAAAAACCCAGAAAAGCCAAAGCAATCTTGAGTAAGAAAAACAGAGCCAGAGGAATCAGCCTCCCGGACTTAAGACTATACTACAAAGCTACAGTAATCAAGACAGTATGTTACTGGCACAAAAACAGAAATATAGATCAATGGAACAGAATAGAGAGCCCAGAGATAAACCCATGCACATATGGGCACCTTATCTTTGACAAAGGAGGCAAGAACATACAATGGAGAAAAGACAGTCTCTTCAATAAAATGTGCTGGGAAAACTGGACAGCTACATGTAAAAGAATGAAATCAGAACACTTCCTAACACAATACACAAAAATAAACTCAAAATGGATTAAAGACCTAAATGTAAGACCAGACACTATAAAACTCTTAGACAAAGACATAGGCAGAACACTCTATGACATAAACCAAAGCAAGATCCTTTTTGACCTTCCCAGAATCATGGAACTAAAAACAAAAAATAAACAAATGGGACCTAATGAAACTTAAAAAGCTTTTGCACAGCAAAGGAAAACCACAAACATGACAAAAAGACAACCTTCAGAATGGGAGAAAATATTTGTAAATGAGGTAACTAGCATAGGCACATTTTTAAAGCATGTATTTCTGATCCTAAAATAAGCTCCCTCTGGGCCTAAAGGACGGGTAGAAGTCTGCAGACATTGCCCAGCTTTTATCTCCTCTAGTTCCTCCACATTTCTAAGTTTGCCAAAAAGTCTTAGAAATTATACCCACAAGAACCAATCCAAAATGACTTATCTTAGACACTGATTTTTACCTTTTCCTTTTATTGCCTTTCCTTAAATTTTCTACACTCCCAGATTCTCCACTTAAGCCTCATTTCCCATATGAAGGACACGAAAGATTTCTAGGGACATGATGATTAGAATAATGAAGTGACTACTCCTTTCTAGCCCAAGTTACTGGCTCTCTCCACAAAAGTCTTAATTAGGCAAATAAAGACTCAAAGCCCTGGAGTCTTTCCTCTTCCCTCCCTCCCCTCCCCACCCGCCTGCACAAACATGTGATTTTGAGTGTATCTCCAGACCTAGAAGAAAATGTGAAATACTGACACCCAGACCCACCAGTCTGTCCCTGCCTTCAGTGCGGGCGCACTCAGACACCGATGGGTTTGGTGAAGCGGCCTTCTGCCAGGAGCGCTCTTTCACCAGTTGTATTTATCTGGAGCACCTGAACCTTGACTTCCATAATTGAGGCTTCCCAGAACTGTTATTCTAACAAAATAGGTGATGTTTATGGAGTACTCATAATATGCCAGGCATTTATACAGACTTGACTCATTTCATCTTCACCACATTCCTAAGGGGTAGGGTCCTAATCTTACGGATGAGGACACAGAAGCTCAGAGATGCTCAGAAAGTTGCTCCAGGTCATCCAGCTGAGCAATGCATAGAGACGGGCTTCAAATGCAAGCACTTTGAGCCCAGAGCCTGTACCACCTTTTGGAAAGTATTGGGTTGGCCAAAAAGTTCATTCAGGTTTTTCCACAAGATCCTACGGAAAAACCCAAACACACTTTTTGGCCAACCCAGTAGTTTACCTCTTGAAAGAATGTAAAAAAACACTTAAATAACTAAACATATAAATAAATAATAAAAACAACAATGCCTACAAGAGTTCCTTAACTCAGCACTTTATATGAAAATTATAGAAGAATTAGTTGAGAATGACTGGGGTTAGTTTAAAATATCCCATAAACTGTATAAAAACATACAATGAGGTTCTTACATAGACAATTTCTCCTCTCTAAGGAGTTAAGGAAAACCCTTCACCAGGTGGGGTTAAGAGAATCACCTTTCTTCTCGTCAGTGGAGATGCTCCTCTCACTATTCACTCTCCCAGAGTCCATTTATCTCGCGGTGTCCTTATCCCAAGATGACTAGGAATTGCTCAGAGTTGACTTGAAGCACCAAATCATTATCAATAGATTACTGAGGAGGTTTGCACAGTGCCTGCTGTAAACTTTTTTTTTTTAACTCAGCGAATGGTTTCTCTCTCTCTCTCTGTTGTTCTCATCCCCTCCCCTCCCCCATTGCACAATCCTGTAACATTGCATTTATATCTATTCCAAGAGCTCTATATCTCACTTCTGTTTCTGTGCTGTGTTCTACCCTCTGTGGCAATGTCAACATTATTCTATTCTGCTTCTTTGGGCATGAAGTGTGGTCTCCTGACAGAGATCTCCAGCCGACACGGTTGGCGCCCCATCCTACCTTCTCAGCGCTCACCTCGCTGATGACTGAGGACGCTGTGATTCTCCAGCTGAGCAGGGAGCAAGCTTGCAGACTGAGCCAGAAGTGTCAGACTTGGTGACCCTGAGAGCAGTGCTCAATCCATTGGTAGATGGGAAACTGGAAGAAAAAAGCATCCCCACTCCTGGGTAGCATAACTCTGAGGCATCATCTACACCATCTCCCAGGGTTCCCTAGGAGCCATGGAAACCCGTGTAATACCATCAAACATACCCGTAGGCAGAGCAGTCCCAGTGACTTCTGTTCAATCATTTCACATGAAGAAGGCTCAGCGGGGACTAGAGAAGGTGGCCAAGGTGAGCTGGTGCCAATATACTTAAAGCATCAGATTATAAAGATTATAAATGTTGATTCTATACAGTATTGGCAAGCATGTGAGAAAGCAGGCATTCTCATGTAACCTTTGTTGGAGTGAGAAATGATGTAATTCTTGGAAGTCAATGTGGCAAAACTCTGAATGTGCACATACACTTTGGCCCAGAAGTTCCTCTTTTAGGAATTGATTCTGCAGAGATACTCACCCATGCATGCCTGGAAACTTTCATCATAGCATATTTATAGCAGCAAAAACAATGTCCATCAAAAGGACACACACTGTGGGGCATTCATGTAAGAGAAGGCTTCACAGCCTTAGAAAACAGGACGAATCTGCGTATACTGAGGAGACCATCTCCAAGATCTACAGTTGAGAAAATGAAAAGGCAGATTATAAAAGTGTCCCTTTTTGTGTTTAAGAATTATATACAAGGAAGCCGGATCAAATAGAAAGATATATTTTTTTCTGGATAGGAAGACTCAACATGAAAAAGATACCAGTTTTAAATTATTTAATAAATGGAGTGCCATCTTGATTAAAAAAAATAAGATTTCTTTTCTGGAGCTAGATAAGTGAATTCCAAACTTCGTGCTAAAAAATGAATAAATAAACCAGCAAGAATAGCCAGGAGAGCAAGAGCCTGAAAAGGTTGAACAACGTGGGGCGGGGGGGGAGGGGAGGAGAGCATAAACCCCTTTCAAATATTAAAACATATGATCAAAGCCTCTATAACTCAATTGTATGGTGTTGGTGCCTGAAAAGACCAATGGAACAACAGAAAGTACAAAAATAGGGCCAAATTAATATGGAAATGTAATAAATGATACAGATGGCATTTCAAACCAGGGGAGAAAAGATGGACTTTAAAACATTCTTTTTAATTAAAAAACGTTTGACTTAGAAATTTTAGAACGAGTAGCCATTTAAACAAACCGAGGTGGAATCAGGTCCGTACTTCACGCCACGCACCAGAACACATGCTGAGTGGATCAAGTGTCTAAAGGTACAAACATAACCCGTATTAGTATTACGAGAAAACATGAGTGAATTCATTTAAACCTTGGGAGTGAGGAAAAGCTTCCTATCTAGGACTCAGTATCCAGACACAAAAAGATAAAAAAAAAAGCCTTCATGGGAAAACGTTTCATAAGCTAAGGCAAAGGACGGAGGGCACACTGGGGGAAATGTTTGCAGTGTGTCTTGGGGAGCTGATCTCTGCAGTATATAAAGATCTATTATACGCTGAGAAAAAAAGGCTGGCAACTGGGTGGAGGAAATGGGGAGATGCTGGTGGACGGTACAGACCTCCAGTTACAAGTTCTAGGGCTACGTACGGCGTGGTGCCTGTAGTTAGCAGTACTGTATTACAGTCTTGAAGGTTGCCAAGCAAGTAGATCCTAAACGTTCTCACAACAACCACCACAAAGTGGTAATTATGTGAGGTGATGGCGGTGTTAACTACTCTTATTATACTAGTCATTTTGCAAAATATACGTGCGTGAAATCATCACCTTGTACATCTTAAACTTATACAATGTTATATGCCAATTATATGTCAGTAAGACTGGGGGGAAATGACTGACAACCTGATAGAAAAATTGGAAGAGACTTGAACAGATAATTTCTAGGAAAATAAAAACAGATGACCTTTAAACGTAGGAAAAAAATTTCAACCTTACACTGAGAAAAATAAAAATTAAAATAGAATGAGATATTATTTCTCTACCAACAGATTGACAAAAATCCAAACTCCTACAATTTCCTCCGTTCACCAGGTTGTAGAAAAACTGGAAATCTTATCCATTGTTGGTGAGAATGCATAACTGTGCAACCCCTGAAGAGGGGAATTTAGCAATAATTAGAAAAATATGTATTTACCCTTGACCCGGTCATCCCACTTTTAGAAATGTATCCCAAAGGAAAGATTATATATACACAAATTATTTATTGTGACATTATTTATAATAGCAGAAGATTGAAATCAACTCAAATGTCCATCAATGGGAGACGGGTTTAAAAAAAAAACTAGAGTGTGTCCACACGGTAGAATCTATGCGGCTGTGAAAAAAAAGGAAGACAGCACTTGATTTATTGATATAGACTAGTGTTCAGCATGTACTATTGCCATTACTTTAAAAAGCAAAGTGCAGAATAGTGTGTTAATATGCTGTACTTTAGGTAAGAAAGGGGAATACATACATACCTATATATGTCATTATATTTTCACAGTATAAACACTAAAAGCTTAAATGAAAAATTAATAAAAATCATTGTGCATAGGAGAGGTAGGAAACAGAACGGACGGATCAGGGATGGAGGTAACATTTCTCCTAAGATTCCTTGTTGTAGTTTGACCAGAAGATATGTACTGTTTTACCTCATTCAAAAAAGAAGATTAAGTCAAAATGAAAAGAGAAATCTCTACGGACTGGAAGCAAATGAGAATAAACGAAACTAACTGTATGTCATATTGTTAACATAACTTCACAGAGGAAGGCAAAACTTCAAGTAGCTTCAGAACACAGTAGTTTGACCACATATACTTGATGGGATATAGTCAGTAACTACAAATAAATTTCAGTATCATTTATTCGTTTTGCTAGTAATAGTAATATTCATATTGTTACTACTGTTGTTTTGAAACTTTTATATATTGCAGCAGAAAGTAAATAAGCAATTATGTTAATACTATAGGGAAACAAGGAAGGAAGGAAGAGAGGAAGGGAAGAAGAGAGGAAGGGAGGAAGGAAGGAAGAAAAGAAGGAAGGAGGGAGATGTACAACGTGACCCCGGGGCATTCTGTTGTGCCAGGTGGTAATGAAGGGTGTTAGAGTTGAACACAGTCACAGAGAGAATGAGGGGCCAGCTTGAACGTGTTCTCCACAGTCAATTTGAGAACCAAAAAGAATAAAGACTGATGGAAATCATACTAAATATTTAAAAACCCAGGAAATTGTAATACACTTGAAAAAGCCCTCAAAAAATAATCTGTGTCCATTGGAAAGAGCTTCTGCACGAACTGTTTCTGCAATGGTAACGTAAGGGGAAGAACTGGCATATTTATTGTGCCTGTCCTACGCAAGTTCAATTTCAAAGTATCCACACGGCCATAATCGATGTCAGAAAGTGCCGCATCACTGAATGCTTGGAGCTGCTCAGTGTATGAAGGAATGATAAAATCCAAAAACATCTACTCTACCACCCCTAATGAAATAGCTGATTCGGGCTACGGTCATCAACAAATGCTAAAACTCCAGAAGAAAGGTCAACGGGAACTAGGTATTTGCAGGGTCCCAGGCACGGATACTTGTTGGTTATAAGGAGGAAAGAAAACCTTTACGCTGGGGAGACGAGGCTGCCACCTTGACCACACTGATAAACCTCGCCGACACTGACCGTGGGCCAGCCTCTACGGTGACCCTCGTCAGCGGCTGCGGTCTGGAGGATGTGACACCACCGACGCCTTGTCAGTCAGTCCTGTAAAAACGGATGAAGTAATGCCACGTGCCGCAACGTGGATGGCCCCGGAGATGACGGTGCTAAGTGAAGTCAGAGAAAGACGGACATCATATGATAACACTTACATGTGGGATCTAAAAAAATGATACAAATGACCTTACTTACAAAACAGAAATAGACTCACAGACATAGAAAACAAATCTGTGGTTACCAAAGGGCAAAGTGGGGAAAGGGATGAGGAGGGGGAGGTAAGTTAGGCGTTTGGGTTTAACATACACACACTACTGTGCGTAAAACAGATAAACCTCAGGGACCTACTGTACAGCACAGGGAGCTATAGTCCGTGTCTTGTAATGACCTGTAATGGGAAAGAATCTGAAAAAGAATATATATGTATATATAAAACAGAATCACTTTGCTCTACACCAGAAGCTAACACAACGTTGCAAATTAACTACAGGTCGATTTTCTAAAAACGGTTTAAAAAAAGTAAATCCTGAATCTGAGCAATTGTAGAAAGAAATTTTTTACAGTTGTAGACATGGAATCAGAAAACCTGAAAACGCACTGACTGTCAGGCAGAGGGACTGTTGTCCATTTTCTTATGTGCAATTAGGAAAATGAGCTTTTCCTGTGGCACTGTATTTCCTATTTATACTGTTACTGAAGTATTTAGCAGTGAGATGTCATGACATCTAGGATTTGCTTTAAATACTTCAGCAAAGCAATGGATAGATTTTTTTAAAAGATGAAATATGGCAAAATGTTAATTACTATTTACCCTCACGGAGAAGTATTTGCATAGAGTTTATTATAATCGTCTATTTTCTCAACGTATTTTCAAAATTTTTTGAAAACATTTGAAAGGGACAACTTGTAAAGACGAAACGTTTAGGACATTTCCCTTTTATTCTTAAAATATACATACACAATTTTCTGTGTGTAAGGAAGCGTGCTCTCGCCCAGCCGTTCACTAGTCATGGTTCTGCTCCCCACGTTGGAAGCGTAGTCCAGGCCCTCGTGGAAGCCGACATGAGAAGAGGAAGCAAACATTACACTCACTGTGAAATTAATTACTTAACTACAGCTGTGATGAGGCCTCGAAGGAGACGTCCAGGCTGTGAGAACATGTAACACCAGGAGATCTGTCTGGCCTTGGCTGGAGAAGTGATGCCAAGCCAAGTGCAAGAGAAGTGTATTTTCCCACAGGCGATGAAATCCCGGGAGCTCATGAAGAGAAGCAGCTGAAGAGAGAGGACCGGAAGGTTTGGGGAAGAGAGAGGACTGGAAGGTTTGGGGCTGGCGCCCGCTTCCGGATGGGCCCGGGGTCCGTCAGGTGTGGACAGAAGCTCTAGGAACCCACACAGAGGCCCTGTCTTGTGTTAATCTGGCAGGAGAGCAGCCTCCTTACCGAGACCCACCAGACAGAGGCGGGGAGGCAAGGAGAGAAGCGGGTTAAGGCTTCCTGCTTGGAGTCGGCGGCGCTCCATTTGCTGCCGGGCAGAGCTGAAGCACCAGCTGGGAAAAGCTGGGAAAGACCAGGGCCAGGAAACTGGGCAGGGCTCACCCAAGCCCCCATAAACTTGGATGAAAGGTCAGATTTGAGTTTATTTACAAACAACAGTGCATTCCTTGAATTCCCCAGAGTAATACTCTAGTCCCTAGAAGTCCTTTCAGATTGCAAACTTGTCCCAGAGAAGTAATAACACATCTTGTCCCTTCTGCTCCAAAGAAGCAGTTGGATTCTCCCTTGGCTTTGGCTAAGCATCGCATCCCCCTCGGAACAAGCCTTTCTGCTTCCTTTTCCTTTAAAGGTGGAACAAGAGCGGTGAGTCTAAAAGCCTGAACCTATGGCTTAATCCTTTTTTTATTACGAAGTATTTCAAGTACACGTGACATGCAGAGTAATATACAATGATACCTTACCTACCACTCAGAATTTTTACAGTTTAACATATGATTAATATGTTTTTTTAAGAATAAAACATTACACATACAGTTAACGTCTCTTTTATATCCTTCCCTGAAGCTATTCTCCTTCCCTCCTGGAGGCTACTACTTTCCTGAACTTACTATATATGAATGAAACGGTGACCTCATATATGTGAAACGCATATGTATGTGAAATATACATGAATATACATACATGAAAAGTATCCCTCCACAAATGACATACAGTCTGGTTTTGTGCATCTTAAACAATTTTTACAATAAATTATCCAAGTCTTATCACACTATAAAGTATCAGCCTGAAACATGTTTTTGCCACTTAATATTGTTTTTTCAAGATTCATAATATGTCTAGGTTACTCGGTTTAACTGTTGGTCATACTCCTTTATGAGAATACACTATAATTTGTTCATCCATTTCACCTACTTGTGGGCATTTTAAAATTGTAAACTTTCAAATGTTACAGATCATACTGCTGCCGTGAACTTTTGTGTGCATTACTTAGGGGTACATGTGCCAGAGTTTCTTTAAGATTTACACCAAGTAGTGGAATTTGCTTCTATCTTTTAATCTAAATATGACTCTAGCATCCTTAGGTGCAGAATCTATCCTTAAACTGCTTTGACCTTGGGGGTAACAGAGAGATTCAGCAGGACCAAAGATTGTTAATGGGTTATATCATCTTGTGGAATAATTAATATACATTTATTTATGGGACATTAGGACATTGCTTCCTTACTCACTTTATTAATTATAATTTTGTTAATTAGTTAATGAGTGTAGATATTTACATATTATAATTTACCTGCCATAAATAATTTTCAATTTGGTTGGTACATACTGCCTTCATCCCGGGTATTTAGTTAAACAACTCTTAGTTCCCCTGGGGAAATCTTAGAATCACATCTCATCTTTCATAACCCAAGGACTATTTTTCTATCAAACTGCAAATAAATTCACTAGTTTTTTTATTTTATATTAATAAGTACTGCTCAATCCAAGTACTGGCTCTTTAGAAGATAACTGATGTTACCATACTGTGTTTATCTAACTTCAGCTGGAAACCAAGAATCTTAATATTTTAGCTATCCTGTGATTTCTTTGAAGAAATCTGCTTAAATAACATCACCGATCTAAAACCCAGCTGGGATAACCTATAACTCAAACGTTTGAATTACTAAACGTGATTTTAATTATTAACATATTAAACATTAACATAAACTATTAACATATTAAAGCAATTCATTCCAACTATTTATATATGCAAATCATACATTACCTTGAAAGATATGAAAGGAAAATAATCCAATGTTAAGAGCAAAGTAAATCAATGACTAGTGCAAATTATGAGTCAATGAAGAGCTCTCTAATGACTGTCCGTAGCTACATTTTTTTTCCTTTTTGTCACTGTCTTGTTTTCCATCCACGAAAGAGATAATGCAATGACTCTTATTCACATTTGCTCGGGGAAAATGTGAGAGCTGATATGTAGCTTTAGTTAAACTCATTAAATTGTTGGACTTACTGAGTTCCTTTAATTCAGTTAGTTAAAATAAATCAGGTTATCTCAACTTAGACCACCATTAGATGGTATTATCTGGCAAAAAAAAAAAAATATGAGCTTAACATCAGCGGAACACAGTGGGAATAACTAGGATGTGTTTTCCATCTCTGTTTTCATAGATATCCTCTAAACTTTAGATGACCTGATATCACTCCAGAATGGGCCAGAAACTCTGCCTTCTCTCCCGTTCAACGCTGTACTGCTGAAGCTGAATCAGAAGGAAGCAGCCCACAATTTGTGTACCAGCACCAGTAACTATTCAGTTGAGTAAGCGAGTTCTGAAGGTCAGAGTGAGATGCGATAAGGAAAGCTTAGCCTTCCGGATACTTCTATTTTCTGTGTAGATGATCTGTGCTTCTTAAACATTTCATAAACAAAAAGGTCCAGCACCAGAAATAATTGTATAAGCCAGATAGAAACAAATGCTTACTTTTTCTGAGAAGGCATGTTTCGAGGCGTTCCCTAACGATGCTATTTACGGGTGGTCAGTTTTGAGGGGCCAGATTGTATGTGGGAGAAAACGTTGTTGCTCATCTGCACTTAGACTGAATCCACCAGCTGAGAGCCTCTGACCTGGGCAAATGCAGGGACAAGGGGCTTCCCTTCCTACCATCTCCATGTATAGGACAGCCTCAGAGACGGAAGTCCAGACCCAATAATAGCTAATGGTTTTAGCATTTGCTGTGTGCCAGGCACTGTTTTATGTGCTTTTAAAATCTATTAATTCATTGAATCTTCGTGTAACTACATGGGTTAGATGCTATTATTATCCCCATTTTACAGATGAGGAATTTGAGACATAGATTAAATAACTCATCCAAGTTGCACAGCTCCAGAGTAGCTCTCTCAAGTGTTAGACCACACTGCATATTTTACACAGTTCCCGTAGGGCCAGTCAGCTACACACTGGCTGTGGTTCAAAGCCCTCAGGGAGACCAGATCTCTTCTGGAGCCATTCTGGGTTTGGGGATCCGCTGCCCAGATCCAAAATCCAAAGGGAAAGACAAAACAAAAACAAACACACACACAAAAAAACAAAACCCAAAAAACAAAACCCTAAGAATTAGACCTGCCATTCATTTTGTGGTGGCCATCAAAAAGTCCTGGAGACTCTTCAAATCAAAGTCAGTTTGGAGCTTCCTGGGTTTTTCTCAAGATTGGAATTTCATAACCCCACTGACAATCTTTAAATGCTAACAGTTGTACTACTAAAAAGTGAGGGGAGATCTTCTGGTCAAAGAAATTTGGAAAAAAATAACATTCTACTGGAAGGTTGACAGTGAATCATAATGAATTTGAATGTATGTCGAAGGCGTGTAGAAGTCCTGCAATAAAGGAACTTGTTTACTTTTGCTTAAGCTAGAACTTCCCAAAGCTGTTCTCCTTAAGCTTTCCGTGGAAGCTCACTGGGGACTGATACTCCAAGAATGAGGTGGACCAGGGGCGCTTTAAGCCTGGGGCGGGAAGATACCGCTACATCCCCTCCGGTCTGCCGTGCCTCGAAAACATTCCACAAAGACCACCACAGCCCCTGCGCCACCCCTGCTCCCAGCCTGGCCTCAGGAAGCCTTTCCCCTCTGAGAACTTCAGCGGGACCTGGGTTCTGAGGTTGGCACTCCACACCCCCGGGCCAAGGCTTAGCTTCCCGAGTCTCCCTGGCCTCGATGTGTGGCCTTGAAAGTGAGCCATTCGGGTCGAATCCCCAACCAGGGAGCCGAGACATGGTGTTTGGATTTTGGCGGCGAGATCTGGCAAGTTTCTGTAGATGTGGTTCCTCAATAAGCAATGCGTCATAAACATGCATTATGGACGGGAGCAAGTGGGTAGTAATAGACCAGACACACGCTGTCCTCACGACCTTTGCTCCAAAGTGCGGCTACACTGAATTAAGTTTGTTCCCACCGTAGATTACTCAGTGTGTCTTGGGGATACGAGAAACCTGGAAATCACAGGTGAGTTGCTGTGCAGTCAAGTCACACAACTGATAGAAAGTTCAGTTCCTCTGTGGCCAAACGTGGCATCCAATTCTCAGCTGATCAAAGAACAACACCAAGCCAGGAAGTCACCCTTTATAGTATCTACTGCTCCATCCAACCAAGGATCTCACAACATTTAAGAAGTGTCAGCAGGTTAGGATCTTCATTTCACTCGAGCAGAACGCTACCCAGCCTAGGGAAGTCGTTTTATGGCATCCTCATCGTCCTCTCCATGCTCAGTTGCTCGGGAAGGTGGGAGTTAGGACTGATTTCTTTGAACCACTTAATTGAGGTATGATTGACACAGAAGCAGCTACACGTACTTAATGCGTACAATTTGATGAGTTTGGGAATAATTACACACCCAGGAAACCATCACCACGATCTATGCCGTAAACACACCCATCACCTGCAAAAGTTCCCTCCCACCTTTCACCATCATCATCATCATCATTATTATTTGCATGTGTAAGGATGCTTACCATAAGTTCTACCCTCTTAGCAGATGGTTAAGAACACAATACAGTATTGTTACCTTCAGGCACTGCGCTGTGCAGTAGACCTCTAGGACTCATTCATCTTGCGTAACTGAAACTTAGTGCCCTTTGACGAATACGTCCCCGTTATCCCCTCCCCCAGCCCCTGGTGGCCACCATTCTACACTCTGCTCCGATGCATGTGATTATTTTAGATTCCTCTTGTAAGTTGTATCATGTATTACTCGTCCTTCTGTGTCTGGCTTATTTCAGTGAGCATACTCTCCTCTGGGTCCATCCAGAGTGTCACAAATGGCAGGATTTCCTTCTTTTTAAAGGCTGAATAATATTCCATTTTATATATATACCACATTTTCTTTCTCCGTGCATCTGTCGATAGACATTTAGGTTGATTCCACATCTTGGCTATTGTGAATAGTGCTGCAATGAATATGGGAGTGCAGATGTCTCTGCAAGATTTTTTTAATTAATTATTTATTAATTTATTTATTTTATTGGCTGCATTGGGTCTTTTTTTGCTGTGCGCGGGCCTTCTTTAGTTTCAGTGAGTGGGGGCTACTCTTCGTTGTGGTACGCGGGCTCCTCATTGCCATGGCTTCTCTTGTTGCAGAGCATGGGCTTAGTTGCAGCACATGGGCTCAATAGCTGTGGTTCACGGGCTCTAAAGTGCAGGCTCAATAGTGTGGCACACGGGCTTAGTTGCTCCGCGGCATGTGGGATCTTCCTGGAGCAGGGCTCGAACCCGTGTCCCCTGCATTGGCAGGCGGATTCTCAACCACTGCGCCACCTAGGAAGCCCCTCTCTGCAAGATCTTGATTTTAATTCCTTTGGATGTATACCCAAAAGTGGGGGTTACTGGATCATATTATACTTGCTCAGGTGCTAACCATGAAAATCATGAAGATGGTTAATGTCGTTTTGTATCTAAGTTATAATTTTCATAAGAAATACATGAAATTTCTCATTAGATTGTTACAATAACGACCTAAAACTGTTACTGTAACAAGTGAAGTCTGCACAATGGAATGGAAGGATGGCTCTGTGACCCTGCCCAGACTTGTTTCTGTGGCTTTAGTTTCCTTATGTTAAAAGAGAGGATTGAAGAAGAAATTCATTGTTTCTTTTAAACTCTGAAATTCTGTGAATATACTATAACCTGTTATCCGAGTGGAAACAATCCATTATGTAGAGTTACTTAATTTGTGTTGAACTTTTCCTGTGGGTTTGTCTTAACTCCTCTGAGAAGTGGCTGTAACTCCCGTTTCCTATACCTCTTCATAGGGTGTCTGTTTTCTTCTCTCCTGGGCCTCCAGGCCTAGCACAGGGACTGGTGTTCAGTGAACGCGTGTCGACCAGCTGACAGAGAAGACGCCTCTGACGTCGTTTATGCCACTAAACCTTCTCACCCGGCGTCTACTCACCTCCTAGCGTCCAAGACAAACGGCCTCCTCTTGATGCTTATTCGTCTCGACCTCTCTATAACTTGGGACACTGTGGGAGTCAGTCCTCTGCTTTTCTCTCAGCCTTCTGTACGTGTCTCAAGGAGTGGGACCACCAGTCTCTCCTTTAAAGGAAAATAACCCTTTCTGAAGAAGTGGGTTTGACAGCCACTAGTTATAGCAGCTGAACTCCCACCCTCCACTTTGACCCTCAGGTGCTCTCCTAATCCTGTGTACTTGGCTTGGAGTTCAGTCTTCTGAATTCTTTGGACCAGAGCTGCTTGCACTACAGGCAAGGAAAGGTCTAGGTTCTTGGCTAGAAAATGAAGTAACAGGAGAGAGGAACTGACTCAGGAATCACCAACAACATGGACTGGCCAAACACGATAGCAGAGTCAGTAGGGGAGCCAAAACTGAAGCAAAGTCTAGAAATCAGAAAACTCTGAATGACGTCAGGAGCTTAGTCCCGCAAAGCAAAAGCAGCAGGGCTGCTTAGCAGCCGTGGTGCACGGCGGCCTCGGGGGCCTGCTCGCTGTCCTAGTCCGTCTCTAAGGCACATCAAGCTCGTCTGGCGCTTTGTAAAAGCAAGGCATTGCATGGGCACACGCAGAGGAGGGGAAAGGAGGGCAGCTTTTCATGACGGGTGGGTTCTTCGGACTCTATCCTTCCTCGTGATCAAGGAAAAGTGCAAAGTTGGTCCCTTTCATTTTACAGCAGCACTTAGTAGGCACCAGGTGCATTAGCTGCACTATTCCGTTTAATTCTCACAACAGCTGTGTGAAGGAGGCAATGTTTTTCCAGTTTTTTAAGAAACCAGTCTTAGCAAGGTTTATTACTTGCTTAAACTCGCTGGAATTTGGATCCAAGCCGTCCATACCCTTAAACACTCTCTTACAGCGCCTCTCAGCATGCAGCAGATACGTGCTAGACACCGTGTTGGACTTAGGGAGGTTAAAAACATGAATTAGACATAGTCCCTGTACTCAAGGAGTTTATGATTTAATGGGATAAATAGGACCCAATCAAATAGGTATACTACAAAGCAGAATTAGGTGCCACAGGAAATTAAAACATCTATAGCGGTTGGAGACAGAGTGACTAGTGTGAGTACGGGTATCAGAGAGAAAAAGCACAAGATGGACACAGGAATGTTGACTGATTCAGGACTGCCAGGGAGGATAAAGCTTGAAAGGAGGAAGGAGAAGATGCGGTCAGAATGGAAGTTTGAGATGGATTGTGAAAAACTCTAAATCTCCAGCCTAGATTTGATTATATTCATGTCAGAGAACGATCGATGTTTTCAAGGAGGAGGGTACTTGCTATAAAGAAGTCTGGATGTGGTCTGCAGTGAGGATTGAAAGTGGATCAGCTTGAGTGAGAAAGAACATTAAGGCGACTGGAAACCGTGGAGGCCGAGAACTCCAGCCAAGAGGAAGAGAACTGAATTAGAGAGGGACGGGGGACTAGCGGAAAGGGGACGGATGGGAAGTGAGAGTTGGCAAACAACTAAATGTGGAGAAGAAGTGAGAAAAGAGGTGAGAATGACTCTAAGATTTTCACCCTGGACGATTAGAAAAATGATGGTCTCAACATCAGAGATGATAATGGAACTCAGAAAGGAGCTGAGGAGGAAGACGGCTTAAAGGGAAAGTGATGAATGCGATGTGGATATACCAGCACGGGCGTGTACACAAGAAGTTCAGGGCAAACACCTGGTAGGAACTGAAAGTGTAGGACAGATGATCAGAAGATCAGTCAGGGCTGGATAGAGAAATGGCCATGTCCCATGCATGAAGAATTGAAGCCGTGCAAGAACCAGGGGAAAGAAATCATTCATTCATTCCATTAATTTTTATTGAGGCCTTATTCTGTACCAAACACTACCTGAGGTCTTAGGGACACAATGGCAACAGAAGACTTGCCTTCATGGAATTTCTTCACTAGAATGTAGACCAAAGAGAGGAAAACCGAAGGTGGAATTTCAGAGAACATTTACTCTTAGAAGATGGAAGGGGAAGAAAAACAAGGCAGGGAACAGAAAGAATTCTATGTCTCAGATATTGAAGAAGGAGAAATTTCGCGAAAGAAAGAGTGGAAATATTGCAGAGAATTAATTTGTTATCATAATTCCATAAACATTCATTAAGTGCCTTGAACCTGCCAAACATAGAACAGAAGACCAGAGACGAGTCCACCCTCGGGGAACTTGCATTCCAGTAAAAGGCAGCAAAGGTAAACACATTAAACAAGGTAATTATTCATTGTCATAAGTGTCGTAAACAGATGAACACAGTGAAGAAGTGAGGAGACGCTGGGAGAGGGAGAAGGCTTTACAGGCTGCCTGGTGAGACCTCTTAAAGAAGTGACGTTTGAACTGAGGCCTGAGAATGATTAGCTATTTCAGAGCCTTGGGAAGAATGTTCTAGGTAGAAAGAACAACCACTGCAAAAGCGTGACATCATTAGAAAAGGTCATCAGAGGAGCGGAGAGGAGGCCGGTGTGGCCGGAGCCTCCTGAACAGCGGTGGGCGCGAGATGAGGCCGGAGGCAGAGCTGCCGGTGGGCCAGCACACAGTGTGCTCCGTGACCGAGGTGATAAGGAAAGGGCCCGGTTTGGACTGGAAATGAATAGAATTTGCTGAGAGCTTCGCTGTGGGAGAGGAAGGCATGGGGAAATCAAAGCTCCTCCACGAGCATCTCCAGGTGGATTCTGGTGCCATTTCTTCTGATGTGAACGTCTGGGAGAGAAATTCATCAGAGCGGTAAAGAGCTCCATGCAGGCTGTGTAAAACTCAGGATGCCTCTGTGAGTGTTATTTGGATTGCCAAATGATGGGTTTTGGCAACAAGGAGGCTGCTGTTTCCTCTCGGGGGTGTGGTCCATGGCAGTTCTGGGGTAATACCCTTACAGCCGCTTCCCTTCCATCTCCAAAAGAAAGTCTCCGTGAAGCATTTAACGGGCGTGATTTGGGCTCCGTGCCCAAGTGCAAACAGACTCCTAAGGTGCATCCTACCTGTCACATTCCCATTCTTGTGGCTGGAGGGCAGTGGGGACACAGGAAGCAGGCAGGGCCCGTTACCAGAAGGAAGGTGTTTGCCACACAGCCAACAGAGGGAACTGCCAGAGACGGGAGAGCTGGCCCTACTCCTGCCCACACGGCAGATTGTTTTCTGGTGCCTTCTCCACTAAAACATCACAACAATGTGTATTTTGTTTCACCGGCGACGAACGTCACACTGCAAAATGGTAGCTGCATGTGGGCATCTTTGCCAAAATAGGCTGACTTTGATGACATATCCAGCTGGCCATCCCGAAGTTCCCACTAAGAGACAGAAAGGCTGGAAAATACGTTGCCACCTTGACCTACGTGTTCATTCATTTCCTCATTAAACAAGTACTTAATATTTAGTACTTAATATGTGCCAGGAGATGTGGGGTATATATAGATGTACAAGACAATTCTTTAATCCTGTATGAAAAGGGACAGTATTATAATAGAGAATGGGTTCAATGCCATTTGAAACAAAATCCACTCTAAGAACCTAGCAATCATAATTTGAGGAGGAAAAGAAGGTACTTATGTAGAGGAAAAGAAACGTGAGAGAAGAGGTTTCGCCAAAGTATGGCGACAGGAAGGACAAGGTGGGAGAGGAGAACGGTCAAAATATCTGGTGAACTGGGTGTTGAATTTGTATTACAAAGTATTATGATACAGGGGTTGAAAGGTAGGTTGGGGCAAGACGATAGAAGGCCTTGAACGCCAGGCTTACGGGATCCCCCTCAGTGCTTGAGTGGAGGAATGACAGGATCCAAGCAGAAGATCTGCTTGGTGGTGAGTCTGGGAAGCATTGGAGTTGGGGTGACGAGGGAGGAGTCAAGAGGTGACCACACCGTCTGTGCGTGAGTGACAGAGCTGAGCTCGGGAGAAGATGGCAGCACTAGAGGGAAAAAGATGGATGGAAGAGAGGGTATGAAGAAATATTTAACTGGACTGGAGGATGGGAGGTAGGGAGAGTTTCAGAGAGGAAGGAGAAGAAAAAGTAGTCAAAAGTGAATGAGGTTTTGGGCTTAGGGAAAAGGAAAAAAGCAGTTTTGCTTCAGAAACAGGAAGGTCTGGGGGGTTTGGGGAAGATGCGGTTAGTTGACCTAATTTATTGAGTCTGGGCACCAAGGGGACAGCCCAGAGTAGCTTTTCAGTAGTGGGTTGGGCACATGGAATTGGGACCAGGAAAGCCATTGGACTGGAGACAAAGCTTTGGGTGGCCTTCGCTGGCAGGTGAGCGCTGAAGATGTGACAGACTGGACAGAAAGTATTTGGGAAGGGCTGAGGTCAGCACCTTGGGAAGCACACCTAAGGATCTGATAAGGTCACCTTAGCTGTCCAAGTGCAACTGAGATTTTTTTTTTTTATTTTTTTATTTTTTGGGGGGTACACCAAGTTCAATCATCTGTTTTTATACACATATCCCCGTATTCCCTCCCTCCCTCGAGTCCCCCCACCCACCCTGCAATTGAGATTTGAGTTGCATGTTGTATATCAGTATTGTGTTAACTTTGTGTTACTGGTTGTTTTTTCAAGAACATACATTGGAGAATATATGCAGAATTCTATATACTGTTTTCATCTCTTAAAGATCCACTAAGCACTGGGAAAATATGAGAATGGGTGTACTGACTTTGGAACCACTTACCTTTCTGTTACTCCTGTACGTGCCATGTGGGGGAAAAGGACTGAACACTAAAGAGTGTGTGATTGACTGAGAACAGTAGAGGCCAGCCAAGTACTCATGAGTTAATAAAAATCTTAGTTATTTTGAAAAAAAAAATCTGATAGAGACAGGAATTAGAGCAAAGTCTGGGGAGGTCAGAGAGTGGAAGAGAAAATGTGCTTGTAACGGGAGCCAAAGAGTGACCAACCACATCTTTTGTGATGATTCACCTGGTTTCAGAGAAACAATTACATTGCAGCCAGTTGAAAACACATCTTTCATCCTTACTCAATCCGCAGGGTCAGATCCTTAGGCTGCGGAGAGATTTGCAAGCAAATGTGCTACGATTGAAGTGAGATTTGGCACTCTGGCTTGAACAGGCACTTGTCACTTGAGTTAGACTAAAAATCGCCCGATTTCTCAGAGAGGGAAGGCCTTGACCCCGTGGGCAGGGTCTGGACTGCTTTGAGGCTTCCTTCCCGACTCTATTCAGGAGTGGAGTGGGAGCTGGAGGAAAGGGAGCCAAAGACACTTAAAGAGAGGAAGTTCACACAGAGACAGATTAGAGGGCTGGATTATTTAGGGAGAAGGAGGACTTATGGTAGGGGAATTAGAACCACATCTAGAAGACATTTTTTTTTCTCCGTATGTGTTTTGTTAGAAGAAAGGAAAGAATTAGGAATGAAAATTAAAAGGGGAACTAATATATGAAAACAAGGATGGTTGTTAGATATTTGGGTTAGTAAACTCCATTCCCTCATTCAGAAACTTGAGTATTACATTACATGTGAATTGCCCACTTTTATAAATAACTGAGTCACTTATTTCCAAAAATATATATATATATATACACACACACATATATATAATGCATGCTGAAACTAGAAAGTGTGGAAACACACAAAAAAATGCAAAGAAAAATATCAGATTACCTCTAACCCCAATCCAGAGGAACTCGTGTTAAGTGTTGATGTATAAAATTCCACCTGGAATTGGACAATTAGGCTTTTTCCAAGTTTTTTACTATTATAAACAATATTATGATGAATACCATTATACATTCATTTTGAATATTTGTTTTAATAATTTCTTAACAAAAATTCATTTAAGTAGAGGTGTTGGGTAAAAGGAGATGCACACTTTTTAAAGCTTTTAATAAATACTGCCAAATTACTCTTCAAATAATTATACAAATTTGCTCCACCATTAATGTAACAGAGTGTCTATCTTCCCCCACATTCTCATCAAATCTTTTTTTAATTTAATTAATTAATTAATTAATTTATTGGCTGCGTTGGGTCTTCATTGCTGCGCACAGGCTTTCTCTAGTTGCGGCGAGCGGGGTTACTCTTCATTGCGGTGCACAGGATTCTCAGTGCAGTGGTTTCTTTTGTTGCAGAGCACGGGCTTTAGGTGTGTGGGCTCAGTAGTTGTGGTTTGCAGGCTCTAGAGCGCAGGCTCAGTAGTTGTGGCGCAGGGGCTTAGTTGCTCCAGGGCATGTGGGATCTTCCCAGACCAGGGCTCGAACCCGTGTCCCCTGCATTGGCAGGTGGATTCTTAACCACTGCACCACCAGGGAAGTCCCTCGCCTATATTTTCTTAACATTCTTTAGTTGTTTTATATGTATGCATATATGTATCTGTGTATATATTTTACATACAGCATTTGGATCCATGTGGGGTTTATTTTCGTATTCTGTAATTGTGTATGTGAATGGTTACTCAGTTATCCTAGCACATGTGGCAAACTTTGTTCTGGGGACCTTTGTTCAGAGAGAGGCAGCTGGTGCTGTGAAAAGTGGGTCCTAAGATCAGTGAAGTTGGGACCCATACTGCAGGGCCTCTTTCAGGAAGCAGTAATAACAGCGCTTAGCAGTCTAATAAGGAATCCTGACTGACTCCAGCTCAGGGCTTTGTAAATACATTTGCACATGGAATGCTCTCGTTGTAACTCAGCTACCAAATTCCAACAAATGTCTGTTGCGTGCCTATTTTCAAACATATAGAATGACAGGGATTTGAAGGTGAACAAGATATAATCCTTATCCCCAAAAAGCGTAAAACCAGACGAGAATTATAGTTTAACAGGGACCGTTTTAGAAGGCAGAATGGGATACTCCCTGTTAGAATTAGACAAAACTTTTAGGGCTTGTCAACCGAACTTGTACGCGGGCCGGGGAAAGCGGAAGGTCAGCTGAGAGTCCCGGTGACTGGCGGATGGTGCCAGGTTGAATGTGGCCTTGCCCGGCGTGGACTGATGGTGGCACACCCAACAGGGGGCAACGAAAGCTGCACAACTAGAGTTTAGGTGAGAAGAGCAGGGACGTAGATTTGAAGACATCAGCAGAGAGGAAGTATATACAGCTCTCAGGGTAGACTGATGCTGTAAGAGAAGAGCAGAGCGCTGCCGTGTGAGCCGCGGGGTGCCGCCACATCTAGGGAGCAGCAAGGAGAGCTGGGAAAGCGAACACGTGACGGTACCAGGGAGGAAGGTGAAGAATCGCGGATACATTTAGAAGCCCTCAGAATAGGTTTGTTTTATAGGGTCATTCTGAGATATTTTACTAAAAATTAATTGGTAGTTTCCTGAATGAGAAACTTGGGACAGAGGAGGAAGGGACTTGCTCAGGGAAACAGCACACATCAGTGCACCGCACGTGAGCTTCCACTGGAAATGCAGAAGCCGAGAGAGGAAAGAAAACGGAAATTACATACAAGAACTAACATCATTTATAAGTGCAAAGAGTTTAAAATACACGGCTATAATTTTTAAATCGTCACAACTATATATTGGCCTTTCTGCTTTAGGAGAGAAGAAAACAGATTAGTGGCAGAAAGAATGGTGGTGGTAGGCACTCCATGAACTGGGGCCACCCGAGCTGAAGGGTCAGCCCTTCCGTTCTGAAGCGTGGTGAGAGCGCAGGAGCGTTTACCAATAACACGCAAAACCACGAGAACTGCTGAAAGTGTTGACCGGGCCTGTGAGAAATGTTTGGTAAACCACAGGCAAAGATTCTGATGTAGGATGGATCTCATGTGGGTCACAAGTAAAAGTCGCGTCAGCTTCAGGGTGTTCCTCTCACAGCTCCCATGAGGGCATCTTCTCTGCCTCGTCGCTTTTCCCTTTGATTGCTGGTCTTTGACTCCTCTTTCTCTTCCCCTTTCCTTAAATTCCACATTTACGGACATGGTTCCCTAATTCCAAGTCTCACCTCCTCTATCTATGGAATCCGTTGCTTAAACCATTTTCAGAAGGTGTCTTCATCTCATCCTGTCTCTGTTCAGGGTCTCCTCTTTGTCCATAAAGAACACCAACCTCCTCATCCCTCTACTCTTAACAATCACCATCTGCAGAGGCGTTTCCCGAGGGTGGAGGTGCTCCGACAGGGCCGGTGCTGAGGACTGACAGGGGTGCTGGCTGGGGCTGGGGCTGGGGAGGGGGGGCCCTCAGCTAGGCCACCGTGTCCAGGCGTCACCCTCACTCACCCTCTCTCGCCCAGACGCTGGCTTCTTATTCGTTCCTCCAAAGAGGACCCCATTTATCCCAATGAGCCCTCACCACGGATCAAGGACTAGCCGACGGGCTCCGTAACATTCCCTGATGGCTTACTGCGTGCTCACCACTGCTGCGAAGACGGTATATACACGCATGAATGTCATCGTCACTGACTCCTCTTTAAAGATGGGGAAACGAAGGCAAAAAGAAGTTAAATCATTTGCCTCCCCGGTAAGGGGAGCAGCCAGGATTCAACCCAGGCAGTCTAGAGAGAGGAAGACAGAATTCAGAGGAGGCGACGGGGTCGGGTGGCGCTCGGGGATGAAGCTGGCTGCAGAGGAAAAGCGATGGACACCGTGAGCGGGTGAGGGCGCGGAAGCCCGGACTCGCCCGGGTGAGAAAGCGCCCTGGCCGCTCTGACCCGATCCCTTCTGCCCGACCCGTCCCTGCCTGCCTCCCTCGCGTGCCGCTCTGGCTTCCTGCTTGTCCCCCCGGGATGCCCTTTCTGTCGGGGGTTTCCCTCCCCATTCCCTGTCTGGTCCAGGAAAAGCCCTTCCAGCCTCCAGGACGTCCACTGGCTGTGGCCACCGGCCACACGGCAGTGTTTCACGCCTCGCACAGACACACGCTCTCACGTCTCCTGCGCAGCCTCCCGTGCTTCCTGCCTGCTCCTCCGCGTCGGGGGAGGCTCCTCCAAGGCAGGGACCAGGCGTGGTGCTTTCTTAGTCTCCTTCCCATCCCCCACCATCGCTCCATCCCGCGGGCCACGTGGACGGTGTTCGATGAATACTTGTTTACTCGAATCCCGCGAGTGTGGGAAACCGTCTCAGCGACCTTTGCATGCATAAGTCCTCCATCTTTAACTTTCTATGTGTACGTGTCACGCGATGGAGATCCATTGTTTTAAACTGTATCCAGAACTTCTGTTGACAAAGTATGGTTTGAGTGATTTCATGCAGACGAGAAAAAAAAAAAAAAAAGACTGTTGGCTTCCGGAAACCATTTTTTATAACATTATTATTGGCAACTCATGCTGACATGGAACTGAGTCTTTACGTTGGCTGAACTTTGAACACAGATTCACTTTCTCTGAGCCTCTTTTGGAGTCATCCTTTCTCTCATGCAAACTCCCAAGGCTGCCCGCGAAATCTCTCAGGATGAAGCCGAAAGGGCCGTGTGTACAGAAAAGCGATCTCGCTAAAAGCCCTTCATCTGTGTTCATTTTACTGCTTTTGGTTACAATGTTCTGCCGGCGGCAAGTCCAGAATTTCCAAATGTTCGCCACATGCATGAGCCCAAGCAAATCAAAAAATGTTCGGTTGTAATTAGGTAATAATATGGTCTCCCTTCTGTCCTACTATTTGGGCTTGCAGTAGCAGACAACTATAATTTCTCATTTCTCACGTCAGAATCATTCCAGAATTCACCCGGAATTCTGTACATGCCAATGACGGCCCCATCTTCCCAGTGTCTTTGAAACCCCCATCAAGGAGGTTTCTTTTCTAAATGATGATAAATTCTCATATTCAAATCTAGTAAAGTTATTCAAGTTTCTTGTATTTAAATTTTGCCTTCCAATTAGATTTCAAACTGTAAGTAAATAAACCATTTTTAACATTCCTTTGTACCTCCTACAACATGTAATTCCAGTGCTTTGAAACCCATAACTCAAAAAATTTAACTGATTCACGATCAGGTCAACAAAAGTTTAAGTGGCTTTTCCAACAGACGTTGCAAGTATCTTTTGGTATTCTGTATGTAGAAGTTGTGACCATCCTTTATTTATAAATTTTACTTACAAATATTTATCCTAAATTTAGTTAGTGGGTCACTCAGACAAAGAAGATAGTCAATAGAAAGCTAGAAGATATTTTTCTACCGTATATGTTTCATTTTTCAAATATTTTTAAAATTATTGACCTTTAACTTTTGTCCCAGGCCTAGTCCCATCCTAGACAGCTTTTCTCCTTAAACCAGTGCAAGGCCAACTGGACACTATGTAAAGAGCATCCTTACTGATAACTTGTAGGGTTTACAAATACGGTAGTACGTCTACCCCATGTCAGATAGTTAAGTTGGTAATACTCAGCAACACAGACAACGATGTGGAAGATTGTTCACATGAAAAGCGAGGACACCTACCGATCCCGGTGCCCAGATTTTCAGCGTCCCCCAGGTTCCCTCATCTCCCAGGGCACAGAGAGCCAGTGGGGTTCCATTCCATGCTGTGTCCACCATCAGGCTGGCTCAGTGCCACTCCCCACCTCTCTCTCCTTCTTCTCTTCTCTCCTCCCCTCTGCTCTTCCCTCCCCTCCGTACCGCTCCCTTTTCCTCCCCTTCCCTACCCCCTCTCTCTTCCTCTTCCTTCTTTATTTCATTCATCAAATATCTATTAACATGCGTGATATGTGGGGCCTCGGACTGGCCCGTGAAGGCATCATGTTAGAGCGTATGGTCAAACAGAGGTGAATAGTCATAGGATGATCACAGACTGTGATGGGTTCTGTGAACTCCGCCCTTCTCTCCCCTCAAATCGCTCACCCCCTGGGTCCCCATCACCTAGTCTGAGGCTGGCCTCATCTGCCACACCCTTGCCTGGACTTGACCCCTGTCAGCTTCCCCATCTCTGTTTCTTCTTTCTGGTAATTTTTCATCAGGCATCTCCTTCGTGAAATACATCAAAAGCTTACTCATTGCAGAAAGTTCCCATTGTTGGCAACGTACCTACCACAGTCTTCTAAAGCAGAACAGTGCATCTTATTCATATTTTTCATAGCATGGGATGATTCACATCAGTTTTATTTGATAAAGCTTAATGTTGACAAGGGTGTGAAAAAAACCGTAGCGTCTGGGGACTTCATAGGCAGTAACTATGAAAATTCTAAATGTCTGCGCCCAGCAGATCCTCTTCCGGGACCTACTTACATGAGTCGTGCATAGAATTGTGTAGAAGAATGTTCACTGCTTCTGTTATAATAAAAATCTGAAACAACTAGAAGGGCCATTACTACGGGATTTGAGAAATAAATGATGATTCAATCATGTACAGGGATACTTGCTACCAGTAAAAACAATGAGATAAATTAGTGTGGACTAACACAGAAAGGTGTACACAATATATTGAGTGAAAAAAATCAAAGTATAAAGCAGTATATCTGCAAGCCTATCTCTGAAAAAAAGTCATAAGGAGCAATTCTGAAAGGACACGTGAATAGTCCTCTCTGGATGGCTGGAATATCTGGGAACGTCCTTCTCCTGATGGGTCACCTCTGTCGCATCTGAGCTGTCACAGTGAGCATGTCTTATTTTGTTAAATAACGAATCATGGCTGTATGATATTTTTATAGATTAATTTACTGTGGACTTCCCCCCTGATTCCCACCTCTTTATTCAAGCAGTTTCTATCCTCCATTTCCTCAAAGAAAGTCACAAAAAGTAAAAATAGCCCTTCCAGTCTCTCTGGCTGCTGTGTTCCAAGCGCACAAACCCTTAGGGGAAGGGAGCGTGTCATGTACATAAACGAAACGTCTTATGGAGCAGCGAGGGGAGGGTGGAGTCTCGCAGAGACAGGGAAAGGCGCCGCCTGGCCTGCCCGCCTGGGAGCTGCGGGAAAGACGTACCCCGCGTGCTGCTCTCGGGAGCTGCTGGGTAGCGCGGGAGACAGGGGTGAGGATGGTGAGATTCCGGAAAGTAAACGTCTGTGTCTAGGCCAGGAGCTACACCTCAGGTGCCTGCAGGGGTAGATCCGTGACATCAGCGACGGAAGCACAGGTGTTTGTGAGACACCCGTGAGGGGTGTGGGCCGTGGCGTCCCGGGGGGACGTGGCCCACCGAGGAGGGCAGCTGCGACCCAGGGTCTGCGGACGGCTGCCCAGCGCGGCCGTCTGAGTTTTCAAATCCAAGGTTTAAATTACAAACGCTTAATTTTTCATTGGTTCAGCTGTGCAGGTCAAGCTAACTGTATACCCGTCTTAGTCCATCTGGGCTGCTGTACCAGAAATGCCTTAGACTAGGGGACTTATGCACAACAGAATTTGATGTCTCCCAGCTCGAGAAGCGGGGCGGTCTTACGATCCAGGCACCAGAAGATGCAGCGTCTGGTGAGGGCCTGCCTCCTGGCTCACGGCCATCTTCTCACTGTGTCCTCACAGGGTAGAAGGGGCTGAGGCAGCTCCCTGGGGTCTCTTTGATAAAGGCACTGATCCCACTCCCGAGGGCTCTACCCTCACGACCTAAGCTCCCCCCAGGGGCCCCACCTCCAAGTACCATCACCTTGTGGGTTAGGATTTCAAGGTATGAATTAGGAGAGGAGAGGGAGCATAAACATTCAGTCCACTGCAGAATCTGTGTCTGGTTAACCCAAACGACAGGCCACGCGTGCGTGAACTGATGGGAGGAAAGAAGTAGCCTCACGAAACTCCTGTGCTCCAAGCCTGGGCCAAGCCGCAGGAGCTGTGGGCATCTCCCTCCACAGGGGCCAGGTAGACCAGGGCCACGCGCTCCTTCCCACCTCCAGTGCCCTTTTTACAACTTCAAACCGTAGGTATTGGATTCAAGGAGAGGTGAGGAGATGAGAAACCCAAGCAGACCTGATGTTGTGCTTTTCATCTGCCAGTACAGGTGAAAGGAGACAGAGTCAGAAATGAAAGTGAGTGAGAAAAAAAAAAAAAAGAATGATTAACACCATAGGTTATTTTTCATAATCCTTGCAGGAAAAGCAGAGGTGGTCTGCCCAGCCCCCAGGAGCCAGCATCTTAAGGACCACAGCCGTGTGAGCTTCTGCCCGGCACGCCCAGCAGCGGGGCCTTTGCCTCGCTGCTCCTGCTCTCTCTCCTTCCCACCAGCTCCGCAGATGCCTCCTTCCCTCCCCTGCAGCCCACACCAGGAGGAGGCCCCCTGCCCCATCTCCCACCACTGTCACCGGGGCGCTTGTGACGCTCAGCCCCACGTACGTATGAGGCTGGGAGTAAGAGGCAGGGAGGGATACTTCTGGGAGAAACATGAGTTCCTGGAATCTCCATTTGGAACCTGGAACAAACAGAAACAACGTAGTCAGAAGGGATTTCTCTACTGCTGGGAATATTCTCATTTGGCCATATTAAGTCATGATGGGAAGACTGGCCAGGAAAACTAAACCAACACTTGATTTAAAAAAAGTATTGGAGAGAGGCATTTTAAACTCCACCAACCTACAACGAAACTCATGGTTCTGTTCACCAGTTTCCTCTCTTCCATCTCTACTTTCTCTCCCATCGAGTCTCATAGCTTCAGGTCACACCTCTGCACAGATGAGTCAAATCCTAGATTCAAGTGCAACTTGTCTGAGCACCAGACACAGACCTTGAGCGCATCTCATCCTGGGATGTCCAGAAGGTTTCCCAGAGACCTATGGAAATGGTAGTAAGGAATCCCCTAGAGCTGGGGGTGGAAGGATGGATGAGGAGAGGGGGACACACACAAAAAAATGCCCTCCCTTTGCTCCAGGAGAACGGGGTGGGGATCTCCAGGCCAGGGCGCTCAGCTTGGCTTCCAAGGCCCCTGGGCTGACTTTCTTCCTCCCTTCTTGCCTTTTTCTGTCACTGTTTTTTCCATCACTAAGACACGATATCTCCCAATCAGCTTAGACGTCCACTCTTCCAAAAAGTCTTTCCTGACAACCTGCCCCCTCCTCCCCATCATGCTAAGTGCGCTGTAGAGTAAACCCCCTGTTATTTGACTGCATATCACTGGACGTAAAGACAGCCGAGAGGAAGTTTTTAGCTTTCTTCTTATGTCTTTTAAGCAGTTATTTCATTTTATGTTTATGGTTTAGACAGGCAAGAAATACTGAATTTCCTTATTTTCTTCAAACCAACTTATTTTGATTCCGAGCCTCCTGCCAGTCTCAGTCATTCCTGGGCCTCTTGCAGGACCAGGTCCCCGGGGAGGTTCCTCTGGCCCTCAGTCACCAGGGCACCTGCATGACGAGAGCTGTGCTGCCTCTGGGCTGTGCCTGAGGGCACTGGAATCCTGGCAAGGCCAAGAGCTTTGCAGTCCTTTCTCCGAGGTCTCACCACTTCCAGGGAGCAAGAGCCCTCCCCCCCCAATCCCACCCACCCCCAAGCCTGGGGACACCCCTCCCTCCTGTCTCCTGCTTCCTTCCCACCACTCCCTGGGTCTCCCAGCACAACTTCCCCAATGCAGTTAGACTTTTAAAAATCAAAAGTCAGGAAGGGAAGTGTCCCATCAGCCACTTCTGCTTTCTGCCTCTTCCAAGGCGGGTTCAGAACCTGGCTCCCTACTTAAATGAAGGAAAAGGATAAAATACAGGAAGAAAAACAACTTTTATCTCAGAAAATTCCTCAGCCTTTTGTGTCTCATGCTTGTCCTCTCCTCCCGGTACCCCTGCGGTGAGCAATGCCCCCTCCGCGAAGGGGTCCACCCGCCAGTCGCTGGACCTGCGGATACGCTCCCTCACATCCGAGAGGGGCCTCTGCATACGTGACTAAACGGAGCACCATGAGATGGGGAGCCCATCCAGGATTGTCTGGGTGAGGCAGATGTGCTCAGTCACAGGAGGCCTGTTACGAGGGAGGCTCGAGGGTCAGAGTCGGGGAGCGAAGACATAGGAGGGAAGCGGAGGTCGGAGAGGAGGGACACGACGCTGCGGGCTTTGGATACAGAGGAAGGGACGGGGAGCCAGGGCGTGCGGGCAGCGTCTAGAATCTGCGAAAGGCAGGAGACATAGTCCTCCCCGAGACTCTCCAGAAAGGCCACAGGCTTGCCAGCATCTTTGTTTAAGCCCAGGGAAACCAGGTTTGAACATCGGACCTCCAGAACTGTTAGGATGACACGATTGTGCTATTACAGCAGCAAGAGGTACCTGATATCCACCCGAGGGACTGTATGTACATCCCGTGTGGGACCTTACAGTGTCTCGCACAGCCTACTTGAAAAACGTTTATATAAGTGAATTTCCTGCCTATCGTAAAGAGAAGCCTAAGAAATAAAAAGACAGCACGCAGGACTTAAAATGTGGGTTGGTCTGCCGGAGTTTGCTTTAAAAATGCCTTGTCCAGGCTTTTGCCCTTGCTCTTCTCTCCAACCCCACCCCGCTACGTTGAGGGCTTTCTTTGTGTACTGTTCTCAGGGTGAGGGTGACACGCCGGAAAGAGAAAGACCCTTCTCAGCACCTGGCTTTTGAGCACCCGGGGAGATGCTCCCTTAGCTATAAGACTAACACTGAGGGGAAAAGAAGCTTTTGAAATTTTACACACACACACACACACACACACACACACACACACACAAATTCCTTTTAAACAGGAAGGGCCACAACCTGGCCAAATTATACCATGAACCACGTAGCAGGAAAAAATGTGTAATTATGCAAGAGCAATTTCCACCAAAAAGAAAGGCATTCCACACACAGGAAGGCAAGAGAGATTCCTAGACTCTGAGACTCAGGCTGAGCTGCCGTGGGTCTCTGAAATGCTGAAGGCTTGCACTCTGCCTCTCTGGTCCCAGCCAGGAACAGGGTGGGGAGAACAGGGGAAGCTCCAGGCAAGCTTGGGACATTCTCAGAGCAGAAAGTACAGTTGAGACAAAGCGGGTGCAGGTAACACGGCCCTGAGGGCAGCAGGCAAAGCTGCAGACGTGGGCACAGACACCAGGTATGTTGATGGGACTAGACCAGGTGATGCCCTTCAGCTCGACGGAGTGACACGTGGCGCCTGTGCCCTGCCCCGGTGCCAAACGTTACGGAAGCTCCCTCGGCCCTTCCTCATCCTTCACGTGAGGGGCACACTTGGACTTTTGCCTCAGCATTTAATCCAAAGAGATGGCTTGACCACGTGACCCTGATTTGATGCTAGTGTCTTCCCACCACTGGCAGAATCGAGTGCCTCAGAGCGAAGTAATCTCAGTTACGACATAAACAATCACATCTCCTCACATCACCAATTTGTACCCTGGGAAAAATTTACACCAACAAATAACTTTAAGCAGAGCTGAAGTGGAAACTTTTATTGGAGTGACACTCAACCTTTGTTATTTAAGATCTGTTTTTATCCACCAAAGTTTAAAAGAAAATCATTCCATGTTATGGCTTCATACTTAGAGCAATTTTTCCTTTCTTAAGAAAAAAAAGATGTTACAGTAGTTCTACTACAGTTCTCTCTTTGAGGTCAAGGGGAAATTGGATTTTACAGATCAATTCTGCTTTCCACGTATACATTTTCTCATTGGAGTCGCTCTCCCTTTTTCAAACATGAGTTGATGTTAAAAGCCCCACCCTGGAAAGATCCTTGATATAGAGGGAAGGTAAGAATCTGGATCCGCTCAGGGAAAGAAACCCACAACAATTTATTTTTGTGATGTATCAGCAAAACGTAGTGGGACAGTCACATGTCCCCAGTTCAGTCGACATGGTCGCTCGGCTCCCAGTGTGGGAGTCTACCCTCTGGGGGGGAGTCCCATTCTGTTCCCTTTCCCCCATTTGTAAGGTGAGGAGGCTGGACAAGATGATCTCCAGGCAGCGCTTCTCACACTTCGATGTATGGATTTGGCCAAAGTGTGCAGCTCTCTGGGGTCCCGGCATTCTGCCTCTAAGCAGCTCCCAGGTCAGGCTGGTGGTACCCGTCCTCAAACCACACTTCAAGTACCCAGGATACAATGAACAACGCAGATCTAAAATGTTTTTGTTTCATTAACTCACATACACGTTCAGATTACGGCCATTTGTCCCCATGTTTTAAAATACATTTTGGACAGCTGAGAAAGGCCCGTATCGTTCAAGTTTTACGTGAATTAGGGATTTGGGATCACTGTGAAGGATTCCAGGTCACTAAAAACAGATACACAAACATACACATTTTTCTCTTGCCCAGTCATTCTAGTCCCTATAGCTGCACGTTAGGACTGCCCGGAGTGCTTTCCAAAACTCCCAGTGCCAGCCGGCCCACCCCTACCCCACCCCCTACCTACCAATGCACCAGAACACCAGAATTTAACTGGTCTGGGGAGGGGCCCAGTGAGCCGGTATCTCTCGAAAGCTCTGCTTCTCTTTTGATTCTAACATGCAGCGCAGAAGGAGAGCCACTGCAGACCAGTTTCTCCAGCTCGGAAGGCACTCCAGGTATGGCCAAGCTGGTTTTATGCTACCCACAGCTGTTAGCCATTAACTCTGAACATTCTCTTAGGTAAGTTATACAACTCACATAAACATTTCTCTTATGAACTTGCAATTCAATAAGACTTCTCAGCAAGGGAGATGAGGCAAAGAACCTAGTTTTCTTTGGTCCTTTGTAGAAAAGAACAGACAATTATCAAATTATAACGCACCCTGTGGTTCTAGGAAGCACACAGGCTTTAAGGGAGATTTTGTCTGTTTTCTCCCTTGCAAGGCTCCACTTTAAGTTGGCGGAAGCCAGCAGAGGCAGTGAAAGTTCCTAAAGGCTCAGATGTCGCAGAAAAATCCCTCCCCAGAGAACAAGCCTTTCTGGAAGGTCACAGTGGTTAAGAAGCCAGACTGTCATTTGGAATTCTGGCTCCACCATGTTCTAACTAAAGGACCCTGGGCAATTTTCTTAACAGCTGAGTTTCCTTATGGATAAAAATGTGACCGTGATTAGGTTATGAATGTTAACATAAGTTAATGTGTATGCAGTGCTTTTTTGTTCAATGCATGTTATATAGTAATCATTATTAATATTAGCACATACCCCATGAGATTAGAAGTGAGATATTACTATTTCTCCCTTTAAGATGACATTTTAGCATTGCCTCAGCAAGACCAGAGAGCGTGTGTATGTGTTCAGAGAACAATTGGAAAGAGGCGTGCAGCTGCTGGCAGGGCTGGGAAAGCCAGTCTTAGAGCCAGAAAGGTGAGTGGAGGCTGGGTGGTGGCAGACCTTATGGGCCAGGCCAGAGCATCTAGATTAATCTTGTCAGCAACAGGGAGCCATTTGAAATGTTTGAACCAGAGAATGACATAATCATTTTTCTGTTTTAAAACAGACCAGTTCAGAGTTCAAATGGGGCGTGCAAGTATCTCCCCTCTTCTTGAGCTGCCAGAGCTTTTCTGCTCTACAAGTGGTGCTACCACAAGATTTGTATTTGCAGTTTGTGGTTTTCCTGAGGCAGAGAAGGGCCCTTAATCCACTGACATTTCAGTGTCCGCCCCAAAAGGATGACAGTTGAACAAAACTTTGAAGCCTCAATGTGCATTCTGACAACTCCCAGCCAGTTACAGCCCTGGAGTGATTTTACTTTTCCCTTAAATCTTAAAACAGGTATTTGTATCATCTAAGGCACTTTGGAGGTTTACATTCCAGCCCTCGCTGCCCTCCAGCAAAACCCAAAGTAAAAGCGACGTAACTGGGGAGAATGTCACGGACCCTCCTGGAGCAGCGGAGGCCCTCCAGATCCTACAGGAACTTCATGTAATGGAGAGGAATTGTTAGCCCGCTCTCAAGTAGCTCGGGGGGTTAGGGGCAAGGAGTTTACAACGGAGACCTGGAGCTTGGCCAGATATAGTGCAGAATGTGAAAATTTTCCAGGCTGCGAAGGTTGCCCAAATCATCTCCATATGTTAAGACCAGAGTATGTAAAATTAGGTAACTTGACTCCAGCCTTCTATGTAAGAAAAAGACAAAATGCTCTTAAATAAAATACATATATTCCTTCCAACTCAGAAGAGGGAGGTATTTGGGAAGTGGAGTTGAAGTGATATAACTTCTAAACCTAGTTCTTTCCTAATTTGGGGAGAGTTATTTAACTCTTAAAATGTCTGTTCTCCCCCAGATAAGTGGTACTGTCAAATTCTCCATCACCTAGATGTGCAGAGGTTCAAGCGCTTGTGGCGTGCTTTCATGCGGTAGCCCCAGTTTCACTCAGTCAGTTCTCGTCACAACGCTATTGACTCGGGAATCTCATTCAGCAGAAAAGGATCCTGAGGCATAGAGGTAAATCACTTGCCCAGAACCACAGAGCTTTAAAGCGGCAGAGCCAGGATTCAAACTGGGAATCTAGAGCCTGTGCAGCTGCGATAACATGCTGTCACTGCCCTGAGCGAGCGGAGGGCCGCGTGGGGAGGCGTGGGGCACCTGCAGCCGTGCGTCCCCCGGGAGCCCCTGCCGGAAGTCCGGAGGACAGGCGTGTGCAGGGCGAGGGGAGACGTGGCTGCCAGGCTCAAAGAGGCTTCTGAGAAGGTGGGGTGGGAAATGCGGCTGGAAAAGTGGGGGCATATAATTTTCCCAGAGAGAGCGGAGGCTTTCTAGGTGGAGGAAACAAGGGTGAACGAGAGCACGAAGGCCAACAGGCACATCCGGAGAGCCACCCTGCTGTGCTGTAGCGAAGATGCACGGCAGCGGTGGTGAGGGCCCTGGCCCACCGATGGCTGGAGGACCAGAAAGCAGGGACGACGTTTAGGAGACATGACGGAGGAAGAATGCCCAGACTTTGGTTACCTTCTAAGACCGTGTCAGTTCAGCTCTGTTTGGGGGATGTCTAGCCAGATACCTGGCACAGAAGACTTTAAAGTCATGTTTATTGAGTGAGTAAAGGGGAGAAAGTGTCAAAAAGCACCAAAGACGGGAGAGGAAATAGATATAAATAATTCAATACATACCAGAAAAGAACTTTGAGGTTTCACACATGAGCAAACGGTGGATCCTTGAACTTAAACGGAGAAGTCAAGAAAACAGACTGGTTTGGAGGAATGCCAGTCCACCCCACAAGGTTCTGGCAAAAGGTAAAATCACGTGAGGTTAGCACAGTGCTTCTGTGGCTCTATCTGAAGTGTACGTGTCTGCGTTACTTTACTCACTCAACATTATTGAGCATTCTTTATGCCATGTAGTCATTCAACAGACATTTTATGAACATCTATAACCTATACTACAAAGATGAATCTAACAGATTACTTGTCTGAGAAACTCACTGTCTCGTGGTTGAGGTAGAAATGAAATGAAGTAATAATAATAATAGCCGATGTGTACTGAGTATTTACTGTGTGCCAGGCAAGTGCGTTTTGTGTATCGACTCACCCTTTATATACCTTATAACAGCCTCAGGAGCCGTGCTCTATCACTCTCTGTGGCAGGTAGAGTAACAGCATCCCCACAGGTGCCTACTTCCTAGTCCCCAGAACCTGTGACTATGTTGTCTTATATGGTGAAGGAGAATTAAGCAGGAGATAGAGTTAAGGTAGCTAATCAACTGGCAGGGAGATAGGAAGAGTAGCCCGATTCCCCAGGTGAGCCCAGTGTGATCCCAAGGGCCTTTCGATTAAGTTGAAGAGAGGCTGGGAGGCAGAAGAGAAGGCAGTCAGAAGGAGGTGAGACAGGGGAGCTAGCTTGGAGACATGTCAAGTCTCAACGTGCCACTGCTAGCTTTGAAGAAGGGAGGGGGCTGTACGTCAAGGAACGCAGGCAGCCTCAAGAAGCTAGAAAAAGCAAAGAAACAGATTTTCCCTTAGAACCTTCAGAAGGGACCAGGCCTGCTGGCATATTGGTGTTAGCCTAGTGTAAAAGACCTGTTTTGGACTTTCAACCTCCAGAAATGTGCAATGATACATTTTTGTTGCTTTAAGCCACTAAGTTTATGGTACTTTGTTACAGGAGCAATAAAAAGCTAATACGCTGCTCTGAATTTTTTATTTAATAAAAATGTATACATTTATTTTAGAGATGAGGAAATAGAGGCACAGAAATATTGAGTCACGTGTCCAAATTTTGGCTACTTAATATTGCTCTTTCTTGGGGGCTTCCGGATTTTTCTCCCCCACCCCCCACCCGCAGCCACTTTTTCCTTAGGCTCTTTGAAAGAGGAATTGCTTTACTCCTATCCAATCTCCAAATGGTAGTGTTTCTCAGTTATTTCTCCTAAATACTCTTTCACTTTCTGTTTGAATTCTTTTTCCTAGGTGATCTCATCCATCCCCAGAGTTTTTCATACTGTTTATAACCTGGTCCCTTCCCCACCGATACTCCTAACTGAGACCCCTCCTCCAAGCTCCACACGGGTAGATCGTCACGTCTCAACGCGACATCGGTTTTGGGGGCAGGAGAGCATAGGGACATCTCAAACCTAGCATGTTCAAAACAGCATCCTATCTCCCACAGAATCAGTTCCCCACCCCCACATCCTATTACGTGTGGCGGGTCCAAAAAAAAAAGAAAAAAGAGGCTTCATTCCTCTCTTTGCCTTACCCCCCACGTTCATCCTCCAGCAGTCCCCGGGCTTCCGTCTGCCCCCACGCCTGCCAGCCTCATCCAAGCTACCACCGTTCTTCACTCAAAACCCTAGTCGCCTGCCTCCAGCCTCGGCTTCCGTCCTCGCTCCTCCCTGGATGCCCTTTCCTCACCGCGATGAGCGCGTCCTTCTTGGGCAGTCAATCAGGTCTCGCCATGTCCCTCTTGGCCCCTCCCTGCAATGGCTTCCGCTGGACTGGGAACAGGATGCCAGGCCCTGGCAGCGGCCGCGGAGGCCCTGCCCAGGCCGCCCGCGCCCGCCTGGCCGGCTCCCGCTGCCCGGCCATCGCTCCCCGCTCCCGGGGGCCTGTCTGGGCCGCTGGGCCCCTGACGTCCCTGCCCGCCTCCCGGGCTTCACATCGGTGCCTCCCCGGCGGGGGCTGCACGTGTGCCTCCATCACTCGGTCTTCCACGCGCAGCTCGACTCTTTGCTCTCGGAGAGGCCGGCACCGCACCAGGCGCTCGGAAGCCCCCAGCCCCTCCTCAGAGCTCAGGCGCTACCCCAGCCCCCGTGGGTTTGCTTGTAGGACTCCCTGCAACTCGCAGTTATTTGGCATGTTGGTTCCTTGTGTGGGGGTTCTTTTTTTTTTTTCTTTCCTCCAACTATATAAGAGGTGTTTTCAGAGGAGGGGACCACGTCTGCCTTCCCAGAAGTCAGACCTCCACCTTGCTTTATGAGGCAGAGAGCACCCCCAAACCGCAGACAGGTGGGGTGGGGGAGGGACTTTCTAGAATGGAAGTCGCCCGAAGACGGAAACTGTGTCTGTCTTGGTGACCGGTGTAGTTCAGAGCACGATGCCGACACACAGAGGGGCTGAAGAAATATTTGCTGACTGTCAAATAAATACGGCGCGTACTCGGTGATGTTTAAAATGGCACTGCTGCTCCCCGTATCACCCAAGAGCGCTGGGACTACCCAAGCAGGGAATTTGAATTTAAATCGATAAAGCATCGTAGATCGTGGAATTTACATTTTATAATATCCTTTTTTAGCCCATTGATTGTGCTTATCTATACGTTAAATCAACTATGCATTTAAAAACTTCGTGTTATGACAAACTTGATCTTTTTTTTAACCTAATGACCTTTTGTACCATTTGGCTTCTTTTGACCTTTAGTCTTCACGTGTCGTAAAACCACATGATGCCGATTCAGAGAAAGGAAATGTAGAGCTGGAACAGACCGGTCCAGCACACAGCATCACATCACAAATTGGAGGTACTATAGAGAAGTTTAGGGGCCATATGCGGTTTGGAGGAAATCCCCAATAAGAAATAAAAATAGGTATAAACGATTCAGATTATGTATACCAAATGACTGATTCTTCTCAAATAGGTATTTGGAGATAAGCTAAAATGTAGTAGCAGGAAAATGAAGCAATGTTGATATGTTTAACCTCAAATAAGGCTATACTGAAATCATTAGTCAGAAAGTAGCCTACTCCTTTGAAAAATATCTGTAGAAATAAGAAATACCTCCATTCTTCCTCCACCCTTCATTAAGGCAACATACATTCAATCCCTCAAAGAGGACAGAGTTGTGGGCTCTGTAAGTTTGAGGGATTAATGTTCAATCAGTAAATTTTTATTTCGAAGCTACAGCATGCTAGGTGCTTCTTAAAAACAGCAGATGAATGAATCACGACACCTGATTTTATACAGGTTCCAGTCTGGTTGGAAAAACAAGGCAAAATACGCAAAGAGTCAACAACACATCAGGACCAGAGATTTTACAAGACAGTACAGTCAGCCGCAGGGCCCACCTGTACTACTGCCATTTTATATGAGAGGCTTGAGCATCCTCAGATTTTGGTATCTTGGGGGTCCTGGAACCAGCCCCCCACAGACAGGGAGGCATGACTGTACTAACTCACCACACATGTGCCCTCAAGAGACAGACACGGTGTCAAATTTTGGCTCTGAGTCTTCACAGGCTGCACAGCTTTTGTCAAGCTGCACAACCTCGGAGCCTTGGCCCCTGCTCTGTTAGAAGAGGATTTTTTAAAGGCCTACGTGTGCCTCACAGGGTCGTGAGGGGGTGAAATGAGATCATCCTTGGTGCTGAGCGTGGCACAAAGTAAGCGCTCAGGAAACATTAGCTATCGTTATGGTTCTTGCAGTCTTTTGAAAGATATCTCAGGAGTTGTTTCTATAGATGGATATGGAGGAAAGCCTCTGTTGGAGAGAATTATTTGCAAACTGTGTTATTTGTTGTAAAGCATTCATCATAGACTAACTAACACCATTGGGACAAACTCCACTGTGATTTTTGGCAAAAGTTTGTGACGTTGAGGTGGTACTTGCCGGAATAAGAAGTCTCTTTTCTTCTTCTAAGATGACTTTCTTATTATTAGATGCTGCCACAGGCAAGAGGTAGAGGGAGCTTGTTTATAATCACGTGACCTAATATAAGACTATAATTACTCACCAAAAAGTCCCTGTGCTTTGAAATCACGTGTGTGTGTGTGTATATATATAGAATGTGGTTAGTCAAAGAACAGGATTTATCCTAAGTGATAGGTAGCCCCTGAAAGCCCCGAAAGATAATTTTTCTTTTTTAAAAACAAATTTTCTTTTTTAAGTCAAATGTATATTGAGGCATAATTTACATACAAGAAAATGTATCCTTCTTAGCTGTGCCACTCAGTGAGTGTAACACGTTCTGAGCTCACAAGCAGAACCACAAGTGAACAGAACACATCCATCTCACTAAACCTTCCCGCGTGCCCTCCCTCACTCGCAGACCCGGGTAGCCACTGACATGATTTCTGATCACACAAGTTTTCCTTTTCTAGAATGGCCCATGCATGGAATCATACAGTGCCTAAACTCTTGTGTCTGCCTTCCTTCACTTCGTATAATATGATGCATTTGAGATTCCTCCCTGTCTCTACATGTCTCGGTGCACAGCTTACTTTTCATTCCTGAGAGGCATTCCACTGCGGACGTGCCGCAGGTTTCCCACCCAGACACGTAGCTTGTTTCTAGTCTTTCGCGCTCACGGATAAAGCGGTTACAAACATTCACCTGCAGCTCTTAGTGTGGGCGTGTGTTTCATTTCTCTTGAGGAAGTGTCCGGGAGTAGGACTGCTAGCCTTCTGGTGAGGATAGGTGCAGTTTCATAAGAAGCTGCCGCGTGGCGGTCTGTGTCATCCTGCACTGCATCCGACTGCACAGCCGAGGGTCCCAGTTCCTCCACTCTTTGCCAGCCCTTGATACTGTGAAGCCTTTGTTCTTGTTTTTGCTTTTTCATTCTAGCAGGTATGTAGTGACACTGAATTCGTCTTTCCCTAGTGGTTAATGAGGTTGAGCATATTTTCATGTGCTTATTTACCCCCCATACCTCTTACATGAGGAAGAGAATCGGTTCCAACCTTCTGCCCATTTTGTTAAGGGGTTGTCTTGTTACCAGGTTATAAGAGTTCCCCATAATCTAGATGTAAGACCTTTACCCAATATGTATTTTACAAATACATTCTCCCAGTCTGTGGCTTGTCTTTTCATTTTCTTAACAGTGTCTTTTAAAAAAGAGAAGAGTTTTAATTTTGGTAAAGTCCAGTTTATCATCTTTATTTTACGGTTCATGCTTTTTACATTCTGAGAAATCATTGTTCAACCCATGGTTTCAAAGATTTTCTCCTATATTGTAACAGTTTATTGTTTTAGATTTTATGTTTGGTCTATGATCTATCACTGTAGGGTTTTGACCAGTTATATAATTTCCATTTCTATTTCTAAAAAGTAACTGACTATAATATAGAGAATAGATAGTAAAACACCAAGAACAGTAGTTCAGAGGCTGGTTGGAAGGAAATTGCAGTAATCCAAATGAGAGACTTTTTTTAAAGCTGCTGGTGATGAAAGTGGTAAGAGGTAGTCTGAAGGAAGACGTATTTTAAAATTAGAACCAAGAAAACTTGCTAAGGAAAGAAGAAAAGAAGAGGAATCATGGACTACTCAAAAGTTTTTCACCTGAGCAACTGAGTTAATGGTTTTGGCATTTTCTAAGGTAAAAGACTGGAAGAGGGAAAATAAAGAGTTACATTTTGGACTTATAAAATTTGAGATGTCTGTTGGACATCCAAGTATAAATGAGGCCTGCACAGGCATCTGCTTTTTGCCTGCTTGCATTTCCTTCACCCTTCTTCTGCTAAGAGCCTGGCTGCCCGATCTTCCTTTGGGGGCCAGCCCTGGCCCATGTCAGGCCGCGACATTGATTCCAGAGGGGTTGACTCCAGCCCTAGGCCTGGGCGTGTGACCCAGAGCATCACCGCTCCCGCGCCACATTGTTTCGTCTGACGATGGTGCATTTAGGACCCATGAAATGTTTGCTGGCACAGTTGAGAAGCATCCTCTTTTCTGCTGGCTTGCTGAGAGTGAAGGATGCCTGCTTCACATACATCAAACCACCACCAGCAAAAAGCCTTGATGAGAAATCCGAACTCAGAAAGAAGCAGAGGCACAGCGAGGTGAGAGACCAAGTCTGCGTGTCAGAGTTTGGGCTTAAAACCTACTCTTTAAAATTTCATTTATATTAACTATTTTTATTTGCGCCAATTTGAGTTGGGATTTCTGTCATTTGCAACTCGTAAAGTCCCAACTGATGAATAAGATATCTCAAATTTTCCCCACTGAAATAGCTCTAATGGCAAATAAATACATAAATATAAATCAGTGATAAACTGATAGTGTAGTCCAGAGAGGGACAAAACTTGCATGTTGTATCTTTAAAATCTCCTGTTTCATCTTTAAATTGAATGTGAATTTTACATTACTTTCCAAAATACTTTGTTTTGTACCAATAAAAAAGAATGTCCTCCATCTTCAAAAAAAAAAGTGATACTTTATAAAAATGCAACATTTTTTGCCTGTGCCTCTGTTCACCCTATTTTGAGATTTGCTTATCACCCTAAGAGAGCTAGAACTCATCACAGGAATTGGATGGAGGGGATTCGGATCAAGAGAATGTTTGGTTCAACGTAAAGGATGAACTTGGAGGAAAAGAGCTGGATGTGAATCCTGGTTCACATACTTGCCAGGCGATTTTAAGAAAGTTTCAGAAATAGGCCTGCACATTTTATTTCTCTAACACTCACAGGCTTTCCTTGTCAACCTTGGCAGACTCTTCCTGCTTCACCCGGCTAGTGCAAGGACCAGCCGCCTAGTGGTGAGGGAGTGCCCATCCTCCTTGAAAGGAGACCCTTGGGAGTCGGCTAGACAAAGAACTCATCATTGCTCTTAAAACTGAAAGTTTGGTTGGTTATAAATGACTTTATTTTTGAAAATATATTTTAAAACAATTTGAAAATTAAAGAAATATCTTCAATATACTGTCGATTTTTACAAAACTTGGCAACGTTTCTTATGGTATTTTTATGAATAGAATAATGAAAGCTAACTAACATTACTACTTAGATGGAGGTGCAGATGATTGAATACTATACATTGAAAGAATATTGATTACCAGTTCTGCAAAAAGTTCGACAAACTGTACACAAGCCAGCAGTCTCTGTCCTTGGCCTTGTCAGGTGCAACACTTCCTATTATTAATATGAGAGAAAATCACATATAATTGATTAACATAAAAAACAGATCTAAAATGATCCTAACATTGTACAGAATATTGTACAGAAGTGTTTCAAATAATAATCAGTTTAAACAAACGTTAACCATTAAGTTCATCCTTTAGCCTCAGGATAAGAAATTCTGGGCTTCAAAGCAATTCTTGTTAAATGGGTCTGAGCAAATAGTTCATTATAAATACAGAATTCATTGGGAAAAAGTGTGATTGCCTTTCAGCTAACTTAGCTTTGGGTATAAATAGGAGTATAATACCCAGAATTCAGGAAGTAATAGAGCCCACATCATTCAGCTCTGAGGAGATAATATCTTGTGTTATACTATGGAGAAAGATGTAGGAGCACACGAGACCACGTCCTGGAAGAAGGGAGCAATGGTGGGGGAGCTGGAAAACACAGGTTGAAAGGGGTTCTTGGATGTGTAGCCTGATGAGGACCAAGACTGGGCGGGGAGACGTCTTTAGTCCTTCCAGGCTGTCACAGAGCAGAGGCTGCAGACGTGCTCCCTCTACTTGAGAGACCAGGGCCGGGAGGGAGAGGGGGCAGGTGAGGGGGCTCTGGCTCAGGACGGGAAAGAACCAGCAAACCAGGGCTTCCCTGGTGGCACCGTGGTTAAGAATCCACCTGCCAACGCAGGCGGCACGGATTCGCGCCTTGGTCCGGGAAGATGCCACATGCCGCGGAGGAGCGGAGCCCGTGCACCACAACGACTGAGCCTGAGTGCTGCAACTACTGAAGCCTGTGTGCCTAGAGCCTGCGCTCTGCAACAAAAGAAGCCACTGAAATGAGGAGCCCGTCCACCACAATGAAGAGTAGCCCCCGCTCTCTGTAACTACAGAAAGCCCGCGCACAGCAACGAAGACCCAATGCAGCCAATAAATAATAAATAAATAAAATAACAATAAAATGATGACACACTTAGAAGAAAAGAAAAAAAAAGAACCAGCAACCACGGAGCAGACTCTCCAAAAGCAAACCCTGCATCACAGGCTGGTCTTCAACAAAGACGGCACACTCTTCCCCAGGGATCCTGAAGAAGGGTGGCTGTGTTTGTCCGGAAACACTGGACTGGTGTCTTCCAAACCTAAGTTTATGTAATTTATTTACAAATTATTAAGACAAGAAGTTAAATCGTAAGGACACCAGCCCGTTACGATGTCTGTGTTTTCACAAACACAAGGCAGGGCAGGAGGTGTCCGCGGTGCCTTGTTGTCTCGCTGTTTACATTTGGTCGCAATTGTTTTGCTTCAGTCACTGCTGCAGACCAGCCTGGAATTTCTGTCTGGTTTTACTCTATTCACGCGGCAGTGAGGCCGTGCGCTCTGGAGACAGACCGCCTGTGCTTGAATTTTGGTTTTACCACTGTAGACTTCAGGGGTGTTATTTGGACTTTAAGCCTCAGTTTCCAGTCTATAAACTGGGAATAACAGTGGACTTGCTGATAGGTGGTTGTGCGGATTTAATGAGATCGTGCATGTAAAGCACTCAGTGCGGTGCCCACAAAATAGCAGACCCTCACCTGCGTTATAAGTGTCACCTGTGATTATAGGACTGGCAGCAACACACCGCACCTTCGTTTGCAATGTATCTCTTGGATTTTACCTTCAAATTTACTGACTCCTATTTTAGGAGCTAACTGAGTTTGTTTTGCAATTATGCTGTTTTGGGAATAGTAGAATTGGAATGTGTGAAATGGAGCTTCTTAAACAGATGACGAAGGGCAGCGTGGTGCAGTGGTGAGAGCAGGGCCTGGTTCCAGTCCTCCATTTGGCCCGACTCTGGGACCAGTCACATCACTCATACTCAGCATTGTAAAGTGAGAGGCTACGTGGAAAGCTCTTCACGCTCTTTCCTGGCTCACGGGCTACAGTGTTCCATCCTCAATGGGGCCACGGATGGAAAAGAATGATGTCATGAGGACAGACAGAAGGAATGGGAGAACCGAAAAGCCTAAACACTGACTACTTAAAGTCATCTGTGAAACAGAGTACCTCCTGTGTATGCTTTACTGTGCAATTAAAGGTCCTCATGTGCTATAAAAACAAGGCGATGATAACGATGCGTGCTAATTGTAAATTACTAAAACTGCCCTACATTTTAATAAGGGTGTACCTTATTCAACTGGGGGGAAATTAAAGGTGACCCCTGCCAGCCATTGCCACACGGACCACATAGTCCGTCATGACAGGCTCCACGCTGTGGAAAGTGGTCACAGCTGAATGAGATAGAAAATTGCCTGCTATATAACGCCAGTGTGTTGTTTATTTGATTTGCACTAAAATTCTATAGATTATAGAATCAAGAACAGATTGAATTAAGAGAATCCTTTTCCTGCCTGACAGCCACCTGAAGCGTGACTCTAAGCCCGGCCCCCCTCCGTGTACGTGATAGAGGCCCTGAAACCGAGGGCACTCGTATCGCCTCCCCTCCCCCCCTCCCATTTTACTCCTGCCTCCCTATTCACCGAGCACCTCCATTGTGCGTGCCCTGTGCACTCAAAGCGTAAGACGCAGTTCGGGTTAAAGGAAGGACGGTGTCCTAGAAGAAACAGACATAAATCGACAACCCTAATATAAGAGGGTAAGTGTAATGCAGAAAGGCGTTCAGAGTTCGGACGCATTAGAGGAGGGCTGTCTAGCCCGGATGCGGCCGGAGAGGCGGGAGGCAACGAAAATGATGAAGAGTATTATTGAGGGATGGTGGGCGCTGATGCATCAAAGCTAAATAAGGGGGCCTTCCCTGGGGGCGCAAGGGTTAAGAACCAGCCCGCCCGTGCAGGGGACACAGGTTCGAGCCCTGGTCTGGGAAGATCCCACATGCCGCAGAGCAACTAAACCCATGCACCACAACTACTGAGCCTGTGCTCTCCCCGTGAGCCACAACTTTTGAGCCCGTGTGCCACAACTACTGAAGCCCATGCGCCTAGAGCACGTGCTTCACAACAAGAGAAGCCACCCCAATGAGAAGCCCACACACCACAACAAAGAGTAGCCCCCGCTCTCTGCAGCTACACAAAGCCCACCTGCAGCAATGAAGACCCAATGCAGCCAATAAATAAGTAAATAAGCTTATATTAAAAAAAAAAAGCTAAATAGAGGACTTCCCTGGTGGTTCAGTGGTTAAGACTCCACACTTCCACTGAAGGGGACACGCGTTCAATCCCTGGTCCCGGGAGTTCCGCGTGCCACACGGTGCAGCCAAAAAGAAAGAAAAAAAAAGCTAAATAGGAATTAGCCAGGTAAATAAACGGAGTGGGGTGGAGTGGGCCTTCCGAGCGGAGGGAAGAACGTGAACCTAGGCAGCAGGAAGCAGCATGACCGCCAGATGCGCCGTGAGCAGCTCCGCCTTGCCGAATCACAAAGTGCAGGGCGGGGGTGGGAAGGTGGACAAAAGAGACTGGGTGGACTGAGCTAAGAAGGTCCCTTTGGGTGATGCTGAGTAGCCTAGACCAGCGGTTCTCAGGGTGGTCCGTGGGACAGCAGTATCCACATCACCTGGAAATGTATTAGACTTGTAAATTCTCAGGTCCTATTCTGGACCCACTGAATTAGAAACTCTGGAGGTGGGGCCAACAACTGAAGTTTCCACAGGTGATTCTGATGGACACTACCGTTTATCCTAGACTTTATCCTATAACAGGAAGGGGGATTTTGAAGACTGTCAAGAAGAGTGAGGTGCACGGATGTATTTTTAAATATTTTTTTTAATTTTTATTTTATAATGGAGTATAGTTGATTTACAATGTTGTGTTAGTTTCAGGTGTACGGCAAAGTGATTCAGTTATGCATACACATATATCTATTCTTTTTCAAATTCTTTTCCCATTTAGGTTATTACAGAGTATTGAGTAAAGTTCTTTGGGCTATGTAGTAGGTCCTTGTTGATTATCAATTTTAAATAGAGTAGTGTGTATCTGTTAATCCCAAACTCCTAATTTATCCCTCCCCCCCCCCCACCTTTCCCCTTTGGTTACGTAAGGTTGTTTTCTAAGTCTGTGCGTCTGTTTCTGTTTTGTAAATAAGTCCATTTGCATCATTTTTTTAGATTCTGCACATGAGCGATATCATATGATATTTGTCTCTGTCTGACTTAATTCACTTAGTATGGTAATCTCTAGGTCCATCCATGTTGCTGCAAATGTCATTATTCCATTCTTTTTAATGGCTGAGTAATATTCCATTGTATATATGTACCACATCTTTATCCATCCTTCTGTCGACGGACATTTAGTTTGCTTCCATGTCTTGGCTATTAATAGTAAATAGTGCTGCAATGAACATTAGGGTGTATATATCTTTTCAAATTATGGTTTTCTCCAGATATATGCCCAGGAGCAGGTTTGCTGGATCATATGGGAGTTTTGTTTTTAGATTTTTAAGGAAACTCCATACTGTTCTCCATAGTGGCTGTACCAACTTACATTCCCACCAACAGTGCAGGAGGGTTCCTTTACTCCACACCCTCTCCAGCATTTATTGTTTGTAGACTTTTTGATGACAGCCATTCTGATTGGTGTGAGGTGACAGCTCATTGTAGTTTTGATTTGCATTTCCCTAATAATTAGAGATGTTGAGCATCTTTTCATGCACTTTTTGCCCACCTGTGTATATTCTTTGGAGAAGTGTCTATTTAGGTCTTCTCATTTTTTTTATTGGGTTGTTTGTTTCTTGATATTGAGCTGCATGAGCTCTGTGTATATTTTGGAGATTAATTCCTTGTCAGTCATATTTTTTTGCAAGTATTTTCTCACATTATGTGGGTTGTCTTTTCAGTTTGTTTATGGTTTCCTTTGCTGCGCAAAAGCTTTTAAGTTTAATTAGACCCCATTTGTTTATTTATGTTTTTATTTTCATTACTCTAGGAGGTGGATCCAAAAGATCTTGCTGTGATTTATGTCAGAGAGTGTTCTGCCTATGTTTTCCTCTAAGAGTTTGATAGTATCTGATCTTACATTTAGGCCTTTAATCCATTTTGAGTTTATTTTTGTGTATGGTTTTAAAGAATGTTCTAATTTCATTCTCTTACATGTAGCTGTCCAGTTTTGCCAGCACCACTTATCAAAGAGACTGTCTTTTCTCCATTGTATATTTTTGCCTCCTTTTTCACAGATTAATTGACCATAGGTGTGTGGTTTACCTCTGGGCTCTCTACCCTGTTCCACTGATCTGTATTTCTGTTTCTGTGCCAGTGCTGTGCTGTCTTCATCACACAGATGCGTTTTAAGTCTCTGCTCAGGTTCCTACTTACCCATGAAATCCCCATCCCCATCAACAGCAAAACCAACATGACAACCTTCTAGCTCAGAGAAATCTTAAGACGTCATGGTTTCCTGGGCCAGGCAATATTGGATAGCAGGGCCCCAGCTCATCAGATATTTCTGGAAGCCCATTTCCACTTCAAGGTGCATCTTCTCTTATTAATCCTACCCAAACAATGCAACTAAATGGAGAGGATTCTGACACCGATCTAGTTCTAGTTGAAAGATCAAATTCCTTCAGGCCCATGACTGAGTTCTGCGACAACAATGCTGTCAACACGTCGACCTACAGCTTCACAGGCTTTAATCCCCCTCACACCTGCCACCGATTCTTCAGAACTTGGTGAACATCAGGCCAGGTCTTCCTTCCTTCCCAAGTTCCAGGATGCAGCAGCCAGGAGAGAATCCGCCCACTCCCTGATCCTGTGCCCCCATCTCTATTTAGTCTTTCCACTGATCCTGTAAAAAACAAACCAGGAATATGATCTCAATACACACTTCCTTGCCTTTCATGATTTTCAGAGGCTGTTGCTCTAATGAAAGACCACTCAAGAAGATGAACTTGCATTTGAGAAGCAAAGTCAGTTATATCTTCTTAGATATTTGTAAAACTAGGATATGTTCTGGAAAATCCTTATCAGAGAGATAATATCTTTACAGGCTACAAAAATATATATTTGACACACATGGGAACATTCCCCCCTCATCAGTCAAAAATTACACTGAAAAATTTAGTCCAAAATCTCATTCAGATACCAGATATATATAAATTTTGAAAAACTGGTTCATCCTAACTGTAACCCTATAATTTTCGAGCTTTATTTTTAGCCGTGGGATATTTTCTAAGTGCCATTTGCAGCATCTTCCAGTATATAAGATAGAAGTCAAACCATTCTGGCTGAAGCTCAGAAAAGAGAGAGGAGAGAGCACCTCCTCTCAGAGCTTTGCTTGTCCCCTTCGCCAGCCTCTGGGACACCTCCATGGGCCCCACTGATTTAAAGCCATTGATTTAATTTATTCCCAGTAGGCATGAAGAATCCCCCTTATAATGAAGGTATAATGATAGTAGCTGTATTAGCCAGAATTCTCCAGAGAAATAGAGTCAATAGGATGCACATGTGTCTGTATCCTAATTCACCTCGTCTGTGTGTGTGTGTGTGTGTGATATAGTATACAATATATACAGAAAGAAAAAGGGGAAGAGATTTATTTTAAGGAATTGACTCATGTGATTGCGGGGGGCTGGCACGTCTGACATTTGCAGAGCAGGCCAGCAGGCTAGAAATTCCAGATTTTGCAGTCTGGAGTCTGAAGGCAGTCTGGAGGGAGGACGTCTTGCTTCTTCCTCCAGGGACTTCAGTCTTTGCTAGGAAGGCGTCCAACTGATTGTACGAAGCCCATTCACATGACGGAAGACAGTCTGCTTTACTCAATGTCTCCCAATCTAAATGTGAATCACATGTTAAAAATACCTTCACAGGAATACCTAGACTGGTGTTTGACCAAACGACTGGGTGCTATAACGTAGCCAATTTGACACATACATGGACCATCCCAGGAGCTGAAACAGACTGTGCTGATTTTCCTAGATACCAGAGTAGTAAGAAAGTTTCTAAAGAGCTGGGTGACCAGAGATGAGACACAGACATCTGGAAGTGCCAATGCGGTCCAAAAATGGTTCTTTGAAATGAATAATGTAACTAGAGGTCTAGCGAGGACCATATTGGGAAAGGCAGGGAAAAGCAGGCCTAATTTTGATGAATTTGGTTTATCTCAAAAACAAATTATAGAGTAGAAACTAGTCACCAAAGGTCTGCCAAAACTGAAGACTTTTCATGAAAGATCTATTGACATTTGAGGTTGTTACACCAGCAGAGTGGAGTTTCATGTGTAACTGTGACCTATTTCTCAGCAACTGGTTCTTGTTACCAGGGATGTTAAGGAAATGAGATTTTTGCCTATTGAAAACTGAGATCATGCTTCTTCCCCAAAGCAATATTAGTTCTTCTACCTAAAAGAAAATAGTTCAGAAAGGAGTGGCTGAATAATAACCAGTATAGGTTGTTCATGTATTTAATCACTCAACATGTTTTCGGATCAAAAAAAGCTGTGATCTCTTGCATTGCAGCTCGGGTCTCAAAATGCCACCCCCCAAACCTCTTGCCAAGCTGGACTACATAACTTATTATGCTGGTACCACCCTCATCAATTTGGCCATAGCGTTGGATCAGGGCAGCCATTTTTACATCTATAGCCTAGGAGGTGATATAGCATGAAAGCTCTACCCCACAAAGATGGTGATGAAATGACAAATCTAATTCTCCTTTTGAGGAAGTATTGAATCCCAAAAGGAAAATCAATTAAAGGCAGGTTATTTGGGGAGCAAAGACTGAAAATCATACAGACAGGCCAGGGGATAGGAATACAGAGATGACCGAGGCATAGGACATGATTTCACAATCTGGTAGAGGTGTCTGACAAGGAAAAGAGGAACACATGACAATATGAGAAGCACTTCAATAGCAAGGCATGGGACACCATGGGAACACAGAGAAGGGGTACTTAGGTGGGTAAGGATGGCTTTCTGGAGGAGACCATACCGCTGGCTGAGGGGTAATAATGCCAGAGCACTATAATAGGGCTTCTTGAATTTCTCCTATTGAGGGGTGACATGATGGGTCCCTAATGCTAGACCTGGGTCTTGAGGAATAGAAATCTTCTAGTTCTCAAATTACATTGTGATTGGTGTGTAGCCCAGATATGTGTCTGTGGCTGTCTTTACATGACCTCCGGTTCTGTGGCTGTTACTTGGTCCCCATGAGACCCTAGACACCTCTTTTCCTTACTGTTTTTCCATGAGTGTTTAAAGTAGATCCCCTTATTTGAGACAATCAAGAGAGTCAATGTTACTTGTAACCTGAAAACCAAACATACCACTTTTGGTTAACTACTTGTTGTATAAAGAAGTTTTACAAGTTGAGGCCAAAACAACCTAAAAGCCAGAAACTTGATTCATGATAAATCAGAATGTCCTTAAAATTCAAATTTCTCAAACACAAAAAAGACACACTCCATTTAATTTTTATTATGAAATCTGAAAGATTTTACTTATGTTATTGTGCCTGATGTCTAGTAGACAAACCAAAGGTAATTTGTACTCTTCTCCTTTACAATTAGGGATTGGAAACCATGAGGTCCAAGAATCAAAATGAATTGCTTAATTTGCTATACCTCAAACCATTTTCAAGTGTTAATTAAAATTATCCACAGAACACTGAATCAACATGAAAATTAAACACATACATACACACACATGCCCTTTATAAAAACCAGTGTTAGATATATATTTTTCAAAACTGTTTTTAATTGATATTTTATTTGGCTCAACCTCTCCTTCCAGTTGGGTTTCCTTAGTTGTCAGACTACTACAGGATATAAAAGCAACAAAACATAGACAACTACTGGAGGATGGAGAGAAATTCATTTCCGTTTACAGCTTTATTGGACCATTAATTACAGTAATTGTACCAATTGTAGTGTTAGTGGCACTATTGATTGTGCAAAATTATTTGTGAATGGTATCTTACAGAAGATAAAATTGAGTTAAAAATTTGAACCTCCTAAAAATTAGATAGAATGAGTTTTTAATTCATCCCCCACAGCATAACATACCTAATGCAAATGTATGCAAATTAGAATTGTGTTAACTTGAAAAGGCTGAACTCAAAATGTCAGTAAAGTTTCACTTTCGGCACAAAATTAGAAATAATGTAAATCTGTTTTTCAATCTTGAAGAATTATAATTTTAAGTTGGAGGAGGGATGAAGGAATTTACCAGCTGTGCTTATGTTACTGGCATATGTCTTGGCCACTATCACTAGTAAACATCGTTTGTCAGTCCTGTGGGAGCAATTAGACATGAAATATGAAAGTTTCAAATTCTGCCAAGTCTTCAGGAACACATCGCTCATAACATGAAATTGTATTGTCCTTTCTCCGCTCTAGTCATGTGCCTGTAACATTCGTGTCAGTGAAGTTTCTTTAGATTCTTGGCTGGCATCTCGGTCTTAAGAAGCAGAAGAGAAAGTCATGATGGATTTAGGTGTCAGGCTATTAAGTTGTGATGGTTAATTTTATGCCAACTTCATCTGGATGTGTCTGTGAGAATGTTTCCAGAAGAGATTAGCAGCTGAGTTGGTGAACTGAGTAAAGCAAGTGGTCCTCTCCAGGGTGGGTAGGCGTCATCCAATTTGTTGAGGGCCCGAATAGAATAAAAAGGAGGAGGAAGGACACACTCTCTGCTTGAGTGGAGACTTTTATCTTCTCCTGGCCTCAGACATTGGCATTCCTGGTTCTCAGGCTTTGGGGCTCAGATTGGGATTTATACCATCAGCACCCCTATTCTCATGCCTTTGGACTTGGACAGCTGTCCTTATTCTCCAGCCTATAGACTGCAGATCAAGGGACTTCTTTGCCTCCATAACCGCTTGAACCAATTTCTATAACAAATCTACTCTTCAATAGATAGGTATTTGTTTGGCCAAAAAGTTCATTTGGGTTTTTCTGTAAGATGTTACACAAAAACCTGAACAAATTTTTTGGCCAACCTGATAGCTAGCTAGCTAGATAGATGATAGATAGATAGATGATAGATAGATGATAGATAGATAGATAGATAGAAGATAGATAGATAGATAGATAGATAGATAGATAGATAGATAGATGATAGATAGATGATCGATCCTATTGGTTCTGTTTATCTGGAGAACCCTAATATACAAGGGATGTTTAGCAAATCTGAAATATATAGCTCATTGGACACAGTCATAAGTTTTTAGTTCATTAGTAGCTTTTGCCTTTTTCATGTTATGAAACCCTTTGACAGTCTAAAGAAAGCTATCAATCTAATAACCCTCAGAAAAAATGCCTGAGTGCCCATGGACACTCCATTTTGCCTACATGTATCATGGACCCCGAGGAAAGAACCACCCTTTCGATATACAATATTTATGGAGAGGAGGCCCACAGAGGCAAGTGCATACACTCTACCACAGCCACCACCGCCGCAGTTCGGCAGTCAGCTTGCAGCATGCCATCTATTGAATACATGCCTGTGTAGGATGTTGTCCTGGGTTCAAATTACTTTTCAATACTTTTCCTTCAACACTCTGAAATGTTCTGGCATTTCTGTTTGTATTCAAGATCAAAGAATTTTAGACCGTTAAACCAAAGATGAAACAAGATGCCTGACATTACAAATACTTACAAATATTATTTTTGGTAACCATTAGAGAGCAAAAATGACAAGCAAAACAAGTTAAAACACAGAAACAGAACAAACCACTCTGTGCTAAATTTCATGCAATAAAAGTAAAATACGAGTGAGCTAATCAAGGGTATTTCTTTCTCTTAAAATAGTTTCTTAAATCAGTTCATACCAGAAACACACACACACACACACAGAGGCACACATACACACACACACACGCATATACAGACATACACAGCCAAGCTCTAGAATTACATAAACATACCCAGAATTTATGAGTTTTCATTTAGAAAGCAATTTTTAATATTTTTTAAGTTACAAAATGGTCTCCTTAACTGAAGTTTTGTCTGTTCAACTGCCTATCATATGTGAATGTATGAAAGAGCATCTACCCACAGGGTTATCCATTCAGAAAACATATGCTGGGAGTTGAAATAGATCATCAAAGTAAAAGAAATCCCTTTTTTAAAAAGACTCCTGAAAACCATAAAAAACACTATTTTCTCTAGTAGGCGAAAAGCTAGAGACCATTCTCGGGAGGACAACAGCCATGGACAACGTCTGAAGTCTCAGATTTCCTCTTCTGTTAGTGGGGATGAAAACCTCCATTTTATGAAGTTAAGATTCAAGCAAGTGTTAATGAAATAAAGTCAGCTACATATTTTTTAAAATTCTGAGAAGAAAGAGTAAAACAAGAATAAAGAAGAGGAATTCGTATATGATAAGTATTGTTTTGTTTCTGGGTTCTATTATGAACAAATATATTTTCTTAAATTTTATATTCTCAGTGTTAAATACTATATCTTAAATGTTTATAGTAATTTCATTTGAGACGATGTCTAGAGGCTTTGGAAAGAAAAAATCATATAGTTTGTAGGTTTTGAATTTACTTTTAGAAAGGCAAATCCTCTCCTGTGTTCCTATAAGAAAATGACCACTGTGAATTCTTGGGTTCTTGCTCATAAGAAACAAGATAACTTTCTCTTAGGAAAAACATATTATGATTAGAAAGTTTTTGAAGCAGAGAGCAAAGCTCAAGCAGAAGTTCTTTCCACGAACTGTGGAAAATGATTCAAGATGTATCAGAACTCTCAGACAGAAGAAGTTTTAGGTACTAGTTTTGTCTTTAATGTTTTCCTAAAGCCAAACTCAGACTTACGTAAGACGTAAGAGGCATGAGAGGGCTATCTTGAGTCTTAGCACTTGGAAAGACCTTTGGAAAAGAAATGGAAAGTCGACATAGCTTCTGAGGAAACCTGGACATGAACTAATGCCTGGGATAAGTTTGTGACAATGTCTACAAAAGGGAGCTTTATTGGAAGGGAAAACAACAATCTATTGTATAGACTATCAATGATTAAAATTATCAGGACTTCCCTGGTGGTGCAGTGGTGAAGAATCCACCTGCCAATGCAGGGAGACACGGGTTCGAGCCCTGGTCTGGGAAGATCCCACATGCGGTAGAGCAACTAAGCCCGCGTGCCACAACTACTGAGCCCACATGCTGCACCTACTGAAGCCTGTGTGCCTGGAGCCCGTGCTCTGCAACAAGAGAAGCCACCACACTGAGAAGTCCTCACACCATGATGAAGAGTAGCCCCGATCAACCACAACTAAAAAAAACCCTTGTGCAGCAACGAAGACCCAATGCAGCCAAAAATAATAAATAAATAAATAACAACAGCAACAACAAAAACCTGTGGTCTGGGAGCCAATGTAGAATTCTGTCAGTGGTTTAAGATATTTATTAAAATATATATATATGAAAATAGGGACTTCCCTGGTGGTCCAGTGGGTAAAACTCCATGCTCCCAATGTGGGGGGGCGCAGGTTTGATTCCTGGTCAGGGAACTAGATCCCACATGCATGGCACAACTAAGAGTCTGCCTGCCACAACTAAAGATCCCATATGCTGCAACTAAGACCTGGCACAGCCAAAATAAATAAATAACTTAAAATAAATAAAAATTTTTAAAAATATCAAAATAAACTTCTAAAAGTCCTTTATATCCTTGAAAAAATACATTTTACACAATACACTATAACATGTAACACTGATTCTGAGAGCCACAATTAAAAGCAGAGAGTGTTTGTAGTTTACTACTTAAGGTGGCATTATCTAAAACGACAATTCTCAACCAAAAGGTGGTAAGTGGCAGCACAAGGAAAGTTTCTAAATTCTATTCTCTACAAAATCCATTTTTTAATCCTGCCTAAGGCTGAAATTTTGCCTTGGCTTCTGAATAGTAAAAATTTGGAAACTCCCAGTGTCAAATGTCCAAGAAGAAATTTCATGACGATAGCTCTGTGGTTTCCTTTGATGACAAAAACATGGGAAGGCAATGTCACATTCCATCAGCATCACAGAATGGATGGTAGGTGCCTTTTCCTAGGCCTTCTTTCGGTCTCCTAGAGTCTGTTTTCCTTCTCTTGTGGATTCTTCTCTGTGCTGCCGTTTATGACAGAACATTCAGATTCCTTCTCCCACACATTCACCAGGCATCTTAAGTGACATCCTTTACTTCCTTGAACCCCAGTTTCATCATTTGTAATACTAAACTGGAAATACCTACTACTCGGGTCTGCCTGCCTAGCACTTGAGTATAAATCATCTTCTAAAGCATGAAGCATCTCTTCCCCATATAGATACCTAGGAATTTACTTCAGTTTGTTGGCAACCATTTTTTCAATTGTTTGTTTTCAACTTTCCAAACTATCACGGATTTTTTTTCACTGTGGCATCTGAAAAGATACAAGGACCATCTTACTATTTCCTGTGTCTCATTTTCCCACATTTCCTGTTTTTTATGCATAGAAACAAATATCACATGCATACTAACTGCATGTCTGTCCTCTTTCCCCATCATCCTATAAACCCTTACCAGTCTGAAAATTTCTGACTGTCGACTGTCACTCCATCTTCACTGTCGAAAATTCTTTTTTGAAGGAAAATTGCTCTAAGATGTATCTTTTTCCCATCAGTCCACATCCATCTACGTCCATCCCCATAATCCCTGCTGCTCACCTACTGCTTCTACCCGGCTTGTGATCTATGGGGCAAACTGGTTGACTTACAGTCAGCATCCCTAGTGTGAGTTCTGGTTCCATTCTTTAAGAGCTCCAGGAAAGTCCTCTTAAACAGGGGTTCCCAGCTGGGTTCCCTGTCAGCGTCATCTGGGCAGCTTTTTAACTGTTAAAGCAGAGTCTTGAAGGTTGAGTAGGGGAGCAAACACATGCGTCTATCTTATGAAAAGCTCCTGTAGGTGATGCAAAGGAAGACTGAAGTTTGACATCTACTTGCTAGAACCTCTGAATTATTTTCCTAGCTTATAAAATGCCAAGTCTATTTTATAGTGATATCATGAAGGTTAAAACAAGGCAGTATATGGGAAAGAGTGTTATAAACTGGAAAACTGAATATAATGCAAGGTATTATGAGTCAATATTTTTGTGGGGTTTAGAGTAGAAAAAGTTCATCGTCAATCACTTCTGCAGCAACCGTCCTACACAGAGGATTAGAAACAAACAGCAATACGGACAGTCTTCTGAAATTCTCACAGTGTGAAATCTCAGGGTAGGCCAGAACACCACTTTAAAAATTCATAAAGGGGTTTTAAAACCAACAAACAAAATGCTTTTAGTGCAATTTAAAATTGTTTTAAAAATCTGAAAATAAAATTCACTCTTTCTGACTTGAATTACATTGACTTCATTGTGGAATCTGCTTCTCAAAGTCGTGGTCTTCTAGGAAGCTAGAAAATATTGGAACACTTTGAAGCCAAAAGAAAGAAAATTGATGTGCACATACTGGTCTCTGTTCTTCCCGTACCTGGAACTGTAAGGGAACTCATTTCCTAGAACTGTAATAATTGAGATGCCAAGGGAGGTTTACTAACTTGGTCCCCATTTTGTGCATTTTATATTGCAGGGGAATAAACTGTACTCAGCCTGGAAGAAAATACTGCAGGAAATGACTTCAACCCTGGAGAGTTTCTAATTCATTATAATTTCTAGGATAAAATATTCACCTACAACTTTTAAGTCCCCAGAGGGTTTAATCTACTTAAGCTAATGCAAGCAAACAGGTTGGCAGAAAGGGACTATTACTCTAAAACAATTGTAATTATCCTTTTGGGAAGACCACGGGCTTTGCACTCAATCCATCATAGACATTTAACATTTCCCTTTCATCAAAATAGAAATATTTGAAGTTTATTTTTTCACTCTTGGAGGGAAATATCACGTAATAAGCTTGTAACCTAAATTTATAACCTATGATCCAGAGTTCCAGCTCATTCGTTCGACAAAACCTTGCCATTAGGGTAAGGGATCTTAAAAAATGGTACTGATGAACCCAGTGGCAGGGCAAGAGTGGAGATGCAGATGCAGAGAATGGACTTGAGGACACGGAGTTGGGCATGGGGGGCGGGGGGAAGAGTGCAGGGGAAGCTGGGACAAAGTCAGAGAGTAGCATAGACAAAGATACTCTACCAAATGTAAAATAGATAGCTAGTGGGAAGTTGCTGTAGAACAAAGGGAGATCCACTTGATGATGGGTGTTGCCTTAGAGGGCCAGGACAGGGCCGGGGGAGGGAGTCGCGGGAGGGAGGGGATATGGGGATATATGTATAAATCCAGCGGATTCACGTTGGTGTACCTCAAAAACTGGTACAAGAGTGTAAAGCAATTATATTCCAATAAAGAGCTTAAAAAAATAAAGTAAAATAAAAACTAAAAAATATGTATTTAAAAAAAAAAAACCTTTGCAGTGTCTGGCTCCTGTTTCTCTCTGGCCTCCTAGATTCCGTTTCACCAAATGCTCTTCTCTCCGTATGGAACTCCTTCTCTTGTTTCAAGCACCAGTTGTATAACGAGGTGGTTTGTGCAGAAATGCCCTGATGCTGCACAAACAATACCATGGGCACCCTGTCATCATCCATGCTCTTTCCTCTCTCTGGAAATTCCTTTAGCCGCTTCTGCTTACATTGCTACTTCAGACTTCAGCTCAGCATCCTCTCCCCCAGAGAGTTTTCTGGTCCTTAGCCTGATTTAGCTGCTCTTCCTCGGGGGTTCCCTACCATCCTAGGCACCCCTCTGCCCTAGCGTTCATAAGACAACAGGCAAAAATGACTCCCATATCTCTCCCACGCACTGGATGCTAAGGTCTTTCAGGTAAAGGACAGTGCCTGATTTGACTTACATCCACAGCACTTGGCTCAGGGTCAGGCACTTAGTGGGCACCACAGATGTCTGGTTGTTGAATGAACGAATGACGTGATCCAAAGATGTGTTGCATGAAAGCTCAGAATCAACAATGCCCTTGCAAGCATTGCGGTTACTGCATATTTCCCTTGCTCTTCCGAGACTCATCTGAATCCTCCTTATGTGTTGAGCAAGTGCCAGCCAAGGTCCTCTGGCTACAGAGAAGAGCCTGTGACGTCCACTCCCCCTTTGGTATGCAAAATGCAAGAAGCAGTGCACTTATCTGCGTAAGGCTCCCTGGACTTGGAGGGACCTTCCCAGTGGGCCAGAGGGTCCCTACCCAATGCTGCAGAGCAGAGAAAAACCAGGGAAGAGTCCCCAAAGTAAACCTTGAGGGTAGAAATTTGTGATGATTTTTGGCTGAATCCAGGGCTGAGCTGACGGAGAAGAGCAGCAGAGATCCCGGGTCTTGAGATGTCAGAACCGCCTCCCCGCTGCCCGAGGGGCCCTGGCACCCTGTCGCTGTGTGTGAACCAAGGGGGCGGGTCACGAAGAGGTGTAACAACAGGGGGCCCAGGCCTTGCCTTGGCGTGGAGCTCTCGTTGGAGAGCTGGTGGGTCGTCCCCACCGCTGTGGCGGGGCTGCGTCTTCAGACCAGCAGCAACAGGGAGAACAAGGCAGGATGGTTGTAACCCAGCCCTCGTCCCCCACCTGCCCTCCTGTGCCAGAGACTAGGAGTCGGTTACACCACCTTCCGTTGCTGCTCCCCACGACGGAGACTGGGAAACCAAGCACCTGACTCGCTTCCCAGCCCTCCTGCGGGTAGGGTGGCCCAGGCACGACAGGCAAGCCGGAGTCTCCCAGGCGACCTACGATGACGTCTTTGCTCTCCATATAAAATGGAGAAAGAAAGACGTACCTGGCACCACCCTCCCTCCTTTTTTCCTGCTTTGAATTCATTGCTAGATGCTTGCGCCTCGGCAAGCGTCCTGCAGTGAAGGGGAAACAAGCCATTTTGTTACAGAGAGCGAAGCAAAAACAGGACCTAGCGCTACCGTGGAGCTGAGCTGCTGTGCCTGCAGACTTCTCGTCACTTAGGTAAAATAAACCCTACGTGTTCAAGCTACCGTCAGATTGTTACGTGCAGTTAAAGCATTCTTAATCGATACAGCATTCACACCTCCGGTCCCATTCATCACACACTAGCAACCACAAGTGACACCTAGATGCACGGGGGAGGTTGCCCTTGGCAGGACGTCTGGCGGCGTGCATCTGGCACAGAATGGCGCCCTGAGGCATTGTACCCTGGGATGCCGGGGCTGTTCTTTTTAGCCAAAGCACACTGTAGGTATACGTATGCTAATTTTTAAAGTTCAGATGGAAGAGCAAACTCCAATACTAAAGCAACTATGGATCACGTTGATGATCAAATGATTCTTCCACAACCTCTACCTCCAGACTTCTGTGTAAATACTAAATATGGATTTACCCAGAGAGTGAAAGAAAACAGTTTTTTATGTTATATATGGAAAAAAAGTAAATGGAATAAAAAACGTGTTCTAACATAGGCATCTCAAATTCTAAAAATAAGAAGTGAAATATTTGGGTCAAATACAAACCAAATTGTTAGTGGCGGTTACCACTTGGTTCTGTAATTAGAGTTGGAGGGAAGTGAGACAGCTCTTGCTTTTTTTTATATCTCTGTATTTTTTGAATTTTTGTTATAAGAACGGATTATTTTGCTGATAGAACTATTTCTGATAAATAAACCCACCTCTAAGAAGGCACTTATCAAATGCTTACCATGCATTCTCCCATCTAATCCTCAGCACTATGTGGTGAACAGTATATTAACCGATAAAGGAGCTAAAATGGAAAGATTTTAAGTAACTTGACAACATCTCACAGCTAGTGATTGCAAGAATAAGGACTTGAAGATTCTTCAGTCCAAGTCCAAAGCCCATTCTCTAAGCACAGAGCAATACTGCCTCTCCAGATGTTTCTGGATATGTATATATTCTTAATTCTCTTTACCAAGCCAGTGAGTTTCTTTGAATGATGCTTTCATTAGACTATTTCTAAGGAAACTGTCTTCCAATAGCTTCCTCCCCTCTCTCCTTCCCTCGATATAAGTATGTTTAGAAACAAGAATGATCCTACCTTCTTTTAGTGTCTCATTAGGGATTTACTTACTATTCACACGTGTCAAGACCATCTAAAGCTGGTGTATCCTTAGAGTCCCATTCTGGTAACTCTGGGGAAGAGATTGAAATGTGTTCATTACTCTCAATGAGAACCTACTGTTTAGCATAGGGAACCCTACTCAATGATCTGCGGGGACCTAAATAGGAAGAAAACCTAAAAAAGAGCAGATAAATGTATACGTATACCGATTCACTTTGCTGTACAGCAGAAATTAACAACATTGTAAAGCGATCATACTGCAATACAAATTAAAAAAAAAAATTCACTGAAGTTTTCCCAAAGCCCAGTTAAGCAGGATACTTTAGCTTTGTAGGTATGATTGAATATGTAATCACATAAAATATTTTGTGGCCATACAGTTACTCAAAAATACTCATATACCCACTACTATTTGCCAGGGCGTATTCTAATCCGCAGTTTATATAACTGGTTCCTGCCACCATGTGGTGTATGGTTATGTAGGAGAAAGCTACCAATCAAATACCAAGTGACGCTGTGTCACCATATACCAGTGTGATACTTGAATAAGCACAGTGGCCTGAAAAACAAGCATCCAGCATTTTTTAAAATTAATTAATTGGCTGCGTTGGGTCTTCATTGCTGCACATGGGCTTTCTCTAGTTGCAGAGAGCAGGGGCTCCTCATTGCAGTGGCTTCTCTTGTTGTGGAGCACGGGCTCTAGGCATGCGGGCTTCAGTTGTTGCGGCACGTGGGCTCATAAGTTGTGGCTCACGGGCTGTAGAGCGCAGGCTCAGTAGTTGTGGCTCACGGGCTTAGTTGCTCCGTGGCATGTGGGATCTTCCTGGACCAGGGATCAAACCCGTGTCCCCTGCATTGGCAGGCGGATTCTTAATTCACTGCACCACCAGGGAAGCCCAGTATCTAGGATTTTAATTCTCCCTAAGCTAACAAGGTGAAAGATGTTAGTCAACCATTAGCCTATATGCACCTTGGAGGAAATTTCATAAATATGTTCCCCTTTGAAATATAAATAAATAAATAAATGCATTAGTTACTCTCAATACTGGAAACCAGGCACTCAGAAGGATTTTCACGGCACAAAGACCCGGGTAGCAGTTTATGTGGTTTCTCTAACAAGGAAAAACATTTAAATGTGAGGAAAATTAATTCTTCAAAAATAGGCTTCCTAACTATATAAAGTATCTGCGTAAGAAACAGAAAATTCAGACTGCACCTAACGTCAGAGGAAATGAATGCTTTATTTGATTAAAAGGCTGATGTGAAATTTTGCCTACTATAAGTCAGAAGCACTGCCTGGAATATTTCACAAGACTCCAGATTCTGCATCTGTTTTTTTATAGCTCTTGAGGCCTATATAAGAACCTGACCTTGGGTTATCCAAACTAAATCTTGAATAAGCTTCCATTAACATATCTTAGTAAAAACAAAAATAAGGCATATTTTAAAAGACTATGAAATTACAACCTATAACCATAAAGTGCTGAAACGTGCATCAACTCTAAGTGGAAGAGATGTTTGAATTCTCTGCTTATTCAATAATCCAGTAATAGCCCATTTTAGTATTATTTTTATGTATTGTATATATTTAATTTTCAATACAAAAAGAAATATTAAGGACAGAAAAGCCTTTATATGCTGTCATCCCACTAAATGAATGTGAGAGAGACTCAGGTTTAAATCCAAGTTTTGCCATTAATAAACTATATGACTCCCAGATTTTTATCTAAAGCTCAGACTTGCATACTCAGCTCCTTAACTATACATATCTAGTTACCATTTGGTCATTTTTTCCTGGATTAATTGCACTGTGGTCAGAGAGCATGTTCTGTATGACTTTAGTCCTTTAACAATACTGACACTTGCTTTAAGGCTCAGCATGTCAGTTTTTATAAATGTTCCATGTGTACTTGAAAAGAATGTACATTCTGCAGTCAGGTAAAGTTAGATTAAGTTTATTAAATGACACTGTTTAAATCGTTGATAACATCTTCCTCTGCTGGCTTTATTAATTACTTACGTACTCAAAAATCTAATATGATGGCAAATTTGTGAACTTCTATTAACTCTGTGCATATGATTTGAAACTGTTATTAGCTGATTACAGACTTACAACTGTTATAACTGACTGGCAAATCGAACATTTTATCATTATGAAGTGACCTTTTATCTTCAGTAATGCTTTTTGCCTTAATGTCTTTCTTATCTGATATTAAGGCTATTTTATCTGACCAGCTTCCTCTTACTAGAAATTTTTTTTTTTTTTAGTCTTTCAGTATTTATTGGTCACCATTAATTAAAATACAAATTTTCATTAAAAAAAAAGGCAAAGACAGTTACTGTTGTTTTACTAAAGTATCATCTAGTAACTCAAAGCAAGATTACAGGTACAACCCCACAAATTCCACAAGAACAATATATGCAAGTGTTTTGCTCAGTTTTATTTTGGGTCAAAAGTAATCATTTTAAGGTAGGTCAAGTTATACAAAAAAGTCAATGTTAAAGTCTAATTTTTAGCAACATCTTACTAGAAATTGAATGGTATATCTCTTTCTGTCCTTTTACCCTTAACCTTTCTGTATATTTAAGTTTAACATGTATCTCTTACAAACGTTGTATAACTGACTTTCTGATCCTGCCTTACAATCTTTTAATTGGAATATCAGGTCAATTTGCACTTGTTTACCAGCAGTTCAGTTTAAATTATTGTCTTATTTTGTGCTACTTATCCCACCTGTCCTATGTTTCATTTATTTCTCTTACTTTTATTTTTGATAGCTACATTTTTTCCCTCTCATAGTGTGTTTTCTATCCTTTTAGTGGATACCCTAAAAATTACAAAATGCATACTTACTGCCTGTTGTAAGCTAAAATTAATCAATAACATTATCCATTTCCTAGGGAACTTAGGACACATTAACTCTATTGACGCCTTTCCCTACGTATATAGTGTTGTTGTTAATACGTTAATTCCATCGTCTGCTCTTCTAAACTCACGTTTATGAGTGCTCTACGCTCTCCATGCTCACTCAGATTGGCCCACGAATTTATCACTTCACTCCTCACGTCTTTTTGCTTCTCTGCCCTCCATCTGGGATTGCCTTCCTTCCACGTGAAGTAGATACCCTGAATCTCCTTATTTTTCTTGATGGACACTGTCTCTGTTACCCTGAAATGTCTTTATCTTCTTTTTTTCGAAAAATATTTTCACTGGATATAAAATTCTGGGTTAGCAATTATTTTTCTTTCAGCCTTTTGAAAATATCATGCCGCCGTCTTTGGTTCAGCTGTCGTCTAACTGCCAATACTGTGGATTGTAATCTGTCTTTTTCTCTGACATCTTTTAAGATTTCCTTTGCCTTTGATACTCTGTAGTTTCACTGTGTCTAGTGTGGGTTTCTTTTCACCAGCTTAGGAATTTATAAGCTTCTGAATCTGTGAATTGTTATCTTTCATCATTCTGGAAAGTCCTCAGTAACTGTCTCCTTATTTGTCATCCCTGCCTCCATTCTCTCTATCCTCTTCTCTGGAACGTCTATTAATCTGTACCAGATGTTCATCTTTCTCACTCCATCACCCTGGACTTTTTCATCTCTTTCCTGTATGTTTTATCTTTTTGTTTCTCTGAGGTATATTCTCAATAATTTTTATCATCTATCTTCTAGTTATTGCTCTCTTTTCAGCTGTTTCTTATTTGAATTTTTAACCTTGTATTTTTATTTCTAGAAGTTCTATTCAGTTATTTTTCAAATCAGCTCCGGTGACTTTTACGGTTGCCTGTTTTCTGCAGATATGTTCAAGCTCACCTTTTATTTTTCCAGTAAATCCTTTTACACATTCATCATAGTTAAAGTCTCTGTCTCACAATTCCAGTATCCGGGTCATCTCTGAGTTTAGTTCAGCCATTTGTTTCATCTCTTGACAATGGATTGTTTTCTCTTTTTTTTCTCTCTTTTTGGCCTTAGAATTTTTGACTGGATGCCACACATCTTGTGGAGAATAGTTGAGAGAGATAAACAGTATTTACACATGGCCACTCGTGTGGGGGACTGAGTGAATCAAGTCAGGGAGAACGGCTTGGATGTTATTATTTTTCCCTTTGGTGAACTGCCGTCTGCGTGTTCCTCCAGGGATGTGCTGCAGTCAGCTTGCACTTGAGTCAGACCTGGACGCCAGAGGATCTGTTTTCCTGCTCCACCCTCAGCTTGGAGCAAGTCCTGCTTACCTGTGCCATGCCACAATTATGTCTCCCAGAGTGGTAAGCTGCACTTCTCCCATTGGTAAGAGACCTCTGCGTGGTAGAGGCACAGGATCCTGGGCCCCAGAGGTTTTCTACCTCTCCCGGTGGCCAAAGGTTTTTGCGTTTCTCTCTCCCCCAGAGGCAGTGGATCTTAGCCTGGGCCCTGGAGGCAGGAAGCTACACTCTCTCTCCAGCAGTGATTGTTTTTTACTCACAAAGGTCGATGGAAGTGGGCAGTGTTCATGTCTGTCACCCAAGGTTATTAGAGGAACCGCTACCTGCAAGCCTGCATCACTGAGGGATGCCTTCCTGCCAGGCTCCTGCCCCAGTCGTTCTCATCAGCATCCAGTGGAAAGGAGCTCCCAGGTGAACGTGAATTCCTGTCATGTCAAGGCTCCCACTTACTCCAAGAGAATACTTTAGTCCATACTTGGGCTTTAAAAGATTCTTTAAAATTTTAGCTGATTTCTATTGGAAGACATTTCTTCATGGGTCTCTTGTGTTCATGCATGATGTGTGAAGAGGCAGACTGCCTTTGTTCGGTCTGGACTACCATCTCAGCCTGGGAAAACAAAGAGAGCATCTCCCTCTGGAAGAGAGACACATTTGATTACTGTCTACTGTGATGAAGACGTCTCCCTCCAGAGCACAGGGCAGGCATGCTTAACACCCGTTATAAAATATTTAGGTTCCTTGAGCTCAGGGTACCTTGCTGAAGTGCAACCCACTGCATGTACAGGCAGTGGTCCCCAACCTTTTTGGCACCAGGGACCAGTTTGATGGGAGACAGTTTTTCCACGGACCAGGAAGGGGGGCTTGGCTCAGGAGGTGACGCGAGCAAAGGGGAGCGCTGGGGGCGGCAGGTGACGCCTGGCTCACTCACCAGCTGCTCTCCTCCTGCGCGGCCCGGGTCCTCACAGGTCGCGGTGCCCGGTACCGGTCCACAGCCCGGGGGCTGGAGACTCCTGTGTGCAGGTGTCACCCGGCCCTGTGCTCACTGCCCTGTAGGATGGGGGATCAGGGAACCAGCACAGATACTGACACTCTGATCGATACTATTAGGGCCAGGAATAAATCCCCTGTCTCTGATATAAGAAACCGTGGCAGGCTAACTTATAACTTGCAGATAGGGTCAAATCTTAGACCTTTCCAAGTTTCTTCTTTACTGGCAGCCGCCTATTCTCTGCCAAAGGTGAAACAGTTCATGTATTCTGTCTAAGGGGCTTGTCACTCTGGAATTCAGCTCCTTTGGCCGCCTTCTCTAATGCTGTAATAGAAAAGCCATGGTTTTTTTTTTCTTCTTAGGATGGGAGGAACATTCTCTTGCAGCTTTCTACATCTTAAATGGAAGCACAACTCCCAAGGTACACCTATTTGATTACTTTCTATTACCAAAGATAGACACTTACTGATCTTTGAATTTAATGTTCTGCTTATATGTGTTTAGTTAGTTTTAAAAGAAGCATAAGCTTGGGTAATGAACTCCAGGAATTCTGAAAAACAGCTCATGGAATATTTCATCATAAGGGCTGGAAGCAGTGGACCAAGAATGTTTACCTTCCAGCATAGGTGAGTCAGGAGGGGGTAAAAGAACCTGATTCATGAGGAATGAGACGTTACTCAGAATGCACAAATGCACTGGCCACAGACTCTTATAATCAGGGAGACACACAGGAAAACTGCAGCCACTTGGGGGTAGAGAGAGGGCTTTTGAAGCTCTCAGAAACGGACAGGCGGATGTGGTAAACACACCTGAAAAGGGTACAAAGGCTAGGCAGAAGAACCGCAAGTGGTGTCTTGAGGATTCATAGATTTTCCATTCCTGTGTGGTTTCTATCCCTCTCTACACTCACTCCCCCTTCTCCTAGTAAACAAAATCTAGATTTCTTTTGTGAGGTTCACCTCTTCTGTACTGTGGAGGTCTGGTTAGGGCTGCCAGTTAAAGTGCCCAGTTTTCCCCTGGCCAACATTCCCAGGACTCCCTGAGTCATGAAAGAAAGAAAAACAGCTGGAACTGACCCATTACTGAGCTGTTAGTTCCCGCTACATAGATCCCAAAACAGCTTTCCTATCTTTTCAAAGAATAGCTTAACTCTGTGAATTATCCAATATTCTCATTTTGCTTAAGTTAACCAAATTTGAATTTCTGTTGGTTGCAACCAAAGAAATTCAACTGATACAGGGAAAGTGGTCCAATAGAGGACATGACAGAGGCCAAAGCAAGCTTTTAAAGGTAGCCTGAAATCGAAGATACTTTATTTAAAATTATTAAAAGAACATGTATTAATAACTGTCAAAATTGCTGGCTGTGGTGCAGCGACATTGATTTCATGTTTCTATGTGCTTGTAGTCAAAGATTACGCTGATGATGTTTTATTACTACAAACTACATTTAGAGTTCACGCTCATATTTCCCAAGTAAGACATAAAAAACAAATGAGAGTGAACTGCAACAATACACACGACATGCTACAAGAAAAACATCTAGAAAAGGGCGCTGGGAGGAGCAAATGACCTACGTTACAACAAAATACACAGTTGAGCCTTGACCACTGTAGGGTGTAGGGGAGCCAGCCTCCAAAGAGTCAAATAGCTTTACAGTTGGCCTCCATAACCACAGTTCCACATCTGCAGATTCAACCAGCCATGGATCCTACCGTACCGTAGAACACGTTTAGTGAAGGAAGTCTACATGTGAGTAGAACCACGCAGTTCCAACCTGGGTTGTTCAAGGAGCAACTATATATATATGACAAGTACATATATTATTATATATACGGGAATCATGATATAACATATATAACAGAATATATATTATATATATCTTACTCTGCATCCTTTTTAGGGTTATTTCATTACTTTTTGAAAATATTATAAAAGTAAATTTACCATTTTGCCACAGATTAGTTTAACACAGAGTTACTCAACCTCGGCACTACTGATGTTTGAGCAGGATAATCCTTTTTTGGGGGGGGCAGGGGAGCTGTCGAATGCACTGTGGGGTGTTTAGTAGCATCCCCGGCCTCTACTAGCCCCACTATAGGCCAGCAACAATGACAAAAACGTCTCGAGGTCGCCTAACGTCTCCCAGCAGGGGGGAGTTGGGGGGTGGCAAAATTGTTCCCTGATTAAGAAACACTGGTTTTAATGTCACGACAACAAAACAAATACAGCTGCCAGCGCTGTGATTCCACTGTGGAGTCAACTGTGATTAAACCAGTTACATGTCTCTTTTAGTTTAAAGTGCACCATGGCTACAACTACATTAGCCGTGCCAGTAGCTGTTTGGAGCGGAGCTGCCTCATAGCACCGTCACCAGCCCCACGTGGCTACTGAGCACCTGAAACGGGGCTGCTCTGGACTAAGATGTGTAGTAGGTGTAAAATGTGCACTGGAGTTTGAAGACTTGATATGAAGAAAAAAGTGTAAAATAACTTATAATTTGTATGTTAACTGAACTATTTTGGGTATACCTACTAGGTAAAATAGATTAAAACTACTTTCACCTGCTCGGTTTTCCTCTGAATGTGGCTGTGGGGATTCTAAGTTAAATAACGTGGCACGTCGACTCCCACCGGACCTCACTGGTCGAGACACGTGAAATGATTTAGTGTTACTCGTCAATGAAATAAGTTCTTAGTCTATCAAATAAGCCAAAAAGACTTCGGAAAGCTTTCCACAGCCCTGCGCAATCAGCTGCCTTGTGAGCGTCACAATTCTTCATCACCACGCCTGAACGGTGTGCCGGCTTCCTCGGACCAGTCACTTCTGTGCCAGTGCTTGAGTCTCAGTATCCCAACAGAGTCCCTTCCGCCTGCCGACTTATCTTCAGGCTGTTCTTTACCATTTTCCTGCACATCAGTTTCTCCCACACACTCGGGAACTTTCCTGGTAGGATGCTGAGATGCTGCGGCATCCATCATGCTGAGAAAGTCGTAAGCAGGCAGAGGCGGTTTCCATTCCTGAGCAGGTAAAGTTTCTGGAAGGAAAGAATCAAGGGTCAACGAGGAACAGATATAAAATCTCATCACGTGAATACACCAGGAAATGTTTTATTTTGAAAAATATATTTGTAAGAGTGAAGGCCTTATCAGTTTTCCTTATTTAAGCAAAGCTATGTTTTATTATCATCACTGAGACGCCTGATACATTTATCATTCCTAGGCATCTTCATATATTACATTTATAAGCTATCCTATTTTAAATAAAGATAAGTATTAACAGGCAAAAAACAAAAGGTCCATAATCTCACTGCCTATTAACCCTTGCTGGGGTTTTAAAAAATAGCAACACGTGTAATGAGATCACACATGGCCAGGAATCAGTTAAAATGAAGACGTCTCTCGCCTCCCTCCCTGCTCCTATCTTTATCTCAAAGAACTGTAACTATTCCAGGAAAAAAATTTTGGAACATACATACAGATTTATTATTTAGACAAGTATTTCCTCACATTTTAAAGCATTTTCCATTTTGGAAGATTTAACATCCTTTGTACATACTTTATGTAAAAAAAGTACATTTTATAAAAATAATTATAGACAAAGATCATTAAAAATTGCTATTGAATCAACTGTACTATAAACAGACAGTGACTGGAATCATGGCAGTGAATCTTAACATTATTTTAAAACACTGGTCATTAGAAGAAGAAAAGGATTTAAGCTGATAACATATATATATGTGAGATAAATAAACCAGCTTTTCTCCATTTAGTAGACAGATTTCACACAATTTCAGAATTTAGTTGCCTAATTAAAATACTATTTGAAAAATAAACTATATAAGGAAATGTGCAAAGTAAACATTTAAAAGATAAATTCTAGTGAAAGAATCTATACACTGTTACATGAAAAGAAAGTAACGCTCATAAAATAAAAACTTGCACATCTCTCACAAATCAAGTAAAAGCTTAGGACATTCATATAAACTCTAATTTCCTAGAGTAGATTAAAACACAAACAAAAATCTGCATCAATACATATGTATATCCACACTCTACTTATTTATATATGATTTCTTCACGCAGACTCAGTTACATGAAAGCCATGGTACAACAGCAGGGTATTAAATTTAGGCCACCCGTGTGACTGAGGTTTCAAATTACAGCGTTACCAGCTTAGCAGACTTGAAAGTGACAAACGGATAAAACAGTTTCTTGAATATAATGAATAGGTAAGAAGTAAGAATAACTGTATTTTGCAATATGCAGATAAAGTATCTCTAAGAATAAAGTCCAGTTTAAAGCACAGCAAAGATTTAGCAATATTTATTTTTTTAAGGTAAACACTGCAGCCTAGTGGTCTGAGATGACAAAATGCCTGAAACTGGAGATCCTAATTCTGCTAATTATTTACTGAGGGAACTAACTCTATATAGAGATCTTAATGTTTTTAATTGCAAATAAGACTGTACTCTCAGCACATATAGGCAATAAAGACAGTATTATCGAATTAGTAATGACAATAATAATAATGGCTCACATTGACTGAGGCTTTACACTATATCAGGCATTATATATTTAATCCTTGCAACCCCATGAGGAAAGTACAATTACTATCCCACTTTATAGATGAGAAAACCAAGGCCTAGAAAGGTCAGAGAATCTACCAAAAGTAAGTGTACATCTCAAGGAAGAAGATCCAGTGGTCACAATTTCACGGAAACTAAGATGCGAGGCAAGCAAGGTGTGGCAGAGACGGGTGGCACCATGTTACAGAGTCGGGCTATTCCAAGAGTAGCTGCAGCATCCCTGTCCCAGATCTGTCTCCCAAGGTGTGGTGACCCGGGACAGGGATGCTGCAGACAGGCCCTGATACAGAAAAGTCCTGCTTGGACCTTTCCTTCTTCCCTGCTGCAGAGGCTGCAGGAATGACGTAAGACCAGGAACAGTGATACAAAGAAATAAGGGAAGCCAGAGGCATTAACAGAATTGCAATGGAAGAAATACCAGTCTCTCAGGAAACTCAGAATAATTCTGATTCTTTCCTCTTGGAAATGGTTTGAGTTGAGGAATCAAAGCCCCCCACGAGGCTCCTTGTAGGAAAGGATCTTTACATGAAGTATAACAATACTTTAGGTTTTACACTTTAAAAGGCATGCCTTTGCATTTTTGATTTTTAAAATAACGGTGACATGGTCCGAGTAGGAACTATGAATCTCCTTTGATAGTTGTACAGCGGGGAAACAAAGGAAACCCTTGCCTAAAGCTACACGGTTAGTAACCAAGGAGGCCGGGTCAGAAGCTCAGGTTCCGTGTCTCTGAGCATCACATCACCCGTCTTAAAGCAGCTCAGCGGGAGAGGTATGCTGGCTCAACTTACAAATCATCCCATCTGACTCAGAGTCCACCAGGCCTCTGTGTCACAGCAACTGGAAAATGACAACACGCCACTGTTTCTCTACAACAGCAATGCGGATAGAGCAGAGAACGCAGACTACCTGAAGAGCGCGAGAGCTACAACGGAAAGGACCTCTGTGTGATGTGGCTAGAACGAAGACGCCAACGGTAAGTAATGACAACCACAGAAAGGCTTCTTTCAGATGACGGCAGACAACACAGTCAATTTAATTACCTTTTTACATTTCCTAGGAAAATGTGAAAACTAATACATGATCTCACAAAATTAAGACTTAAAAATATATACCATCTAAAAAGACCCAGAAGAGCCAAAATCATCTTGCATGTGAAGAACAACGTTGGAGGAACTCAATTTCCCAATTTAAAACCTATTACAAAGATTCTGTGTTCAAGACTGTGGGGTGACTGGCATGAGGCATCTGTGTATGTGACAGGAAAACATGTATGCGATTCTTCACAGCAGCAGTGTTCATAGACAGTGCCAATGTCCATCAACGGCTGAGTGCACAAACAAAACGGGGCGCATCCATCCAATGGAATATTATCCATCCACGGGAAGGAATGCACCACTGATTCACGCCAGACCATGGGTGACCCCTGAAAACCTATGCCAAGTGGAAGAAGCCAGGCACAAAAGTCTACGCGTTGTATGACTCCACATATACGAAAGGTCCAGGTTAGGCAAATCCACAAGGACAAAAGGAAAGGGAGTGGCTGTCAAGGAATAAAGGGAGAGGAGAGTGGGAAGTGACTGCTCATGGGGATAGGGTTTCTTTTGAGGGTGATGGAAATGCGTTTTAACATTCAATAGTGGTGGACTTCCTAGGTGGCGCAGTGGTTAAGAATCTGCCTGCCAATACAGGGGACATGGGTTCGATCCCTGGTCTGGGAAGATCTCATATGCCATGGAGCAACTAAGCCTGTGAGCCACAATTATTGAGCCTGCACTCTAGAGCCTGTGAGCCACAACTATTGAGCCCGTGTGCCACAACTACTGAAGCCCACATGCCTAGAGCCCGTGCTCCACAAGAGAAGACACTGCAATGAGAAGCCCGTGCACCACAATCAAGAGTAGCCCCCACTCGCCGCAACTACAGAAAGCCTGCGTGTAGCAACGAAGACCCAACGCAGCCAATAAATATAAATAAATTTTTTTAAAAAAAATTCAGTAGTGGTAATGGTTGCACACCCTTGTGAATATACCCAAAAAACATCGAGAATTGTACACTTTAAAAGGGTGCATTTTATGGTATGTGGATTACATTTCAATATACAAGTACCTTCTATAGACTATTTAAACATAACAGTTTAGTTAAAACTGCCTAACTTAATAGAAATGACGTAGATAGACTCCTGGGAAGAACAGGTATGCTGCATTGACTGGCACTTAAACTGAAGAATCTGATTAAATATACATAAATAGACATAATGACAGATTCACATACTGCATGCTGGCTGAGAGACAGTGTAACACTGAATTGGTGTTTATATACCAGAACTCTGTATGTGTATACATATATATTCACACACACACACACACACACACACACACACACACAACCTTCTTCAGAACTCGGTCATGAACAGTGTCAAAACGTTATTATAATATAGTTCATTTGGTTTCCAATAACAAAGTCCTTAGAAGTACCTTAGGAAACTTTACATCAAATTTCACACTATTTCCTCAGCAGGCTAATGATCTACATTATCACATGTTAACTAATTTGAATTATAGCAACAGGACCATCATTGTCACAACTGTATATAAACTGCATACACATCTATACCACAGCATAAATCCACACAGGTTTTAGAAAATAAACAGGGACTACACATGTCATAAGCCAGCGTTAAATTCTGGGCCAAGATCTCTTTTTTTGTGGTTCAAAACTCTGGCTCTGGAGTACAACAGAGCCATGTTAAAATCCACGTTTCCTCATTTACTGGTTAATTATATGACTTTGAACTAGTTACTTAACTCTTCTATAGATACTTCCTATGACTCTTGTGAGAATAAATGAGATAATGCACGTGAATCACGTAGCTTTGAGCTAGACACCTATTAAGCATTCAACAAATGTTAGCTATTACTATTAAATTGAATATAATGACATTTTCTGTGGGTAATAGTACCTAGCATATAGGAGACTATCCCATGGACAACGCTACCAGCATATTAATATTTAGAATACTTACAAACATTACAATTCAACTCATTCCAGCATTCATTAGCTATAATTCAAGTTTAAAAATCCATGAAACAAGGACTTCCCTGGTGGTGCAGTGGTTAAGAATCCACCTGCCAACGTAGGGGACATGGGTTCGATCCCTGCTCCAGGAAGATTCCACATGCCGTGGAGCAACTAAGCCTGTGCGCCACAACTATTTAGCCTGCGCTCCAGAGCCCGTAAGCCACAACTATTGAGCCCATGTGCTGCAGCTCCAGAGCCCGTAAGCCACAACTATTGAGCCCATGTGCTGCAGCTCCAGAGCCCGTAAGCCACAACTATTGAGCCCATGTGCCGCAACTACTGAAGCCCATGTGCCTAGAGCCTGTGCTCCACAACAAGAGAAGCCACGGCAAAGAGGAGCCTGTGCACCACAATAAAGAGTAGGCCCCCACTCGCTGCAACTAGAGAAAACCTGTGTGCAGCAACGAAGACCCAACATAGCCAATAAGTAAATTTATTTTTTTCAAAAATCCTTGAAACAAAATATAGAATTGTGCACCTTAAAACTGGAAACTTACTGATATGACTTTCTAGTCCTGCTTCTAATTTTCTCAGCCACAATAAAAGATTCTGTTCAGTGATAGCCTGGTCTGAAGGAAATGCAAATACTTGGCCACCTGAATGCAGATCCACCACCACAAGAAGAGGAAGGGGAGGTAGGGTATCAAAATACGCCTGCAAGATTCCTCTCCCCACAGGAGTGTTCTTCCTATAAAAAGGGAGCAATTGAACACATTAATGAATATTTCTTTCTATGACAAAATAATGAGAACAATAGCTTGTAAAACATTAACCTTTAAATATAGTATCATGACAGGAAGTTTATTTTATGAACATAAATCCTAAAAATCAAGAGGTCTACAACCATGTTATCAGCAATCAGAGTTGTAAAAAAGTTTCTTTTAACATGGGGTACATACTGTATTTCTCTTAGGAGAGAAAAGGCAGCCAATGAGAGTTTTAATGAAACACAGTCCGAAGGCTTGTGAGTTTTGCCTTTTGTTGTAATCACAGGTTCCTTCCAAGGTTTAGTCAAGTATCTGATCACGTCGGCTCAACAACTAAATGGCTACGAACTATAAAATAACAGGATACATATGATAGATACCCCTTTTCCAAATAAAACTGTCTCCTGCCTCAGGATTAGCTTCAAATTAAAAAGATTTTTAAAAGTATGTTCATACAAGGAAACCAGAAGTTTAAGTCAACTAGTTTCCCTAATATAGCACATCCCACATTGTGGAAAGTACTGTTTTACTCTGAGAAAGCTACAAGGACAACCACCTGGAAAAATTTTGTCTCAAGTAGCAGGCTGTACTGTTAGTGAACTCTTCACAACAAAAATGTACACTGCTCTATTTTTGTAATTTTTCAAATGAGTTAAAAATGAAATGTCTTTAATCTGATGACTTTGAACAATGGACAGTGTATACATATACGTGAACTGTATTCAGAGATATTAAATGTAATAACACAAGCCACACGTCTAGAAAATACACCAGGAAATACTGTTGGTAAAGGTACTGATAATTTTCTGCAACATTTTAGACTGCATTTTTAAAATACAGAAATATAGAAAAAGGAATTAAAGAAAAATGCCAAAACAACACAATGTTTATTTTTCTATATTTGCCAAATTTCCCTCAGTGAACATCCATTACTTTTAAAATCAGAAGAATTATTATTTTAAAAAATGTATTTTATGACACCAAAAACAAAGGCAACAAAAGCAAAACTAAACAAGTGGGACAACATCAAACTAAAAAGCTTCTGCACAGCAAAGGAAACCAACAAAATGAAAAGGCAACCTTCAGAAGGGGAGAAAATATCTGCAAATCATATATCTGATAGGGAATTAATATCAAAATAACTAAAGAACTTGCACAACTCAGTCACAAAACAACAATTAAAGAATGGACATAACTGAATAAACATTTTTGCAAAGAAAACATACAAATGACCAAAAGATACATAAAAAGATGTTTAACATCACTAATCATCAGGGAGATGCAGATCAAAACCACAATGAGATATCACCTCACACCTGTCAGAACAGCAACTGGCAAAAAGACCAAAAAAAAAGTGCTGGCAAGGATGTGGAAAAATTGGAACCCTTGTGCAGTGTTGGTGGGGATGTAGCTGATGAAGCCAATTTTCATTAGGGAGTGAAACTCGACCTCTGGAGTTAACATCATGGAACCAATGTATATGTCATCACGATGTTTTAGTCACTAGAAAAGGGAAACAGTATGGCGGTGCCTCGAGAAATTAACACTAGAACTACCAAAGGACCCAACAATCCCACTTCTGGGTATGTATCCAAAGGATATGAAGACAGAATATTGAAGAGATATCTGCACTCCCATGTTCACTGCAGCGTTATTCACAAACAGCCAAGATATGTAACTAATCTGTGTCAACAGGTGAATAGATAAAAGGATGTAGTATACCTATAAAATGGAACATCACTCAGCCCTGAGAGAGAAGGAGATCCTGCCATCTGCTACAACATGGATGGAATTTGAGGCATTATACTAAGTGCAGTAAGCCAGACAGAGAAAGACAAATACTACATAGTACTATCACTGGTCTGTGTGGAATCTTTAAAAAAAAAAAAGTCAAACTCATAAAAACTGAGTAGAAAAGTTGCCAGGGACTGCAGGGTGGGGGAACTAAGGAGAAACCGGTAAAATATACAAGACGTTTCAGTTGCAAGATAAGGTCTGAGGATTCAATGTATAACATGGTGACTGCAGTTGAAATTTGCTAAGAGAGTAGAACTTAAATGTTCTCACCCCCCCCCCCGAAAGTTTATGTATATAAAACAAACATGTGAGTTGATGGATGTGTTAATTAACTAGATGGAAGAATCTTTCCACCGTGTATACATATATCAAATTACTACAATGCACATTTTAAATATCTTACAATTTTGTCATTTATACCTCAATAAAGCTGAAAAAAATAATATCACACAGCAAAAAAAAATTATTGTAGAACAGAATTCAATCTAAAACAAGGTCATCTTAGACCACTTGAGGGCATTTAGTGACTAGAACATCATGATGATGTACACACTGGTTCCACAGTATGACCTCCAAAGACAGAGTTTCATTCCCTGATTTAATAATCACTATACTTTCTTTACCTTTTACACATTAAAAGATTAAAAATATACTTACAGATTTAACCAGCACGGGGTACATGAATCCAAGTGTTTCTCTTTTACCAGCGTCAATATTGCTTTTGTATGCTGAGGATTTATGCTGCCATCACTGAATAAAATAAGTAATGGTTTCTGGAGTCTTAAATAAGTGGGAAGATTTCCCACAGTGATTTCTGGCTGTTCAAAAACAAAAACAAACCAAGAAAAAATGGGAAATTATAATGCATAAAATAGAAAATAATGTTCAAATCACTCTTGGAATTTGAGTTTGTAAAGTGTATTTCAAACATATTTTAAGTGGAGATTTTGCTATATTGATTAATAACTATGAATCTCGAGTTTTTATTTAAACCCATCTTGTCTTAATAATGAGCTAGTTATTTTCAAAATAAAACTACTAATAGAATTTGAAAATAAATTAAAGGAGCCCCCTGTTTTATAAGGATGTAGCACTTCTAATAATTTCTTATGCTAAAATCTAGATCAGACTAGCCAACATACACATGACAAATAAAACTCTTATTTTCCTCTAACATAAAACTTTTGAAAAAAAATAAGCTGAACTTAAAAGATATAATCTTTTAACATCTATGATTACTTAAAAATTAATAAAATCTTAATTTGTTTCAAAATTATGAGTTTTTAGCATAAAGTAATCCAATAATATGCTAAAACAAATTTTAAAAATCTCATTTCTTTGGAGTTTAAAATAAATAAAAAATTTACTAAAAAATAAGAAATTACTTTACTTTTACTTTTTTATTTTTACTTTACTTTTACTTTTTTTATTAAAAGAGAACAACATTTTTTATATATTTGTAGAAGACAATTTGTCTAGGCTGTTTTAACAAAAATTGAAAAGAGTAACATTTAGAATTAAAAATAGCAGTGACACTATATATAAAATAGATAACTAATAAGGACTTAATGTATAGCATAGGGAAATCTACTCAATACTCTGTAACAGCCTATATGGGAAAAGAATCTAAAAGAGTGGAGAGATATATATATATGTGTATAACTGATTCACTTTGCTGTATACCTGAAACTAACACATTACAAATCAACTATACTCCAATAAAAATTTAAAAAAAAATAGCAGTGACTTAGAATATTAAAAGCTCCTACCATTTTCCATTTTTAGTACCACATCTATTAATTCATCTTCTGGATGTACTTGTGAGCTGGATTAAATCTTCCTATATCAGAAAACTAATCCCCAGATGACAGAAGAGGAAACCAACGACAAGAAGCTGACCTGCTGAAGTCACACAGCTAAGCAGGAGGAAGAGTTAAATGAAACTAGCACCCAGGCAGCCTGTTCACCAGCCTTCCATTTCACTGAATCACACTAGAAATCCAAACGAACAATTTTTCTTTTTCTAGTTTTTGGTGCCAACCACCTTTGATTCATCCTCAAACACCAAACTCTGCCATATATTTTTCCCTACTTAGTTTTCAAAGCCACTTTCCTATGCCAAGTCTCATTTTTCTTTAAATTCTTTCCCTTTCAGACGCTAAATCCTCTTTTCACATCTTCCTCTTTCATGATTTAAACCTTAGATCCCTTCTCCAAACTCCCCTCCCTGTGTCGTCATCTTGTATTAACTATCATCCTTTCTCTTCTACATGAGTTATGTCCCCCTAAAATTGACAGATCTTATCAGCCAGCAGAACAGATTCGATAAATCTGGTACAATGGGGCCATCACTGCTCACTTCAAAAATTTACTGAGAACTTCAAAATCTTATGCTGGGTACTGAATCAAACAGAAGGTGCTTACCCTGCCCTCAGAGAGTTCAGAGCTCAGAGGAGGAAAGAAGTATACAAACTGCTATGATCTGAGAAAAAATTTAATGTATGACACTAAGGAAACCTATCGGCTCTAAAGTAAAACTAAAAAACAAATTAGAGGAGCTCATGGGTGATTTTAGGAAGTGGTATTTGATCTGGGCCTTGGATAAGAAAAAAGCCCTTGACAGATGGAGGCGTGTGCTAGGCTGGGGATTCCAGACCTAGGGAGCATCACGGGGGTGCAGACAGGTGTTAAGACATGCAGAGCATCTGGGGAGCAGGGAGAGCGAGAGCCTCTTATTTCTTTGGGGTTTAAAATAACAAAGAAAAGATTTAGTAAGAAATAAGAAATCTTACCCTTTTACTCTTTTTATTAATTAAAAAACATTTTTAATATGTTTGTAGAAGACAATTTGTCTAGGCTGTTATTAACAAGAATTGAAAAGAGTAACAAAGCATATTTAGGATTAAAAACAGTAGTGACACTATATAGAAAATAGATAACTAATAAGGACCTACTGTATAGCACAGGAGGACATTTATTCAGTATTTGTAGCTGATAGCAGTGCTCCTATGTCAGTATTGCATGTTTAATATTAATGCAAAACAATCAAAATCAAGAAATGCAGGTTACATCTGTTGTGCCCTTGAATCCACTATTATACAAAGTAAGTGCTGGAAAAGGACTTTTGTAAGACAGTCTTTGCTCTACAACTGTATAAGTAATAATACTAGGTAACATTTGTGGAGTGTTTACCAGGAGCCAAACACTGTATGCAGAGCCCTAAACACCTATCTCATTGAGTCCTTACAAGAACCCTCTTCAGCAGAGTGTTCCCCTACATTTTGCACATGTGGAAACTGAGGCACAGAGAGGCCTACATACAGTCAGTAAGGAGGCCAGGACCTGAAGCCCGGCAGTGTGCTCTCTGGAATCCACGTCCCTTATGCCAAGTTTCAGCCTAGACTGAGTGCTTCAACCGGCCATCAGCCACAAGCATCTCAGCAATAAAAATCATCCAAAGACATGTAAATGTTTAGCAGTGAACTAAGGAAGCTGTCTGCACAATGAGTGAATAATAAAATAGAGCAACCCAGTGAGTCTTGAGCTCACAGAACATCATGCTCTGTGCCAACAAAAGCTGGAAAATCAGGTATCAAAACACACTATCTTTAACGGATCTAGATTTTCTTATTTCAAACAACATCCTTATTACAAAATATACTCACAAATGTTTCCAGTGATGCATTTGTTATTATTTGAACTATGTCTTGTGCATGGACGTTAGCATACGGAATGCTCTCGATTTTGCCTTCCTTGTGTCTGGCAAGCAGCAGGGCTGGAAGAGTTACAGCATATTTACTTGACCTATGGAGAAATGTAGTATTAAAATTTCCAACCACAATATAGCAAATCATCAAAAACATGAACAGCTAGGCCAAGAAGTCACAATGGAGGCAGCAAACGGGAAGCCCTACTAAGGAAAAATAGAACTCCATTTCCAGACAAACTTATCTTCTCTGTGAGGCTATCTGAGCAAGTTCAAGAACCTTGACAACCTAGATTAGAAGAACGCAACAGACAGTAATCTGGCCAGGTTTGTTTTTCTAGACAACTTACTCACCAAGAAAATGTCTAAATAGGATTAGGAACACACTGAATGGTTCTCAACCTTTTGGGCTGCTCACCAAACTGCTGAGCAAGGAGACAGGCATTTATGAGAATGGGCCTATTATTTGCCAGGCACTATACCAGGTGCTTCTAGTTAAGCTTTTATTTAACCCTCAGAACGGCCCTATAACCCTCTTTTTACAGATGATGAAAGAGTGATAAATAGCATCACACTGAGGTATTCCAGATACAGAGTCTGTGCTCTCTCCACTGAAACAAAGCCCAAATCTTCTAACTAAGCCTAAAAGAAAATCACTAAATAGGAAAAAAACACCTTGTATGAAATTACCAGTGATGTCACATTTATATCATGTAAACACTTAATCCATGCTAAAACAAATATAGACATGATAAGATTATAAGCATTAGTAGAAAGCCAGTCTTCAGATTAGCTGAAGGACGCTCTTAGTGGACCAGTTGATTATAAACAAAACGTACTCTGAAAACTACTGCTCTAGAAGAGAGTGGGTGACTGTCCATGTGTCAGGTGAACAGGTCTCATATTCCCTAAAGATGTGGAGGTCAGTGTTCACTTTTCAAAAATCACTCATTTCATGGATAGAACAGGAGCTCCATCATCAAAAGCATGTGTCACCAGTATTCAGGATGAAAGATTTAAGCTCAGAAATCAGGAGCTTAGGAATAATATAGTCAGAGGGTAAGAAACACAAACTACTGGGCTGTAACAACTCCACGTACACCTGAAGATGAGTCCTTAGTGCAAAACATGATGTATATTAATAACGTTCACATTCTCAGTTCAGCCCTTCATTCTGCAGCAACTGAAATATCTGATAGTTCACAGGAGCCCCAGCAATTTAGGTGGCTAAACAAGCAGTGCTTAAGGACTTCCTAGGTGGCGCAGTGGGTAAGAATCTGCCTGCCAATGCAGGGGACATGGGTTTGAGCCCTGCCCCAGGAAGACCCCACATGCCGCGGAGCAACGAAGCCTGTGCGCCACAACGATTGAGCCTGTGCTCTAGAGCCCGTGAGTCACAACGATGGAGCCCATGTGCCACAACTATGGAAGCCCACGTGCCTAGAGCCCGTGCTCTGCAACAAGAAGGGCCACCGCAATGAGAAGCCTGCGCACCACAATGAAGAGTAGCCCCCGCTCACCACAACTAGAGAAAGAAGCCCGTGTGCAACAACGAAGACCCAACACAGCCAATTAAATAAATAAATAAATAAATAAATTTATTAAAAAAAAAAAAAAGCAGTGCTTAAGCATATATCTGCAATAATAACAAGATTAAGTAGAACTATCAGTTCATCACCTAAAACTCTGGGAGAAATATAGAAAAACTGATTTTTACGTAGACCTTGGTGGCAAATCAAAATCCAGACAGCCAGAAAAGAAAATTCCTCAAAAAATCATGACAACTATGAAGAATTTAAATTGCAGGTAATAGAATCGAAAAATGAAAAACTTTACAGGAAGATGAAGTATCAAGCCAACACTGCCCCGTGGGGTCTCTAGCCTAAAGCAGAATTTTGAATATCTAAAAATTCTAAATAGCCAGATAGTAGTTCCCAGATATGCCCAGAAGGAAATTAAAAATTTAGTTATGCTGCTGCCCTATTTTCTTTCATCAACTCTGTAAAGACAAGCAGTATATTATTTTGCAAACTTCTTCCTCCCTAAAATTAGACCAACAGACTTACAGTATTGAAACATCTTCTTCAGAATAAATTCCTGTGATAACACATCCTTTTAGGTAGTTGCCTGCTTCAGTGAACTCTTCTTTTGCTGTAAAAATAGAGACAAGATAAAAATCTGAAAGCTTCAAAGTTATGTGTGCTGTTCAACTGATGAACATATTTATAGATGACAGTGCTTAATTATGAATTAATTATAAAGATGTTTAGGTGCAGACCTTACATAACTTATTGGTTGTAAAATCAATCTGTGTTCTTTTTATAATATTTGATTACTACAGAAATGTACATTGATGTAACACAACTCTGGTTCTGTAAATAAATGTGCTCCAGGTGTACAGCTGACCCTTGAACAACACGAGTCTGAACTGCATGGGTCCACTTATACAGGAATTGTTTCCAATAAGTTTAGTACCTGTATTTTCATTTTACAGACCTTTAAACTAAGTGTGGGGAAAAGTTTGTGTTCAATTGTGTTCAAGAGATCACAATATGTGGAATCAAAAGAACTAGGGTTTGAGTCCTAATGCCATCCAAACTGAGCTTCCTGCCCTTGGGTGGATCATTTATCAACTCCGCCGCTTCTGAGGTCTGGGGATTTTTGACTGTGCGGGGGGTCAGCACCCCAAACCCCCTCGTTTTCAAGGGTCAGTGTAATTTATAAGATTTATAGATTCTAATCATACAGATTCTAACCAAAAGCCACTATTTGCTGCTTTTTAGTCTACTCCTAAGGCAAGGTAAAAGGAGACGGCTGTTTGATATGTAGCCTGGAAAAAAAAGCAGGTACGTGAAATGTTACACACATTACAACCACAAAATCTAAAAGTGCTTATATGCACAGGAAAAACAGAAGACTGGAAATTCTAGTCCTCTAACAGTTTCCGTGTTAGGGTTCTATAATTATGAGGGATTTGTGTCCTCTTTTTTTACTTCCTGTATTTCCTGTAACGTGATTTCGTTACTTTTGAACGCTGAGTAACTTGTGTATCAGTCTTCTCCCATGGGTTAGGATATACATATCCAAAACAAGAACTACTACCTCTGGAGGTTTCTGAATACATTTTCATAAATAACAGCACATTCTAGGCCTTATAACCAAGAAGCATGTTCGAATTAAACCGTTGTAGACTAATGACAAAAGAGCAAAGGTAGACATATAAACGATGTATTCTTGCCAAGTGAAGGCCAGATAGCTCAGCTCACTGCACAAAAGTTTTATAGCAGTTCAAATAGAAAAACTATGATGGAAGAATTGAATCATAAAGCACCCAAGAGGTCTGGGTATGCTGAACCCAAAAGATCTGTATCGTAGTAGTCAGCACCACATTTGTGATGTGAGCATCAACACTGTCAACACTGGGTAACCACAAGATTGTTTTCTTTAAAAACGATGTGTACTTTCCATGAGATTGAGAAACGCTGTAGGGAAGCCAGCTCACTAGAGTGGCAAAATCCTCCAGCAGGCAGCGCTGACAGCTCATTTATAATCATAAATTTAATGAGAAGCTAGTAACCCATGAAAATATTTCCTTCAGCCTGTGCTATACTGAAGGAGAAGAGATTCATAAGAAAACTAAGCAACTAGATAGAAAGGACTGAGTCCCTGCACTTTCATTTCTAAGAGAAACTTCTCTAAATTCTAATCAATAATTGATGATTGTTATAGAATCAATGATATAACAAAGCAAAAACATAATGGAATCTGTTTTAGCTTCTTTTTTGATAAGAAAATTATACTAATATTCCCGTATAGTTTCCTCATGCAGAAGACTCTAAACTCATGAATATGCTTCTTGGCAGGCTCTTCATGAACCCACTTGACCATAAATTCTAAGTTCCTTGGGGAATGGGAGTATTTAAGACTGTAGACCTCAGCTGCACATCCATTCCTACTAAATCAAAGTGTAAATTCTCCTTTGAATGTTTGAAACCAGGAACATTCTCCTCCTTGATGAAAACTGCACATACGTCAGAATGTATGGCAACCCAAATATAAGGAAATAATACGTTATCTAAATAAAAAGTTTTTTTAACCACTATAAATATACTTGAGATGTAATATTAATGGTGACTTACAATATTTAGTTGTTTTAACTTTAAACATTTTAATTGCATAAAATAAATACATTAATTTAGCAGTACTGCTTTTTTTCCACTGTCACATTTTATTACATAGTTATATTTATACATACACATATGTAGATACATCTATATTTTAGCTCTGTCAGCAAAAGAGTGGAGAGGCAAGAACACCCCAGTAATTAAAAGCATTCCTAACCCCTAGATCTTGGCTTCTAAATTCAATGTCCCACTAAAAGGAAATTAGACTCCTTGGAGAATTGGCTGATTCTAGGAATGGGGCTGGGAACATCTTGTGGCAAAAGGATATATTCAAAAAATAATGGAGATGTCAAAAGGTCACAGGTACCCCGGACGGAAAAAAAAAAAAAAAAAAAAAGATGTAGGAATCAGAGGGAAAGGGCTGCCACTGAGCAAATCTATCTAGGACAACCTGAGCAAACTAATGATAATACCTGCTTATAATACATCGAATAAAATAGTAACTCAGCCATCCATACTGATAAACAAATGAGCAGCATGCCAAGTAACAAAGGTGGAAGGAATGACGGAGTTGGGAGTCTCCCACTTGGCAACGGTCACAGCAACACAGGCCGTGGATTCTAAAGCTGGAGTGCAGAAGGAAAATGAGAAGCAGGATATTTACAGAGTTTTAAATTATGTCCCCACAAGGTATTTATTAGCGATAAAGCAAAAAGTAGTAACTTTCTAGCAGACGGACCTGAAAGATACACCAGTGGATAAAAGAGACATTTCAGCCCTCATGGAACTCACATTAGTCTTCAAACCATTAGAATCTATATGCACAACAAATTAATATCTGATACAAAATAAGTGCTCAGGAAATGTTATTTATCCAAATAAAATCCAAATGTACATAAAATGTTAATGGATTCATAAGAGGCTTTTATTGTTATATATTTTCTCATTCAATAGACGTTGAAAATCCAGCAACTATCATATGAATGTCTGCAAAAAATAAAAAAAAGAACAGGAACTAATACCTGACTTAAAAGGCTTAGAAGCAATCAATCCAGTAAAATAATTAAAAAACATCATATCAGATTACAGCATTCTGGCATAACAGAATCACCTTTACATACTTTAACATTATGTTTTTGACTTCTGTTGAGAGAGAATTACTTGTAAATTTTATCATCATTTGTACAGAAATGTGGTCAAGCACACTGCTCTTCATGTTGATCTCTCAATGAAATATATATGTATATATACATGTGCGAAAAACCCCTCTCACCATGTGCAATTGGAGAAATATTTTCTCTACAGGCACCACAGCACCCTAACTTGTATTTTGCCATTTGCTATACAATGATGATAAATTGGCAAAAATGTCATCTTTCTGTATCTATTTGCTACCAGATTGCTCAGGGTTAAGTTTTAAGATCAACTGCAGTGTTTCTAGGTATTCTACATAATTATCCTCTACTTTTATTGATTAACTCTTATCCTTGTTTTAATGATTTTATTGTATTTGTGCTTTTTATTATCTGAAGACTAATTCTTTCTGGAAGAAGGCCCAGTATAAATAATAAAAGAGAACTTCAGGACAGCAGACGCCTGAGGTAGGTAGAAAACAAAGTCAACTGTGGGTGTGAAAACATGAGAAAGGGAAAGACGGAGGAGTAAAACACAGAGTCATTTACTTCAGGACTTCTCATAGAGAGAATACAAATTAAAAAGTTACGCCCTCTGGATTGTGCCTTCTAAGATGGTAAGCCACACAGCACACATTAACAGTCTGATTATTTCTTCCTAGTGAGTTCTTTTGGCTTTTATTTTTAAAAAATTTGAGGACAAAGTAGAAGGGGAAAATTACTAGACAGCAATTTGTAGAAAGCAAAATTTAATAAGTAGTTAATAGTATCTACTATGTACAATTATAATCCTAGACACTGGGGATCTTCTTCCCATACGAACATCCTTAAAAGATTTCATTCAGAATATGAAAGTTGTCTCAAATAAAAGAAAAATAAGAAGGGGGGGAAGTTTGCTATATAAATGGGAAAAGTTAGCAAGAGATTATCAACTAAAAATTGTTACTTGCCATCTGCCTCTACAAGAATGAGGTCATTAGCCACTGCAGTCACCAACCTTCAACACACCCTGAAAGGAGTTCAGGGTGGAGATCTGGAATTAGGCCCTCTGTGCTCTGGGAAAAACTGGCAGAACAGGCCTTCTGATAGTTAGATATTCTCAGAGGATTTTATGGGTCCAATTTCTTACATCCCTTCATATCTAGAAAAGCAGCACTAAAAGCATTAACAGAGACATCTGCTCCCCGTGACTGGCAACGACCTTCTAGTGACCAGCAGCAATGACTGCACGTGTCCTCCTCACCACCACCACATGCACACGGACTCCCACGCTACCTACCTCTCTGGAACAGTTCCTCAGAGCTATCTCAGAGGCTTCTCCTAGGCTACAGTCCTCATTTTCTCTCAAATAAAACTTAACTCACAACTCTCATGTTGTGTACTTTTTTTCAGTTGACATGATGAGGAAAACACTAAGGGTTCTGCTACCCAGTCAAGAGGCCATCCATCTCCAAAGCCAAGAGTGACATTCTAAGCAACACCACTGGTCAGAAAAAAAAAATGCCTATGTACTCTTTCTTTAAAACTTACTGAAAGACACAGTCCTATGAAACAAAAATAAATAAATAAATAAATAAATAAATAAAGAGTAGGAGTTTAAGAATAGAGAAGCTATAATATTAAAAGAACACTAGGGCTTCCCTGGTGGCGCAGTGGTTAAGAACCTACCTGCCAATGCAGGGGACACAGGTTCATTGCCTGGGCCGGGAAGATCCCACATGCCACGGAGCAACTAAGCCCATGCACCACAACTACTAGCCCACGTGCCACAACTACTGAAGCCCATACGCCTAGAACCCAGGCTCCAATACAAGAGAAGCCACCACAATGAGAAGCCTGAGCACCACAACAAAGAGTAGCCCCCACTCACTGCAACTAGAGAAAAGCTGCACGCAGCAACAAAGACACAACACAGCCAATAAATAAATAAATAAATAATTTTAAAAATTAAAAAAAATAAAAACACTATAGCCAATGATATTATGTAAAACGAACAAAGTAAAACTAATTGTTGTAAGCACTGTATCAAAACTGAGTGCAAAGACATTAATTTGAAATGAATCAAAAATAAGATGAATTGGTTTCTTAGGTCAGTCTCCCAAGGCAACTGAAACAAAAGCAAAATAAACAAATGGGGCCTAATCAAACTTACAAGTTTCTATACAGTAAAGGAAACCATAAACAAAACAAAAAGATAACCTACAGACTGGGAGAAAATATTTGCAAATGATGCGACCGACAAGGGCTTAATTTTGAAAATATACAAACAGCTCACACAACTCAATAACAAAAAAATAAACAACCTAATCAAAAAAATGGGCAGAAGACCTAAACAGACATTGCTCCAAAGAAGACATACAGATGGCCACAGGCACATGAAAAGATGCTCAACATCACTAATTATCAGAGAAATGCAAATGAAAACTACAAGGTACCACCTCAGACCAGTCAGAATGACCATCATTAATAAGTCTACAAATAATAAATGCTGGAGAGGGTGTGAATAAAAGGGAACCCTCCTACACTGTTGGTAGGAATGTAAATTGGTGCAGCCACTATGGAGAACAGTATGGAGGTTGCTCAAGAAACAAAAATGAAGTTGCTATATGATCCAGCAATCCCACTCCTGAGCATATATCCAGGTAAAACTATAATTTGAAAAGAGACATGCACCCCTATGTTCATAGGAGCACTGTTCACAACAGCCAAGACATGGAAACAACCTAAATGTCCATTGACAGATGAATGGATAAAGAAGATGTGAGATAGACAGATAGATAGATAGAAAGATATAAAGGAATACTACTCAGCCGTAAAAAAAAGAATGAAATGATGCCATTTGCAGCAACATGGATGGACCTAGAGATTATCATACTGAGTGAAGTAAGTCAGAAAGAGAAAAACAAATACCATGTGATATCACTTATATGTGGAATCTAAAGTATGACACAAATGAATCTATCTATGAGACAGAAACAGACTCACAGACATAGAGAACAGACTTGTGGTTGCCAAGGGATGGGACTGTGGGGGAGGGAATGATTGGAATTTGGGATTAACTCATACAAGCTATTATACATAGGATGGATAAACAACAAGGTCCTACTGTCTAGCACAGGGAACTATACTCAATATCCTATGATAAACCATAGTTGGGAAAGAATATGAAAAGGAATATATATGTGTATATATGTATAACTTGAGTCACCTTGCTGTACAGCTGAAATTAACACAACACTGTAAATCAACTATACTTCAATAAAATTTTTAAAAAATAAATTAAAAAAAGAAATACCAGAAATACCAATGAAGCATAAAAGAAGCAACAGACATTCAAATAAGTTTTGACAATATGTGTAAATGGCCGAAGTTCACTTAGAAGAGTCAATAGGCAAAAAAGATAAGAAAACGTAAAAAAGAAAAAAGAGACAACCCAAATATATATTCAACATGCATTATAAAATTAATAATTAAGTATCAATAGGTAGATAAAATGAATAAAATAGAAAATATTTAAACAGATATGCATGTGTGTATATACAGAAACATTTAATATGATGATAGTAGAATCATAAAAAAGAGAAAAAAAAAGGACAACTGTTAACTATTTAGACACAAATAAAGTTGGCCCTAATCTTATACCATGCACAAAAATATCTAAATGTTTAAAGATTTTAAAAAGAGGCTAGGGGGATGTAAAATCAAAGGACACAATCAACAGATTGAAATCTACAGAATGAGAGAAAATATTTGGAGATCATATATACAATAAGGGGTTAACATCCAGAATACATAAAGAAATCCTGCAACCCACAACAACCCAACTGAAAAATGAGTCAAGCACAGAAACAGATGGTCTCCAAAGAAGATACACAAATAGCCAACAAGCACATAAAAAGATGCTCAACATGACTAATCGCTAGAGAAATGCAAATCAAGACTACAGTGAGTCATCACCGCACACCCATTAGGATGGTTACGATCAAAAAATCAGATAATAAGTATTCACATGGAAAAATTAGAACCCTTGTATGTTGTTAGTGGGAACGTAAAATGGTACAGCTACTATGGAAAACAGTATGGTAGTCCCTCAAAGAATTAAAAATAGAATGACCACATGACTCAGGAATTCCACTTCTGGGTAAATATTCAGAAGAACCGAAAGTAGGGTCCTAAAGAGATACCTGCATACCTATACGCACAGCAGCACCACTCACAATAACCACGAAGCGGAAACAACCCCTGTCCATCAACAGATGAATGGATAAAACGTGTTCTATACATATGAGGGTGAGTCAAAAATTATGTGCACTGTGGTTATATTAAAACTTCTATAAATTCTACAGGCAGAGTACGGATAAGTTTTGACTCACCCTTGTATAACAGAATATTATTCAGCCTTTAAAAGGAGGAAGTTTTGATACACGCTGCAATGTGGGTGAACCTTGAGAACATTATGCTGAGTGAAATTAACCAGTCAGAAAAAGACAAAACACTGCACGATTCGAGCTTTATGAGGTACCTAGAGTAGTCAAAATTCATAGACACGGATAGTAGAATGATGGTTACCATGGGCTAGGGAAACCGGGAAAAGGAGTTACTATGTAACGTGTAAAAAGTTTCAGTTTTGCAAGATGAAAAAGTTCTGGGGATCAGTTGCACAACAATATAAATATAGTTAACACTAATTAACTATACACTTAAAAATGATTAAGATGGTAAATTTCGTGTTATCTGTATCTTATCACTCATAAGTTTTAAAACAGAATATTCAAAGCAAGAAGACAATATAGAGTAAGAAAATATCAGAAATTAAAGCAAGAAGAAAATACAGGTGACTATTAACTGATAAGGATGATAGGGATTTTCTACAGCTAAAAGCAATGGAAGAGATCTCAAAATCAATAAATTTGAGAAGAAATTTTAAACGGTTACATATAAAACTATTAAGCAAAGCTAAAAAGTAAACAACACACTGGGGGAAAATAATTGGAATAAAATGACAAAAGCTTAATATCCTTAATATATAAAAATCTCATGGTAATTCCTTAGACAAGTACTAAAACCCAATTTTAAAAAATGAATAACATATAACATACAGTTTATAGAAGACATAAAGTTATTCTCCTGTTGGGAATCTATACCCATTAAACAGTCTAAAATCTACACAGAGACTCATAAATAAAAATATTCTTTACATATAGCAAAAAGAAAAGAGGGAAACAAAAAATATTACTTGTTGGCAAATAGTTAAATAAATTATGGTATATTCATCCAATCAAATATTATACAGCCATGATGTTTTTTAAGAATATTAACCGCATGAAAAAAGGCACCCACTTAATGTTAAATAAAAACAGCAGATACTAACCTAAATACATAGTACTAGCCCAATTACATTAAAATGTATATAAATATGCAATACACAGGTACACAGAAAAAGAGAAGGGATTACATTAAAGTTTAACAACTCTAATTACAGATTTTTATTTTTTCTTCAAACTTCTCTATTTTCAAAATTCTCTATAACTGAGCTCCCTATAATTTAAATGAGTCTTTAACTATATGTTACATAATTTAAATGTACAATTCCGCTTACCTGTTGTCATGGCTGGACTAAACAGCCCCAGTACTGACACACTAGAATAGGAGATCAGGTCTTTATGTAATTCCCCACTTAAATATTCTTCTGCTTCTTGGACAGACGTAATCTTCACTGGGCATGAGATCCTGTTGCTGGATGAATATTTAATTACATTCAAAATTAATTTTTAAAGCTACTTTTCAGCTTGTAAAAAAAAAATAATAAAATATACTGAACTTAGTATATTCCACAGGATAAACATCTGACAAAATAAAGACAACTAAATACTATTCTAAGCAAAAAATCAGCCTCATTAAACAAAATTTCAAAATTTCTCCCCAAAAGTGATGGAACGAGACAGATAGGCTCTCCTTATCAGTGTTTATCCTGTGATCTCAATTCATACCTCCTTAAACTATCCAAAGTGTGTCAACAAAGTATGGGAATTAGAAGTTTTATAGACCTAACATTTTAAAAATCTTAGGGTGAAGCTAATACTTACAGCTGGATAAATTTTAGGAGATCTTCAGTTCCTAGCATACCCGCATAAGATACTGGGTTCTCGCCTTCCTTGTACATCTTTACAACAGGAAATTCAGTAACATTTTGCTTGGTGCATACATGAGACCAATCTGCACAGTTTACTCTAGTAAGCAGCATAGTGGATGTGTCTAAATGAAAGGAAATTGCACATCTTATAAATGTTAATGTAGAAAAATCAATTGTTGAGAACTGTCAATATTTTTATATCCCATTCTTATGACAACTTCTCAGCAGCATGAAGCGCCTGCTGAAACACTCTCTTCGCTTGATTCTTTACAGCAGCTTCCCCTGTTGGCTCCCAGCCTCTCCCCTCAGTCCTCCCCCCCTCCCCCAACTCTCTAGCTGCTCCTTTTTGATCCCTTTTGCAGGCCCTTCTGCCAGTGGAGTCGGAGGGTCCCTCAAGGCTCAGTTTAAGCTGCTTTCTCTTCTTGTTCTACACTCTTTTCTAGACAATCTCAATAATCATCGATAATCCTAAATTATAGCTTTGGCCCAGGCTCATCCTTTAAAGTTCCGGACCTATGTATTCTTACTGCCTTCTCTAGTTCCCTCTGAATGGAATATCCTTAAACGCAAGATGTCTAAAACCAAATGTGGTTTCTTTCCTCTGAATAGTGGTGAACGCTGCCACCTTTGTACAACCTGGAAAACCAAGCACCATCTTTCACACCTCCCCATTCCTAAACGCCACAGGTCTAATCACATCAATCAGCATGCCCTTCAATTTCACCACCTAAATTTTAAATACCTCTTATATCTGTCCCTTTCTCTTCACTGCCACTATTCTAATCACCGTCTCTCCTAGTTCATCTCCCTGAATTTGATATGTCTCTACATCAAAGCTAGAGATATCTTTTCAAAACTCAAATCTACTTTGATACAAGCCCACCCCCACAGTTTCTGCAGTCAGGTCTTTCTCACCCCTTCAGATCTCTGCACATGTGACCGCTTCAAGGACGCCTCTTCTGACACCCTGATCTGCATCAGATTCCTATGCTCTTAGAGGACCACGCTCCTCTCCCTCCCTCATCACGTAACCATGTACTCATCTGTGTTGTTGCATGATTAGTGCTCCCTGAGAGTAGGGACTGCGTCTGTTTCCCTTGTCACTGATTTCCAGCACCTAGAGCAGTCCTCGTACATGAAACACCTTAAACATGTGTGGAATAAACTACACACATGGAATTCATCTAGGGCTTCAGATACCTACCTTGTCTAAATATTACAATTTCTTATTTAAAATAGTATAATTTCTTTTTAGCCTAGGAAAACACATAGTGGAACCCCAAAGAGAAATTCCTCCTTGTTCTATAGCAACACAGTTGACCCTTGAATAACACAGGTTTCAACTGTGCAGGTCCACCTACATGTGATTCTTCTCAACCGTAGACACCACAGTACTACACGACCCAACGCGGGATGAACCCACAGATGTGGAACCTCGGGTGTGCAGCAGCCACACACACAGAGGGCCAGATCTGCTCTTCTCAGATCTTCTACTGCACGGAGGGTCAACACCCCTAATCCCTGCCTTGTTTAAGTCAACTGCACATGCAAAGCTCTCCAGAACATGTAAATAGTGAGGGGAAGAGATACCAAAAACCACATAACAACGCACCACACAACTCAGCTCACGAAAGGAAGGAATAAATTCTAATAAGAGGAAACGTTAGTATAATATTGGATCAAAGAAGGAAACCCTGTGTATCAATTTAGGTTATATCCTAATTTAGGACGTAACCTACCCATATGATTAAAATTGTGAAATCAGTATTTTAGTATTTTATTGCCAAACATTTTAATACTGAAAATTCACTCCTACATTGTAAATCATCCTAGATTACAGCCCATAAATGCAGTAACTTATCACTTTAGAGTTAGTGTTAGCAATCTGTGTGATAATACAGGCAGGGTGTCGTGTGTCTTTCTCACCATTATAAACCCGCTGCCTAGCACAAACGTCTATTACGTAGTCTGTGCCCAATAAACATTTGTGAAATGTACCCTGATATTTCTTTGTGAACAAATTTTCAACGTTTATACTAAAGTATACTAATACCTGAATATTATATTACATATAAACAAAAATAAATCCTTATTCCTTCAAAAGTTAGATCTACTCTATAAAGTTCTCCTATCCTTTATTTTAATCATTTAGCCAATAAATACCTAGTGGTGCTTGTTCTGGTGCTTATTCAGACAGAGTATCATATTATGTACTGTCACCCAAGGATGGAACATGGTTTTATTACAAATGTAGTTCTTTCCCTTCAATAAGCATCCTCAATGGGTCTACTGCTAAAAGTGTTATTATTTCTTTGTCCCTGCAGTCCAAGTTGGAAACTTTGATGTTATCTTTAAAACTGAAAAAAGAATATTGACACATATCATTAAAAATTAAAGGTTACTTATATTAAAGTTGTCACATTTTTATTTTCTTTCCTGTAAAATGGTTTCAATACTTAGTCATGTTTCAAATGGAAATAGCCTAATATTCTGAGATGACTGTAGCATTACATTCCACATACTTTATCAATGCAGCAATTTCAAATAGGGGTCCTGATTTAAAAGAAAAAACAAAACAAAACAAAACAGACTCTTTCAGCTACAGACTATGTAATTATAAAAACTTGACATTTGCTGCCACCTTGTGACTGAATATAAAATATTTTCCATCCTCTTGTACTAAGAGATAAAAAGTGGCTTTTCCCCAAGTCAACATGAAAGATTACAGGACAAAGTGCCCAAAATATGACAATAGCTTCCTAATTTACAAAATTACAGTATAGGTTTCCCCAAAGACACAAAACGCTACTGGCACCTATACTATGCGTTTCTATATTAAGCCCTATGAACTTCCAAAATAGTCCATTTACCTGATATCTAATTACTAAAAGCGTTGTTATTCACAAAGAACCTTCTAATCGAGAAAGGATACAAACCCCTTGGGTTGGTTGCCTGCTTGTTTATTCTACAAACACATACAACTCAGAGCCCCTGCACTGAGGTGTCAGGTCTTTATTTGGTCATTATTAACAGAGAAGCAAGTAAGAGAATCTTTTTCCACCTTCATTTGGTATCTAACCACATGGGATGGGTCAGGGTGACGATTCTATCATTCAGGGACATTATCCAATTACTATTTCACTGTGGTTTATATTTGCCTCATCCTTCTTTCTTCTAATTATTTACCAATAAGGCTAGATTTAAGCTAAGAGAAGAAACTTAAATCTGTCTATAGATTGCAACCATAAAGGAGGATCTGAAAGAGAATGAAAAGGTTTGCTTTAAGAAGAAAAAATTAGGGATCATAGTATCTACAGACAATCATCCCTTCACTTGGGGAATGAAATAATCAAAAGTTGGATCAAGTGTGGTTGGGAAATGAGTGGAACGGAAATGGTTCAAAAATGATTTTTTTTATATCTCTGATGTTTTTATTCCTATAGAACATGTTGCATTTAGGACTGACTTTCTGGAGTCAATTTCTTGAGTCCACAAAAGTCCCCAATATATATGTAAGTTGTACACCAGTACACATTTTCCACTAAATAAAATTTATGAAAATCTACTATATTTTTGTATTCATTTACCCCACAATTTTTAAACCCCAGATATTCTGTAACGTAACGCAGTGCACCAAGTCCAGTGAGCTGAGTATAAGGCATGCTCTCCCCCCATAAGGAACCTACTAATTAACAAAAGAGCCTGTCAGCTAGTTCCCCCCAAAACTAAATGGTGGATGCATTCTTGGAGTAGCCAAGAAAAAGCCTATTTAACCATAATAGCTTTTATTAACAGGAAAAACAGAGTAGGAGGAAATCATATTGAAGATTCAAAGCATGATATATCCAGTCTTGGTCACATGATTAGAAAGCATTATAGTCACCTAATCCAATACTCCCTCTCCTTACTAACCCTGAGAGGCCCCCCACTACTCCCTGGGTCTCTGCTGGGACAGTGGCATAGACATTTTGAGTCCATTCCTTGGATTCTCACTTGTCTACCACTGAATCAGGTTTCATAGAAGAGTTAAAATAAGAAGATCCTCGCTATTAAGAAACATTCTAACTGTATAGCTTCCAGAACCCTGGACTCAGATCCTTCATTACACTGTGAGACAGTGGTCTTATCTATCCACTTTTTATTTAATAGTATTTAGTATATATTTAATAATATTTAACAGTAACTGGCACAGAGTAGGCACTCAATAAATGTTTGCTGAATGACTGAATTCAGCCAAAACGCTTAGTGGATTAACTATGTAGCTACAAGACAGTTTTATGAAAATGATCAAAATGAATGCTTCTGAGAATTCTGAAACTCATGGTTCATTAATTTATTAACCTTGGAGACACAAACATAATAACCTGAAATTTTACATGGTTTTCTATATCTTTAGCATGACACAATTATACAAATAGCTATGGCTCAAAATCGGGGAAATAAGCATGCATACCACAGTACAATACCTTTCAACTTAATTGCCACATCGATATAGGACTGCAGAAATGCCATGGATACTGCTTGCCCTACGTTAAAATAAAAAAACAGAGATTACAACGTACATATCTCTAAAGCATCCATACTTACATATAACAAATGTATAGATTTATGGGCTTCCCCAAATCATTACTTATCAATAAGAAATATCCTAGTATGCAGTCCTCAATACTGTCCAAACATTTAAGAGGGTTTCAAATGCAACTAATTTTCTACATTCATACTTCAAAGAGTACAGCTGAATGGCTATTGTTTGAAGATAAAAGCAGTATACTGCCTATAAATCTATAACAACTGTCGATCAATCATGAGCTTGAATAACAATAATTTTTCTAAATTAGTAAGCTTAACATCTAGTCTAATCATTAACCTTCAATTTGTAAGTCAGATATACATAATCAGTTTTACAACCCCAGAATCAGCTAGAAGTCAATGCTTCAAAGTATGGAACATATCAAAGCTATCTCACTTAACACTGTGCACTAACAGAATGCAAAAATAAACTGTGCCTGCTTGAAATGTCCTAACATGCAATATACTAGCCACCTCTGAAGGCTCACACTCACAACCAGCATAGAAGAGCACGATGCTGTCAGAAGCTGTGACTGTCGCGTTAAATGTCTCTTCTGTCAGTTCCACCGCGAGTTCCAAAGGCAACTGTCTCTTCCTATCTCTGTAAACAGTTTCTGCCACTTCATCATCCTGAATATCTAAAATGTGTGAAGAGGAATTAATATAAATATAAATGCATAAATTTAAAAAATTTAAGCTCTTCTCTCAGGCAAGCACAGGAAAATTTGGTACTTTATAAAAACTTCTGAATTCATACTACCTTAACGTGTAAAATGCATGACAGTTAGAAAACTTTCCAGGTGCCTGGCTTCCTATCTTATGACTCTCAGGTGCTGCCTGATCCAGAAATTGTCACGTTTCAGTCAATTCCAAAAGGAATTAAACTTGTCAAGAAATAATATAAATATTGCTTTTATTTGTAATCAATATATTAATTTATAAGTCAAAAGTGCTACCATACATATCTGACAGTGTTTCTTTAGCTTCTACTACACACCAAGCACTGTGACAGACACTAAAGAAAGTGATAAAACAGACATGGTCGCTGACCACATCAAGCCTCTATCTATGGAAACGTCAGCCAATAAACTGATCACTAAATAAACATATAACTATAAATGTGATCAGTTTAAGAGGAAAGGTAAAGTATAAAGTGAGAGGTTTTAACAGGGAGATTTAGATTGGGAGATCCAAAGTCTACCAGGCAAAGAATCAACAAAAGAATGTTTTAGGCAAAGAGAACAACATATGCAAAATCTCTGAGACGTACAAAAGCTAAGCATATTCTAGGTATGGGGGAAGGCAAATTTGACTAAAACAACACAGACTGAAGGAATAACATGAGGAAACTCCAGGCTACACAGTAGCTGGATTATAAGAAGCTATATAAGCCAAGAATTCTGGATTTTATTCTAAGTGTATTGAGTTACGGGTGGATTCTGAATATGTAAAAAACTTTCATTGACCACAATATATAGAAATACTGAATGATTATGGTGTACAACTAAAACTAACATGTTACATGTCAATTAAATCTTAAAAAAAAAAACAACTTTTCATTAAGCTTTTCATTAAGATGTACAGATAGACCCACGCACGCACCCACCCATTTATCCATCTAGTCATCCAAGTATGTGGTTAAAAAAAAAAAAATGATTTTGAATTCATAAATATCCTATTGGAAGTTTATACAGATTGTATAGTAACACTGGAGGGACATCTAACTTGATTAGAGAGACAATTAAAGCTTCCTAGAAGAGCTGACACTAGCTGAACACTAAAAGAAAAGTAAAATGTAGGCAGGCAGTAGAGGCATGTGGAGTAAAAGGAACAGCATGTACAAAGCAACAGGGGCGTGATAAAGCATCGTGGAGCTGGAAATCGAACACTGATTATCTGATATTAAAATTATTGTTAACTTTGTAGATGTAGTAATAGCATTAACTATGTTAATTTTAAAAGGAGAATCCTTACATTTCTGAAATACACAGGGAATTACTTATGGATGAATCTGGATGTTTGTTTGGAATTTGTTTCAAAATAATAAAGGGAAGGCAGTGATTGGAATAGGATTAGCCATTAACTGATGGTGGTTGGTGAGGCCAGGTAACGGGTAGGTACCTGAGATTTATTCTATTATTCCGTCTACTTTATGATAAGTTTATAATCCTCTGTAATAACACATTAAAAAGAAAAGAAGTGAGGAAGCGAGAAAGACAATGTATTCAGAAAACCAAATTATTATTTTCCATATGATTTCTAATACTATAAAATAAAATACTAGGTCTGGATTTCAGTACCATATTGGCAATTTTTAGCTGCATGACTCTAGTCAATTATCTAACTCTGTGTCTCAATATTCAAACCTGTGAAGCATAAAAATCACACTATTAATTTTAAGGTTTTTAAATACCACATTCTATGACACTAAAAGTTATGCTCTCAAAACCAAAATTAATAAAGGCTAATTTTCTCATTTACTGTGTTTTTTCTTATTATTCACATATTTTCGTTTTCTTGCCAGTCCATTCTTATCTCCCAATCCATTCTTTCTTCTCTTACCTTGTTCTAACATCGCCTTCCTGCTTTCCCATTCTCTTAATAAGCCACCCTCATTTATAAATTTATTCGCTCCTCAGCTCTACCTCTCACCTATTCACACATATATATGAATATATATATACACACACACTCTATTTAGCGAACATGTTACTTTTTTTTCTTACTCTCCTTTAGTAGAATTCAGTCCATTTAATTCTGACTCATCCTGTGCCCATTTCCTTTGGAGGACATTTTTCTTTATATTCCATTCTTACATGGTAACAAACACTTTCCAAACCCTCATCCATTTCTCTTGCATAAATGGGAATGAAATGAAAATGAGAGGGAAATTGTGTATATGGGCACAACATCATACTATATTATGGGTCAACATGGATTACAAACATAGGAAGACCAAAAAAAAAAAAAACCACACAAGACAAAAAACAAAAAACCCCAAAACAAAACAAAAAAGCTCTACTATAAAGCAAAAAAAAGAGACAAAGCTGTAAAAGAAACACAAGAACTGGGCTGGGGAGAGAAGACAGGGCAGAGTTTGAAAAAAAGAAAAGGCAGCACCAGAGGGCAAACTAAAGTCAGAGAGTCAGGAAGTAAAACAGGGGATGTGGCAACAATGCAATTTTTTTAATATAAATTTATTTATTTATTTTATTTATTTATTAGCTGCACTGGGTCTTCGTTGCTGCACACAGGCTTTCTCTAGTTGCTGCGAGCGGGGGCTACTCTTCATTGTGGTGCGCAGGCTCCTCATTGTAGTGGCTTCTCTTGTTGTGGAGCACAGGCCCTAGGTGTGTGAGCTTCAATAGTTGTGGCACATGGGCTCAGTAGTTGTGGCTCATGGGCTCCAGAGCACAGGCTCAATAGTTGTGGCACACGGGCTTAGTTGCTCCATGGCATGTGGAATCTTCCCAGGGCAGGGCTTGAACCCATGTCCCCTGCATTGGCAGGCGGACTCTTTACCACTGTGCCACCTAGGAAGTCCAACAATGCAATTTTGAAACAGGTCACTTCCATTGAGGATAGGAATCTTATTAAACTGACACTTGGGTGATGCCTCTGACTCTGAAGGTTAGAATGTATGGACCATGATAGGAATAAAGCAGGGAGCAAGAGAGCAGAACATAGACCTGCCTCCACAATGACGATGTCATGGAGAACTCTGGCTTAAATCACGAGCAGTTCTAACCTCTGTACATCAGGACAAAACTAGAACAGTGCTCAAACCAAGAAGCTGGTCACAGGTAACAGGTAAAGCCCAGAGCCCTTATACAATTTATAATATAGATGTTGATCATAATAAATGGACTTCATGAAAACACCATGTAAATTACTTCCTTCTTGGAACTCATGATAATAGGACTGTATAAAAAGTATTTACTCATAATTCAAGTACTTATTAAATAGGATATAAGAATGCACAAGACATAATCCCTGCCTTAGAAATTTTATAGGCCAGTAGGGAATGAGCAATTTCAGAACAGGACTGATGTTATAAAAGAAGTATCAGGCACGATGATGGCCATAAATGGGATTTCAAGGCAGAGCGCTCCGCGTGCTGCATGCGTGCCCCTGCGCAGCTAGCTCACCTCTGCTAGAACACAGACTCCTCACCCATGAGACGAGGGCGACCTCGGCTAACTCCGAGGACAGCTATCAAAGCAAATAAGGTGTGGGAAACAGCCTTGAAAACTATGGAATACTTCCAAAATGTAAGCAATAAGAGCAATAAAGAGAAAAACAGAAATAACATGTTAAAAAGAATTATTAAAATGTTATCAAAATTTACTCCCTATACTGTTAACAATCAGATTCATTTACAACTACAAATACAACTATATTTATCAGAATTTCATCTCCTAATAGGAACAATAAAAATAAAATATCATATTGTGGCTCCTGGGTCCTTTTTAAACATGGAGTAGAGCCGTAGGGCTGAAAGAACTGATGTGGAGGATAAAGGCACAGGTGTGGAAGCTCGAAGCTTGGCATGTAACAGTGAAAGGTATCACACTAAACAAAATAGAGCATCCTTACATCTTTTCCCCTAATCAACTTGCTAAAATGTGATTCAACATTAACTTCTTCAGGTCTCTTCATACTCCTGAATGTGGGAGTTAATTCACTGAAATTTCACTGACCTTAAGGATGCTGAGCAGAAATGGGAGGGGGCGTGAGCATCAAAAAAAACACCTTACCCATACTTGGACCTTCAACGTCACTGTCTTCACCTTCGTGCATGTCTGCAATGTGCATATTACTTTCCACACGGGATACGATTAAATCAATATTATTTAACACCAAAAATTCCACTGGCACTCCCTAGAAATACATTAATTTTAAAAGATATGACTAAAATATAACAAAGCATTTTAATATAAAAATGTTTTATTTTGACACTAAAAGAAAATGAAACTAAACCTTTGAACTTCAATTTTAATATTAAAAAAAGAGGAAATTAACTTCATGATCACTACTAAAAGTATCCAAATATATGTTATAGAAAGATAGTGAGCGCTATTGAAAAAGAAGGCAAAAAAGAACTGAAAGTCTCATCGCTTCCTGTCACAATTACATTATGCTAAAATCTGAAACATTTTACATATAACAGTAAGTCCTACCTCAATACAATTGAGGTATAAACATATATACAATTTTACGGCAAACAGCGCCAAAATTATTTTGTATTCTACAGACACATTCCAAATAAATACTTCATCTTAAGTAATTCCACTAAAAAGTTTAATTGCCTGTTTAGCCATAAACATAAAAATACTATCTGCCCCTAGGTATTTTAAGAATACCAAATTCATTCCAATGAAATTATTCCATTAAAATTTCTTTCCCTGAGGCTCAACCAAAACATTTTTAAAACATGAAATATTAGGCCACTAGATTATTTTAGTAAGTTATCCCTGCTGTAATCTCATGATAAAACTTGAAGGGATGAGGAGTTGCTTCTCATGGATGGGCAAAGAAAGAGGTTTCTTAAGATGGAATCTACTCCTGGTGAAGAAGCTGTGAAGATGGTCAAAAAGGTAACAAATGATTGAGAATATGACAAAAACTTAGTTGAGAAAGCAGCAGCCGGGTCTGAAAGGATTGATTCCAATTATGAAAGACATTCTACTATGGGTAAAATTCTCCCAAGCAGCATTGCATACTACAGAGAAATCGTTCATGAAAGGAAGAGTCAATCCAGGTGGCACACTTCACTGTGGTCTTATTTTAAGAAACTGCCACCGCCACCCCCACCTTCAGCAACCTCTACCCTGATCAATGAGCAGCCATCAACACCACGGCAGAACCCTCCACGAGCAAAAAGATTACCGCTCACTGGAGGCTCAGATGCTGTTAGCATTTTTTAGCAGTAAGGCATTTTTTAATTAAGGCATATACATTTTCTTTTTAGACATAATGCTACTGAACACTTACTAGACTACAGTATAGTGTAAATATAAGTTTTATATGCACTGGGACAATAGCATGAACTTTAATTCTTCTATAAAACCTATTTTCCAATAACAAAGTAATTTCTTACTTACGGATCTTCAACAGTAAAAAAAAAAAAAAATAGCTTCAGAAAGTATTCTTTCCATTATCTGGTCAAAAAGCAAAGCGTACTAGTCCTACAGTATTTGAACAATATTACAATTCTCAAAGTATTTTCCTATTTGGTTTTATAGAATTTCTTGTAAGTTAGAAGGGGAGGTTTTACGACTATTTCACGAATGAAAAATCTGACCCTGAAGAAGTTAATTCAATTATCTGGGCCCAGAACGCTATAGCAGGAACAGAATCCGAGTCTTCTGACTCTTTAGCCCAGTATTCCTACCACAGACTTATGCAGAAGAATTTAAGTTTAAACAGTCTGGCAGTTCATAAACATATAAATAATTTTTTAGCAGATGTATATAATATTTAGATGTTCAGAATTAAAGAGTTCTTAATTAAGAAAAACTTAAGGAAAAGGGGACATTAACAGAAATTTACAGAGGAAATACAAATGACCTCACCAGCCAACGTTATCAAAGACATGCAAATTAATACAGAAATGTTTTTTGTGTATAGAAACAATTTTTTTTCTTTTAAGATTACTGGCCAGTACTGGCAAAGATGTATGAGAAACAAGGAATTCCAGAGTCTGCTGGTAAAAGCATAGCCTTCTGGAGGGAAATATGACAATGTATTTTAAACGTTTTTAAAATTCCCATTTCCTTTAATAAAATTTACTTCCAGAAATTTAGAAAAGGAAAGAATCGGTGATGTCCAAAACTGTACAAAGGCAGGCATCACAGCACAGTAGCCAGTAATGAAATACAACTGTAGGTGAAAAGTATAGCATGATCTTAAATTTCTTTAAATATATATATATACATTTAAACAAACACACATGCACGCGTGCACACATGGAGAGACAGATTAACAAATAAAAAAAAAACACACCAAAATGCTCATAGCAATTATCTTTCAATAGTTGCTCAAAGTATTTAATTCACAGAATTTTCCTATAATAAGCACCTGTTACCTTAGGACCACATGTGTTAAATAAGCAGACACTGTAGACCAATATATAAAATGACTGACCTCTTCTGCTCTTTTGAAGATCACATTAGCATGCTGAGGAATGTCCACTTCCAAAGAGTCCCTTTTTCAAAATGGAAATAAATGTTTTATGTTGCTAATCTCAAGAATAATAGTTATGCAGGATGTCAATCTAAAATAGAACTGTAAGTTCTTATACTAAGAAATGCTTATGAAAAAAGATTACAATTTAGTGAGTCTGAGAAATTTTACACATCAATACAGATCACATTTTCTACCTCCCACCTTAATCTACACCTTCATTTAGCAAAATTTAAAGGTCTAAATAATAAACTGATAATTGGTTCTAACTATATTAGAATCTATTAAAGATTTGAGTTTATTTACAAGTGAACAGACTGCCATATAAGAAAAACATTAGTGTTCTGCTAAATACAGTATAGTGACTATTTCATGTTTAAAATACCTTAACAAGAGGAGAACTCCTGCTTTTCCCAGAAGACGCCAAGCAACCCATTCTGCAGTTGTTCTATCGGCTTCATATGTAGCTTGTCGACTAACAATAAACACCAGTGGTAATCCTAGCTGGAGATGAACAGTTGAAACTTGCTGAGGATCTTCAGCAACTTCAGTCTTCATTTAGAAAAAGAACAAAATGACTTCACTATGTGCTAATAACGTTCCCACATCTGGATTTAAACCCTGCTAATTCTTATTCGTAAAGACATGAGTGAAAAAACAAGTCTGTGAAATATATCCAACATTAACAGAAGTGGTTTCATGATTTTTTAAGTGTAATGCTCCCAGTGCACTTATATAGTTTAAGCACTATGAAACTAACAAATTTTACATGGAGTTAAACAGAAATTTACAATCATAAAGAATATTATAAGGAAACAAACAAAAAACAATAAATAAAACTGTGGTACTGATAAATAAAGAGATAGATATCTGAAACGAAAGAGAACAGATAACTAAGGAACAAATTCTTCCATATAAGAATTTAACATATGATGACATATTACAGAACAATGAGGAACATCTGAGTTGACATCAGCTTGAATACACACAACTAATTTCACTCCCTCCAGAAATCCCAGGACAACTACAGCTGCAGGAGTTTTCAAAACAGATAAACATACACATGTGAAGAAAGGAAAAGAGAAAAGGCAGCAGAATTTTGGAAGCTGGAGACCAAAACCCTAAGCCATGAGAGCAAAGCTAAGGAAAATTTCATTTCAACTGCAGAATCCTAAAATTGCTCAGGCACTGTCAGTGCCTGGCGTATCTGGAAATGGGAGAGAGACACTGGAAGGGGAATGGCAGGAAGGCTCTAAAATTAGGAGGAATAGGTAAAACCGTTGGAGAAGCAGTGAGAACCCTAGATCCCCCTCCCCAACTCCATGTGCTTAGGCCACTGCCCCTCCCTCACACGGGAAGAAATCTGGGGGAACCGCAGGAACAGCTGTGAGTGTGAACACCACACCAAAAGCCGGGTGACTGAGAAACCAAAGGCTAAAACTCTTTCTAGCCCCTCCCCACTCAGTTTCCAGAGTATGCCTGCAGTCAGACTTCTGTACTCCAGCAGAAAACTGGAAGTTCCTTCTCTGGGGATCTTGAGTAACCACAAGAAAAAGCCTAAAGCTACTGACACTGAGGTTCACCAAAAAGCAGCCCAGATCCAATCACCTTATGGAGCTCAGAGTTAACAAGTCTGATTTGCAGTCTCAGAATTTCCAACTGGCTTTTTTAGTTTTATATTCTAAATCATGAACAAGGAATAACAAGCATCGGAGGAAAGCCTCCAACATTATAAAGACAGAGACCAGAACAAACAGAAAAGTAATGTGGAGGAAACACACTACTCAGAAGAAGAAAGCTTTGGAAAACCACCACTGATAAGCTCAAAAAGATGGGAAGATACTGTGTCCACAAAGAAAAGAAAAACAAAGTTGAATAAATCTGCCAGAATATGCAGCAAAAGACAGATGGAAAACAGAAGAGATAATAAAATTGAGGGACTAGTTCAAGAGGTCAGACATTCAAATAGGAGTCCCAGAAAGAGAGAATGGAGAAACAGAAGGGAAGAAATCATCACTGAAATACACGCGAAAGTTTCCCACAATTGAAGGAGCAGGAGCTGCCAGACTGAAAGAGCCAGTGAGTAACCAGCACGGCGGGTAAAAGGAGATACACAGGAAGATGCAGTCTTGCAAAATTTTTAATTATTGAGGATTTTTTTAATCCTAAAAGGTTCCCGAGAGAAATCTATATTTACCTATGGTGAGCAGAATTCTAAGAAGGCCCCCAAGATTCCTGCGGTACACATCCTGTATAGTCCTAATTCCACATGTGTGGGTGGTACCCAGAGCACAGTCACTCCCTTGATTAGGTTACACCAGGTAGGACCATCAAAGCACAATGGCACAAGACTGTCTGCTGGTTTTGAAGGATAAAGCCACAATTTTTTGAGAGCGCCATGTGGCCAGGATCTGAGAACAGCCTGTAGGAGCTGAGAGCAACACCAGCCAACAGCCACCAAGAAGGTGGGAACCTCAGTCCTAGAGCAACACAGACCTGAATTATGCCACAGCCTGAATGGCTAGAACAGCTTGAAGGAGTAGGAAGGCCTGGTTTCTTCTTGGTGTATTTGGAGAACTATAAGCAATTTAGTTTTAAAAAGTAAAAAGGATGAATAGACAGTAAGACTGGAGATCTGACAAGGGGCCAAATCACTGAAACCCACACACATCCTCCCAAGAAAGTAGGGCTTTCTTCTGTAAATTATTGTAACAAGATCACATATATTTAAAATATATCACTCTGTTAAAAAAGGGGGGCGCGGGGACTTCCCTGGTGGTCCAGTGGTTAAGACTCTGCACTTCCACTACAGGGGGCCTGGGTTCAGTCCCTGGTTGGGGAATGAAGATTCCACGTGCCACGTGGCCAAAAAGCAAAAACAAAACCAAAAACAACACATACTAAAAACCACTGAATCCTACAATTTAAATGGGTGAGTTACGTGATATATGAACTATATCTCAATAAAGGTATTTTTAAAAATACATAAAAAAAATAAATAAAATATATCACTCTGCAAGCCATGGGGAGCATGAACTTAGAGTGAAATACAGGGATACAGTACAGACCAGATCAGTTGCTAACACTAAAAAAAGTACATGAGGGAGAGGGAAAACCTGGATTAAAGCACTGGCTGTTAGAATGAAGAATTCAAAAGATATGTAAGATCTAAAATTAGACGCAGAGAGATGCAGAAGTTGAACACGGTGTTCCAGGTTTCTGCCATGAATGACTAGACAGTAAATTAACTAAGATAATGGAGCAAGAACAGATGGTAGAAGACACATTAATATCGAACATGTAGAGCTTAGGAGAAAGACATCTAATTAGTAGTTAAATATATGGGACAGAAACTCCAAAGAAACATCTGACCTGAAAATTCAGATCTGAGAATCAGTGTGGTTCATGCCATAGAAATAGATGAGGGTGTGTTCCAGCATCTATCCCTGTGTCTGTAGCAAAGCACGCCAAAATCTGATGGCTTAAAATAACAAGAATCATTTATTTTGTCCATGTGTCTGCAAGCTCATCTCTGGTCCATGCTGCATTAGTGGAGCATTTTAACTGGAGGGTGAAGGTTCCACTTTAAAGATGGTTCATTTACTGGCTAGCAAGCTGCTGCTGACTAGTATGAGCTCAGCCAGCGCTGTGGGCTAGGGACCTCAACTCCTCTTCACACGACTTCTCCTCAGGCCCAAATTTCACAGCAAAGTAACTGGGTTCCAAGAATGAGCAATCAAAGAGGACAAGGCAGAAGCACGTGGCACTGTGTGACATACCACCTCAAAAGCCACATGTCATCATTTCAGTCTTACTCTACTGGTCAAGGCAGTCACAAAGGCCCAATCATGTTCAAGGAGAGAAGACACAGACCCTACCACTGGATAGTTACAGCGATAAGGTCACATGAAGAGTTTAGGAGATGGGAGAGTTATTAATGCTATCTTTGGAAAATTTAATCACAGTCTGATGGGATGAGGCTTTGGGGGGCGTGGGAAGAGGAGTGAGTGCATTTTGCAAGTGGGACAGATGTGAACTGCTATAGTCAGTGGTCTACTCCTGGCTACAATTTCCACCCCTCTCACATGCAAATCACACTTCTCTCCAAGATTCCCAAGCCTCATCCCATCAGACTCTGAGACCAATGCAAACTCTAAGATATCATCGTCTACCCTCAGGTCCAGGTGTAGATGAGGTAGTATAGTCTCTTGGATACAGCTCCTTGAGAACTGTTCCTCTCAATTTGAAGAAATGAATGAATTATTTTTCCCCACTCTCAATAGACAATGATGAAACAGGCATAAGACAACCACAAAATACACTACTGTTTGAAAGGGGAGAAAGCAGAAGCACACAAGAGTCACTAGTGCATAGGGATTCTGAAGCCCATCCAGGCATATGTGCCAGCTCCTTGACTAGGGCCCAGTCCTAATCCCTCATGGTTTGTTCTCTGAGGCTCTTGGTTACACACTTGGGCCCCCCGATCTGCCCTCCAACCCATCCTTTCTTGGTTACAAAAAAAAAAAAAAAGGGAGCCTGTGTTTGCAACTCAGCAGATTTCTCAGTCATTTCCTGTCCATAGAATATGGGGTGGGGGTCATCTAAAGATTTCTTTTCATTTTGTTTTTTTGGGGTTTTTTTTTTTAATTGGAACATAATTGCTTTACACTCTTGTACCAGTTTTTGAGGCACACCAAAGTCAATCGGCTGTATTTATACATACATCACCATATTCTCTTCCTCCCTCGACTCCCCCCCACCCTCCCCGTCCCGGCCGTCTAAGGCATCACCCATCATCTAGTTGATCTCCCTTTGTTATACAGCAACTTCCCACTGGCTATCTATTTTACAGTTGGTAGTATATATAGGTGTATGCTACTCTCTCATTTCATCCCAGCTTCCCCTTCACCCCAGCCCCTGCCCCCAACCTCGTGTCCTCCAGTCCATTCTCTGCACCTGCATCCTTATTCTTGTCTTGTCACTGGGTTCATCAGTACCATTTTTTTTTTTTTAGATTCCATATATATGAGTTAGCATACAATATTTGTTTTTCTCTTTCTGGCTTACTTCACTCTGTATGACAGACTCTAGGTCTATCCACCTCATTACATATAGCTCCATCTCATTCCTTTTTACAGCTGAGTAATATTCCATTGTATATATATGCCACATCTTTTTTTTTAATATTTATTTATTTATTTATTTATTCATTTTATTGGCTGTGTTGGGTCTTTTTTTTGATGTGCATGGGCTTTCTTTAATTGTGGTGAGTGGGGGCTACTCTTCGTTGTGGTGGTGGGCTCCTCATTGCTGTGGCTTCTCTTGTTGCAGAGCACGGGCTCTAGGCGTGTGGGCTTCAGTAGTTGCAGCACATGGGCTCAACAGTTGTGGCTCATGGGCTCTAAAGCACAAGCAGAGCAAGCTCAATAGTTGTGGCACACGGGCTTAGTTGCTCCACGGCATGTGGGGTCTTCCTGGAGCAGGGATTGAACCCATGTCCCCTGCATTGGCAGGCAGATTCTTAACCACTGCACCACCTAGGAAGCCCCCTATGCCACATCTTCTTTATTCATTTATTTGCTGATGGGCATTTAAGTTGCTTCCATGTCCTGGCTATTGTAAATAGTGCTGCAATAAACATTATGGTACATGTTTCTTTTTGCTATTTCTGTCCCTTTCCATATAAGCTGGTATACTTCTTCTAAAACCCTGTGGTTCCTTAATTATAAAGTTATAATCCATTCCATTAGACCAAAGAGAAAATCACAAATGTCCTTGATAGGTAGAAAAAGTAATAGAGTAGTACCAAAAAAACTGCTAATAGTACCATAAAAATTACTAATAATTTTATATATCTATAAAACTATGTATATATTTTTAAAATTATAAGTTAGTATAAAATACACACAAGTGACAGACGCACTCTTGCACTAGGGGTGGGATTACCAAGATTTTTCTAAAATTCATGTTTTACTATTACTTAACTTAGAAAATTTCAAAAAAAAAGATATAAGAAAACAAAGGGTTATAAGAGACTGCTATGAACTATCAAACACCAACAAACTAGATAAACTAGAAGAAACTGATAAATACCTAGACACATACACCTACCAAGACTGAATCAAGGACTTCCATGGTGGTCCAGTTGGTTCAGACTCTGTGCTCCCACTACAAGGGACATGGGTTCGAACACTGGTTAGGGAACTAAGATCCCACATGCCATACAGCAAGGCCAAAAAAAAGAGAGACTGAATCAAGAAGAAATAGAAAATCTGAGCATATAACTAGTAAGGAGATTGAATCAATAATCAAAAATTTCCTAACATAGTAAAGCCCAGGCAGAGATGACTTCAATGGAGAATTCTAACACACATTTCAAAAGAATTAATGCCAATCCTTCTCAAACTCTTCCAAAACAATGAATAGGAGGGAACACTTCCAAACTTATTGTATGAGGGCAACATTACTGATACCAAAGCCAGACAAAGATACTGCAAGAAAATAAGACTACAGACCAATATCCCTGATGAAAACTGATGCAAATATCCTCAATAAAATACTAATAAACAGAATTCAACAGCACTTTAAAAGGATTAAACACTATGACCAAGAGGGATTGATCACTGGGATGCAAGGATGGTTCAATGCACAAAAATTAATTAACTGATCAATAACCTCATTAACATACAAAGGTCAAAAATCACATACTCACCTCAATTGATGCAGCAAAAGCATTTCACAAAATCCAACATTCTTTAATGATAAAAACATTCAAAAACTAGGAATAGAAGGAAATTACCTCAACATAATAAATGTCACATATGAAAAGCTCACAGCTAACATACTCAATGGTGAAAAACTGAATGCTTTTCCTCTAAGATCAGGAACAAAACAAGGATGCCCACTCTTGCCACTTCTATTCAACATAGTACTGGAAGTCCTAGCCAGAGCAACTAGGCAAGAAAAAGAAATAAAAAGCATTTAAATTGGAAAGGAAGAAATAAAATGATCTCTGTTCAAGACGACATGATCTTGTATGTAGAAAACCCTAAAGATTCCACAAAAATACTATTAGAACTAATGAATAAATTCAGCTAAGTTGCAGGATATAAAATCAACCCTCAAAATCAGCTGTGTTTCTATACAATAGCAATGAACAATCTGAAAAGAAAACTAAGAAAATAATCCCATTTATAAGAGCATCAAAAAGGAATGAAATACTTAGGAATAAGCTTAACCAAGGAAGCAAAAGACTCGTACATTAAAAACTATAAAACATTGCTGAAAAAAAGAAAAGAAGACACAAATAAATGGAAAGACATCCCATCCATGTTCATGTTCTTGGATTATAGTATTATTAAAATGCCCATACTACCCAGTCATCTACATATTCAGTGCAATCCCTCTTAAAATCCCAATGGCATTTTTTGTTAAAATAGAAAACCATCCTAAAATACATATGGAATCTCAAGGGACCCCAAATAGCCAAAAAAATCTTAAGGGGAACAAAGCTGGAAGCCTCACACTTCCTGATTTCAAAATGTACTACAAATCTACAGTAATCAAAACAGTGTAGTACTGGCATAAAGACAGACATATATAGACCAATGGAATGAAACAGAGAACCTAGAAATAAACCCTTGCATATATGGTCAAATGATCTTTGACAAGGGCACTAAGACTATATAATGGGGAAAGGATAGTCTCTTCAACAAATGGTGTTAGGAATACTAGATCTCCACATACAAAAGAATCAAGAAATACCCTCATCTTATGCCACATACAAAAATTAACTCAAAATGAATTAGAGATCAAAAAGTAAAACATGAAACTATAAAAATCCTGGAAGAAAACATAGGGGGAAAGCTTCATGACATTGGAATGGAAATGATTTCCTGAAAATGACACCACAAGCACAGGCAACAAAAGCAAAACTAGACAAATGGAACTGCAACAAACTTAAAAATGTCTGCACGGCAAAGAGAACAATCAACAGAGTGGAAAGGTAAAGTATGAAATGGGAGAAAATATTGCAAATCATGTATCAGATAACTGGTTAACATCTAGAATATTTAAAGAACTCCTACACCTTAACAATAATAAAAAATAACCAATTAAAAATGTGCAAAGGACTTATACAGATATTTCTTCAAAGAAGATATACAAATGGCCAACAAGCATATGAAAAGATGCTCAATACCACTAATCATCAACGAAATACAAATCAAAACAACGGAATATCACCTCACAATCATTAGGATGGTTAGTATCGAAAAAAAAAACAAAAACAAGAGGAAATAACAAGTATTAGCAAGGATGTGGAGAAAAATGGAACTTTTGCACACTGTTGGTAGCAATGCAACATGGTGTAGCTACTATGGAAAACAGTACAGAGATTCCTCAAAATATTAAAAATAGAACTACCATATGATCCAGCAATCCCATTTCTGGGTATATATCCAAAAGAAAACAGGATCTCGAAATTCCCTTGCTTGTTGTCAGTCTCACCACTAAATAGTGAGCTCCGAGCTGGCAGGGACCGTGTGATCCCTGACACGCGGATGGGCTGATGGATGAAGAAGGCTGGCTTGGCTTGGCCCTCTCCAAGCACACAACCTCATCAACACATGATAAATCATTTGTGCCACTCACCTGCCTAGGAAGCTCCATTTCCCCTTCCCAAGTCACATTTCTTTCTCTCCAATGAAAAATCTTGCTGATATTTAAATATAAGCTGCCCTGGCTGAAAAATCAAGATGGCAGAGTAGGAGGACGTGCACTCATTCCCTCTTGCAAGAGCATCGGAATTACAACTAACTGCTGAACAATCATTGACAGAAAGACACTGGAACTCATCAAAAACAAAAAACAAAAAACAACACCCCACATCCAGAGACAAGGGAGAAGCCACAATGAGATAGCAGAAGGGGCGCAATCGCGTTAAAATCAATCCCATAAATGCTGGGTGGGTGACTCACAAGCTGGAGGACAGTTATACTGCAGAAGTCCACCCACTAAAGTGAGGTTCTGAGCCCTACGTCAGGCTTCCTAACCTGGGGGTTCAGCAATGGGAGGAGGAAACCCCAGGGAATCAGAGTTTGAAAGCCAGCGGGATTTGATTGCAGGACCTCCACAGGATTGGGGGAAATGGAGACTCCACTCTTGGAGGGCACAAAAAAAAGTGTGATCACCAGAACCCAGGGGGAAGGAGCAGTGACCCCACAGAACACTGAACCAGACCAACCTGCTGGTGTTGGAGGGTTGCCTGCGGAGGTGGGGGGCAGCTGTGGCTCACCAAGGAGACGGGGCACTGGCGGCAGGGTTCTGGGAAGTGCTCATTGGTGTGAGCCCTCCCAGAGTTTGCCATTAGACCCACCAAAGAGCCTATAAGCTCCAGTGCTGGGTAGCCTCAGGCCAAACATCAAACAAGGTGGGAACACAGCCCCACCCATTGGCAGACAAGCAGATTAAAGTGTCACTGAGCTCCGCCCACCCAGCCCAACCCACCATCAGTCCCTTCCATCTGGAAGCACCCACAAGCCTCCTAGAAAGCTTCCTCCACAAGAAGGCAGACAGCAGAATCAAGCAGTATCAGCAGTATTTCATCTTGTGGAACTGAAAATGACAACCACAGAAACAGAAAATGAAAAAGCAGAGGACTTTGTACCAGATAAAGGGACAAGAGAAAATGCCAGAAAAACAACTAAATGAAGAGGAGATAGGCACCCTTCCAGAAAAAGAATTCAGAATAATGATGGTGAAGATGATCCAGGACTTTGAAAAAAGACTGGATGCAAAGACTGAAAAGTTGCAAGAAAAGTTTACCAAGGATCTAAAAGAATTAAAGAGCAAACAAATAGAGATATGCAACACAATAACTGAAATGAAAAACACACTAGAAGGAACCAATAGCAGATTAACTGAGGCAGAAGGGCAAATAAGTGACCTGGAAGACAGAATGGTGATAATCACTGATGCAGAAAAGAATAAAGAAAAAAGAATGAAAAGAACTGAAGACAACCTAAGAGACCTCTGCGACAACATTAAACGCACCAACATTCGCATTATAGGGGTTCCAGAAGGAGAAGAGAGAGAGAAAGGACACAAGAAGATTTTGGAAGAGATTATAGTTGAAAACTTCCCTAACATGGGAAAGGAAATAGCTACCCAAGTGCAGGAAGCACAAAAAGTCCCAGGCAGGAAAAACCCAAGGAGAAACATGCCAAGACACATAGTAGACAAACTGACAAAAATTAAAGACAGAGAAAAGATATTAAAAGCAACAAGGGAAAAACAACAAATAACATACAAGGGAACTCCCATAAGGGTAACAGCTGATTTCTCAGCAGAAACTCTGCAAGCCAGAAGGGAGTGGCACAATATATTTCAAGTGATGAAAGGGAAGAACCTACAACCAAGAATACTCTACCCAGCAAGGATCTCATTCAGATTTGACGGAGAAATCAAAAGCTTTACAGACAAGCAACAGCTAAGAGAATTCTGCACCACCAAACCAGCCTTACAACAAATGATAAAGGAACTTCTCTAAGCGGGAAACATAAGGGAAGAAAAGGACCTACAAAAACATAAACAAGACAATTAAGAAAATGGTAATAGGAACATACATATTGATAATTACCTTGAATGTAAATGGACTAAATGCCCCAATCAAAAGACACAGACTGGCTGAATGGATACAAAAACAAGACCCATATATATATGCTGTCTACAAGAGACTCACTTCAGACCTAGGGACACATGCAGACTGAAAGTGAGGGGATGGAAAAAGATATTCCATGCAAATGGAAATCAAAAGAAAGCTGGAGTAGCGATACTTATATCAGATAAAATAGACTTTAAAATGAAAAATGTTACAAGAGATAAGAAAGGACACTACATAAAGATCGAGGGATCAATCCAAGAAGAAGAGAAAACAATTATAAATATATATGCACCCAATATAGGAGCACCTCAATACATAAGGCAAATGCCTACAACTATGAAAGAGGAAATCGACAGGAACACATTCATAGTGGGGGACTTTAACACCCCACTTACACCAATGGACAGATCATCCATACGGAAAATTAATAAGGAAACATAAGCTTTAAATGACACAATAAATCAGCTTGATTTAATACATATCTAAAGGACATTACATCCAAAAACAGCAGATTACATGTTCTTCTCGAGTGCACATGGAACATTCTCCAGGATAGATCACATTTTGGGTCATAAATCAAGCCTTGGTAAATTCAAGAAAATTGAAATCATATCAAGCATCTTTTCTGACCAAAACACGATGAGGTTAGAAATCAATTATAGGAAAAAAACTGTAAAAACCACAAACACATGGAGGCTAAACAATACACTACTAAATAACCAAGAGATTACTGAAAAAATCAAAGGGGAAATCAAAAAATACCTAGAGACAAATAACAATGAAAACACAACAATCCAAAACCTATGGGATGCAGCAAAGGCAGTTCTAAGAGGGAAGTTTATAGCGATATAATCCTACCTCAAGAAACAAGAAAAATCCCAAATAAACAAGCTAACCTCACACCTAAAGAAACTAGAGAAAGAAGAGCACACAAGACCCAAAGTTAGTAGAGGCAGAGAAATCATAAAGATCAGAGCAGAAATAAACGAAATAGAAACAAAGAAAATAATGGCAAAGATCAATAAAACTAAAAGCTGGTTCTCTGAGAAGATACATAAAATCAATAAACCTCTAGCAAGACTCATCAAGAAAAAGAGGGAGAGGACTCAAATCAATAAAATTAGAAATGAAACAGGAGTTACAACAGATACCGCAGAAATAAAAAGCACCATAAGAAACTACCACAAGCAATTATATGCCAATAAAATGGACAACCTGGAGGAAGTGGACAGATTCTAAGAAAGGTATAACCTTCCAAGACTGAATCAGGAAGAAATGGAAAATATGAACAGACCAATCACAAGAAATGAAATTGAAACTGTGATGAAAAATCTCCCAACAAACAAAAGTCCAGGACCAGAAGGACTCACAGGTGAATTTTATCAAACATTTAGAGAAGAGCTAACACCTGTCCTTCTCAAGCTCTTCCAAAACATTGCAGAGGAAGGAATACTCCCAAACTCATTTTATGAAGCCACCATCACCCTGATACCAAAATCAGACAAAGATACTACAGAAAAAGAGAATTACAGGCCAATATCACGGATGAATTTAGATGCAGAAATCCTCAACAAAACACAAGCCAACAGAATCCAACAACATATTAAAAGGATCATATACCATGATCAAGTGAGGTTTATCCCTCGAATGCAAGGATTCTTCAATATACACAAATCAATCAATGTGATACACCATATTAACAAATTGAAGGATAAAATCCACATGATCATTTCAATAGATGCAGAAAAAGCTTTTGACAAAATTCAACACCCATTTATGATAAAAAACTCTCCAGAAGGTGGGCATAGAGGGAACCTACCTCAACATAAGAAAGGCCATATATGACAAACCCACAGCAAACATCATTCTCAATGGGGAAAAACTGGAAGCATTCCCTCTAAGATCAGGAACAAGACAAGGATGTCCACTCTCGCCACTACTATTCAACATAGTTTTGGAAGTCCTTGCCACAGCAATCAGAGAAGAAAAAGAAATCAAAGGAATCCAAATTGGAAAAGAAGTCAAACTGTCACTGTTCACAGATGACATGATACTATACCTAGAAAATCCTAAAGATGCCACCAGAAAACTACTTGAGCTAATCAATGAATTTGGTAATGCAGCAGGATACAAAATTAACACACAGAAATCTCTTGCATTTCTATACACTAACAATGAAAGATCAGAAAGAGAAATTAAGGAAACAATCCCAGTCACCATGGCAACAAAAAGAATCAAATACCTAGGAATAAACCTAACCAAGGAGGTAAAAGACCTGTACTCAGAAAACTATAAGACACTCATGAAAGAAATCAAAGATGTCACAAACAGATGGAGGGACATACCATGTTTTTGGATTGGAAGAATCAACATTGTGAAAATGACTATACTAACGAAGGCAATTTACAGATTCAATGTAATCCCAATCAAATTACCAATGGCATTTTTCACAGAACTAGAACAAGAAATTTTATGATTTGTATGGACACACAAAAGACCCCTAATAGTCAAAGCAATCTTGAGAAGGAAAGACGGAGTTGGAGGAATCAGCCTTCCTCACTTCAGGCTATACTACAAGGCCACACTGATCAAGACAGTATGGTACTGGCACAAAAACAGAAATATAGATCAATGGAACAGAATAGAAAGCCCAGAGATAAACTATGGTCAACTAATCTGTGACAAAGGAGGCAAGGATATACAATGGGGAAAAGGCAGCCTCTTCAATAAGTGGTGCTGGGAAAATTGGTCAGCTACATGTAAAAGAATGAAATTAGAACACTCTTTAACACCATACACAAAAATAAACTCCAAATGGATTAAAGACCTACATGTAAGGCCAGGCACTATAAAACTCCTAGAGGAAAACATAGGAGGAACACTCTTCGACATAAATAACAGCAAGATCTTTTTTGATCCATCCCCTACAGTAATGGAAATAAAAACAAAAATAAATAAGTGGGACCTAATGAAATTTTAAAGCTTCTGCACAGCAAAGGAAAGTATAAGCAAGATGAAAAGACAACCCTCAGAATGGGAGAAAATATTTGCAAACGAATTAACAAAGGATTAATCTCCAAAACATACAAACAGTTCACCCAGCTCAACATCAAAAAAACAAGCAACCCAATCAAAAAATGGGCAGAAGACGTAAATAGGCATTTCTCCAAAGAAGACATACAGATGGCCAAAAGGCACATGAAAAGCTCCTCCACATCACTCATTATTAGAGAAATGCACATCACAACTACAATGAGGTATCACCTCACAATGGTTAGAATGGGCATCATCAGAAAATCAACCAACATTAAATGCTGGAGAGGGTGTGGAGAAAAGGGAACACTCCTGCACTGTTGGTGGGTATGTAAATTGATACAGCCACTATGGAGAACAGTATGGAGATTCCTTGCAAAACTAAAAATAGAGTTACCATATGACCCAGCAATCCCACTGCTGGGCATATACCCAGAGAAAACCATAATTCAAAAAGACACATGCACTCCAATGTTCACTGCAGCACTATTTACAATAGCCAGGACATGGAAGCAACCTAAATGTCCAACAACAGATGAATGGATAAAGAAGATGTGGAACATACATACAATGGAATATTACTCAGCTGTAAAAAGCAATGAAACTGGGTCATTTGTAGAGACACAGATGGACCTAGAGACTGTCATACAGAGTGAAGTGAGTCAGAAACAGAAAAACAAATACTGTATATTAACACATATATGCGGACTATAGAAAAATGGTACAAATCAACCCGTTTGCAAGGCATAAACAGAGACACAGATGTAGAGAACAAACATATGGGCACCAAGTGGGGAAAACGGGGAGGGTTGGGGGGGAATGAATTGGGAGATTGGGATACCAAATTGTACACTCTAAATATATGCAGTTTATTGTATGTTAACTGTATCTCCATAAAAGTTCTTAAAAAAATAAATAAATATAAGGTGCCCTAAAAAAAAAAAAAAAAAGAAAAAAAAAGAAAACAGGATCTCAAAGAGATATTTGCACACCCATGTTTACGGCAGCATTATTCACAACAGTCTAGACATATAAGCACCTTAAACATCCATCAGTGGATGAACAGCGATGCTGATACATATGTGTAGGTGTGCACACACACACAGACACACAGTGGAGTGTTATTTGGTCTTAAAAAAGGAGGAAATCCTTTGTATCTCAATAAAAGCTCATAAAAAAATAAAAAATTAAAAAAAGAAGGAAATCCTAACAAATGCTACACCATGGATGAACCTTGAGGATATCACGCTAAGTGAAATAAGCTAATTACGAAAAGACAAATACTGTATGATTCTATTTATAAAGAGGTATCTGAAGTAATCAAATTTATAGAAGCAGAAAGTAGAATGGTGGTTGCCAGAGCTGGGGAGAGGAGAATAGGGGAGTTGTTTTTGAATGGATACCAAGTTTCAGTCATTCAAGATGAAAAAGTTACAAAGGTCTGTTGTACAACAATGGGCATGTAGCGGAGAATACTGCACTGTATACTTACAAAAATTGTGAGGAGGGCAAATCTGTTATGCATTTTTTTTTGCCACAATAAAAAAAAAAGATATGAGACAATGATGTCGGGAGCGAATACCTTGCTATATATTATCGTACAGTGCTACGTGAGCCCACAAGGAATAACAGAAGCTAACTGAATAAATATAATAGTATCCTTCTAATTACCTACATAAGAATAGGCTTAAATTAACTCAAGTGTCTTGGATCCATCTGAGAGAGAGAGCTAGCTCAGGTGCACACACACCAAAAAAAGTTAAAATTTACAGAAAAATGCTTATTTTCTAACTTACCTATTTTAAGATATTTTATCAGGTATTTGCACTTGAAGATTCTGCCTAGTATTAAGATAAAACCTTCCTATCTATCAGAATAAACTGATCATAGAGAAAATCATCAGCATTCCAAAATGTCCTTGGTATTAGCAACAGCACAGAAATTGAACCATTTTCCCATCTTCTTTCTTTGCTGGGACTCTTAAGAATGCATCTGAGGCAGCTCCATGCCTGTCAGGATCTCACTTAATCGACTGGAGATTGAAATCACTTAAACTTCCTATGCTTAAGATTCATTTTCAGTTTGTCAGACTTAAAAATGACATGCCATCATGATTTAAGATGCTGTTGTGCTTTTATATCCATAATAATTAAATGCCCAAGCTGTCTCTTTAAAACAGATACAAATACACACACAAAAACTCCAACCTGCATCTATTTTCACATGCTTATAAGTGAAATAATGCAAATTACTGCAATGATCACACACCGAAAGTTTACCAAAAACTCTAAATTCCAGTTTCCATTTTCTTTGTTAATGTTTATACATAATACCTACTGGTGAGTAGATAAAATCCTGAGAATTCTTAGTATCTCAACATTGGAAGAAAAGGAAATGAGGATGGAGAGAACTGGTGAAGAAGTATACAAGGAACTGATCGGACTTTGTGGTGAAGCGGAAGGTCAAACCAAATTCAGAGCATATTCTCCCCATGGAAATAAGATAAACATCCTCCCCTCCCCCGTCCATGTGAAAGGAAAGGAAAAAAGAACTAAAAACTGCTTGTTTTTTTTTTTAATTGTTTGAAGCCAAAATCCAACCAAATGAAAACTGACCAAAATAAAGAACTCAGGAATGAAGCCAGTAAAATTGGGACTGGTGAGCTCTGAATCTATTTAAATGTGGAAGAAAGACTTTTTTAAAAAGGGGGAATTATGGTTATAGACACAATACAAATATTATAACCTTTACAATGTAAAATAACACAAAACTAAAATCCGGAGGGTAAGAGGAGCTGAGATGGAAATAAATGTATGAAGTTAACATTCTCATCTTTCACAGCAAGGAGTAAATCAATATTTAAAATGGAAATATGCTGGTTTTTTTTAAATAATGATTTTCATTTCTTAATGGTTTTCATAATCATTTCAACACTTCAGACAGTATTTCGCAAAAAGCCCTCTGATGAAGAAACAATTTCTCAAAAGTTCCATAATTCCTCGTTTCACATCAATTTCTTTTTCTTCTCTTACACTCAAGTAAGATTAAACACAATGCCTCCTCCTATAAAGTAGCTCATGTAATATATGTCCCTGAGTCCCTTCATCCCGCTATCTATTTCCACAGTTCATGATAACCACCGTCTGTGTGCGTGCAGAAATGGCTGGGGCGCATCAAACAGTTCATTTCTGAGCCATGGGAACTGGTGGCTTTTACATTTTTTATTCCTTATACTTTGCTGCACTGTTTGGATTACTAATCGCACACACGCACAATTTTTATTTAAAAAGGACATAGTGAGATGTCCCTGGTGATCCAGTGGCTAAAGACTCCACGCTCCCAGTGCAGGGGGCCCAGGTTCAATCTCTGGTCAGGGAACTAGATCCCACATGCCACAACTAAGAGTTCGCATGCAGCAACTAAAAGACACAGCATGCTGCAACGAAGATCCCGTGTGCCACAACCAAAGACCTGGCACAGCCAAATAAATAAATTTTTTTAAAACAAAATTAAAAAATTAAACATAAAAAGGACATAGTGAGTGAGAAGGCCTATTGAAGGTTTTACACATGCTCAGGACAACCCTTCAAACTTTCAGAGAGAAAAGTCTGCTGATCACCTATTGAGTCTCTCGAGAATTCTTCCAGGCTGACACTATGCAAAGTGGGGCACCAGAAATGCTATAGTTCCAATATTTTGGAACTTTTAAAACAGGGATCAAAACATTCACGGAAGAGGTCTTTTCTTAACTCATGATGTAATCTTTGTGATCTTAGAATGGTCACAGTTCATTGTAACTACCACAGAATATTCCCACAGTTCCTGGTAACGAGCATCATAATTACACAATGTTATATTGGGTTTCAAAACAACAACACTTCAAGGCATTAAAATATTTTATGAATAAATAGCTGATCTTCTATTTTGCTCTTAAATCTGCCTAAATGAAATAAATACGTTCGAGAGGAAAAGATGTGACTCATCTAAGTAAAATGCATACCTATGAATCTAAGCAATAAATCTTATATATGAATTATATGACACATACCAGCAGAGGTGCTTCCATTGTCTTAATGAAACGATGAATGTTCAGTGTAGTCAATGACTGTTCCATTAGCGTTCTCCTACATTGCTGGGTCAAGTCCAAGACTGGTTTACAATGAAAAAAATAGAGATGTGCGTATTCTATATCCTCAGTGCTGCAAATAAAAAATTAGGGACAGACCCACTTGAAGTTCAATCTGTGATCCTTCCACCATACAGAAAGACATAACACATCTCTTTGCCCATGCTTTTGAATTACTGTTTTGGTAAAATCCTAAAACAGTATAACAAAATAAAATGAACCTAAGCAAAACAGAGGATATAAGAAATTTCTGAGTTGTATAAACAATTTTTTTTCCTGAACTCTTTCATATGGTAGCTTCTAAATTAGAGACAGGTCTACACAATTTTTTTTTTAAATAAAAGACTGTCACCTTGAGGACAATGAGATTATCTCAAAATATAGTTGCTTTTCTACAGCTCTGCTAAATAAAGCTTTGTAGCACAAATTTTCTAGATTTAATTTCAACCCAAATCTGTTTTGAATAAACTTCAGCCAAAACATGCCTTAAGATAGAAACCATGTGACACTTTGTGGGAGTCAGTGGGTTTGTATCTCAAATATTACAAAACTCAGCAAAATATGGCTTATAACTTGAGTTTTGGCATTCCCTCAATATGAGAATCCAAAGATAAACTTATAGTAAGTAAGGTTTGCCAAAATTAAAATAGCATTTTATACATCTCCATATGGCATTAGTAGAGTTTGGCAAAATACTGCAAGTTTTTATTTTTACAATGTTATTTTAATTCTTGATCGATACATGCTTCAACTGAGCTCCAAGATTCACTGATTTCAAATTTAATTACAAAGTGAGTTCTAATATATTCAGTGATTAAAGAAAGGATCACTCAAAGCTTACTTAACGCCTGCTATGTTAGGCCCTACACTAAATGTAAACGATCAAGCTGGATAAGATGATTCAAACCCTTGAGGGACTCAGGCTAAAGGATACATACAGTAAAAAAAAAATTAAATGTGGTCCATAAGTGCCATAATATACAAAGTGCTATGAGAAACAAAGAAATATTTCATTCCACCTCAAGTCAGGGAAGAGAAAAAAGGAAAGGGAAAGGAAGAGCATCATAGAGACTGAGCACAGTAAGAGAGAAGGACTTCTGCAAGATAAGACTAACAGGTATTTCAGACAAAAGGAACTATACAGTCAAGACCCAATCAAGGTATATAACTTTTTTGAGGGAAACCTAAATAGTCATGTATTGCTGAAAGGAAACTGTTGAGAGCAAGAGGACCCAGCTGAGGTTGGACCACATATCATCACCTCTGAAATAACAGAATGTTGGAAAGTTATTTAAGGTTGTAGGTAACAGAAACCAAAAAGGTGGGAGTGAGGGGGACTTACTGGAAGTTTAGAAGAACATCTCACAAAATACAAGGAAAATCAACCAACTGGATCAGAGAATAAATGTACAGATCTGAACAGCAAGAGTTTAGGGGTCTTCATTTTGCCATCAACACTTTTTAGCACCCTACTCTCTGCTTTACTTCTACATGGGCAAAACATTCCTGTGAGCAAGAGAGTCAAAATGCTGTGTAATCCAGTTTCTCCATGCCCAATTCCAAGTTCCTGGAAGAAGGCACCTCATCTGCTCAGATAAGCCCATGGAGTGGTTGACTCTAGGTCAGGTGGCCACCTCTTATTTAACTGACTGTGATATGTAAGAGGGTAACACCCTTTTTGGTCTATACACAGATTCTTTAAGAAGGGAATATGGGGAAGTAGCAGGAAGTACTGGTGTCTCTACGGCATGCTGCCTCTACCAGCACACTACCTATCATATAGATCCTTTTTTTTTTTTTTTTTACCATTTTTTAAAATTTTTTAATTTTTATTGGAGTATAATCGATTTACAATGTTGTATTAATTTCAGGTGTACAGCAAAGTGAATCAGGTATACATATACATATGTCCACTCTTTTTTAGATTCTTTCTCCATATAGACCATTACAGAACACATATAACTTCTTAACTGACATTTCAAATATGCTCAGGCCCAACATGATATAACAATTAATATACTAGATAACCCAATGTTGTCACCTCAGCAGCTAGAATAGTGCCTAGAACATAGATGGCATTCGATAAATATTTGTTGAAGGAAAGAATGAAGAAAGGAAAGAAAAAAATAAAAAGAACAAATGAAAGAAAAAACACATTCACCTCTCCTATTAGCAGACAACTCAGAGTCATCACTGACTACTTCATCCAGAAGTGGTGTCACAGGACTACATCATTCTGAACCCACAGTCCTTCCCTATCACACCAGGTCCAGGTACAACTCCGCACCATTTTGTTAGCCATGAATAAATGAGAATGCAAACTCCTCCGATATGTCATGTACTCAAATGTTTATGGAAAACAGAATAACAGTACATTTTTTAATCTTCACTTTAAAAGTGGGGGAAGGCCACTACTGGGCATATACCCTGAGAAAACCATAATCCAAAAAGATACATGTTCCACAATGTTCACTGCGGCACTATTTACAAAAGCCAGGACATGGAAGCAACCTAAATGCCCATCAACAGATGAATGGATAAAGAAGATGTGGCACATACATAAAATGGAATATTACTCAGCCATAAAAAGGAATGAAGTTGAGTTATTTGTAGTGAGGTGGATAGACCTAAAGTCTGTTATACAGAGTGAAGTAAGCCAGAAAGAGAAAAACAAATACCGTATGCTAACTCATATATATGGAATCTAAAAAAATGGTACTGAACTCAGTGGCAGGACAAGGATAAAGATGCAGATGCAGAGAATGGACTGGAGGACATGGTGTGGGGTGGAGGGGGCGGGGGAGGGGAGCTGGGACGAAGTGAGAGAATAGCATTATATACACTACCAACTGTAAAACAGACAGCTAGTGGGAAGCTGCTGCATAACACAAGGAGATCAATTTGATAATGGGTGATAAAACCTAGAGGGGTGGGATGGGGGGGTGGGAGAGAGTCTTAGGAGGGAGGGGAGATGGGGATATATGTATAAATACAGCTGATTCACTTTGTTGCACAGCAGAAACTGGCACAACAGTGTAAAGCAATTCTACTCTAATAAAGATCTGGGGAAAAAAATGGGGGAAGGCAAAAATCCTTTCAGAATGTTACCATGTTTAGTCCTAGACCAATATATAGCCTGTCCTGCTGAACAGGATTTGTAAAATGAAAGGACTTATGCCTTGCCAAAAAATAACCAACCCTCTATGTTTTACACATGTCACCATTACTTGCAATTATTCATTAACAGAAAAATAAAGAAGCTGGTAACACAAGAGACAATGCAAACAACCCTCAGAGGACCTGTGGGGCTAGCACACAATCACAATGGGACTGTGAACAGCAAGGTTCCCCCACTCCAAGATGGGAAACTGGCAGTCTACACTGGGAGTAGCAAAGCAGCTGGCTACACTACTGCTCAGTGCAAATATCTTGAGACTCAGGGACTACTTACCCTAAAGCTTTAGGGTACTGTCAGCATGATTCTCGAATTGTTAAGAACATGAATTCTTATACAAATAGTAAACATGCATCAAAGTTCTATTTAACTCCCTAATAAGGGAACCAGCAGGATGGCAGTTCAATAAGAACATGGAAAAAGGAATGCTGGTTCATGTTGTACAGTGCAATAAAAACGTAACTTTTCTTTGCAAGCACTCACCCTCTGCCTATTCAATTCCGCCCGCCCCTCCCCAAGCACAAGTCGTTTCACTTTATCAGTTTTGTGTGCACTAACCTCCAAATTTACAAAGCTGTAAAATGTCTGGGATTTAACTGTGTGTGGTATATCAAATAGTCACTATTTTCCCAGTGGTGAGCAGGAGGGCTTACTAAAAACTCTTGCATGGTTTAAAAAGGTCACACAATCACCATTTTGCCCTGCTCTGGATTAATTTTCCTGAAGAGCATTTTGAAGCCAAACTTAAAAGTCTTTCCAATGCACTGGTTACTCCTCACGTCCCTATGTCCTAAACAGATGAAAAACTTTAACCCTAGGTCACCCAGCCAAAAACAGTCCAAAGAAGGCCTCTACCTAAAATTGTAAGCTAGAAACTAGACAAGAAAATTAAACATTTAAAACATTCTGTTCAAAACTGTACTCAAATATATTTAAGATTTTTCTGGTATAGTAACTTATGGAACTCTCAGGAAGAATCTCTGGAGTTTAGTTTTGAAAGCTGTGATTTTTATAAAAGCTGTTATTTTATCACCTGTCTGATCACTGTGGCAGATCTAGTCATAAAATACACATGGCCACGCAAGGCAGCACACCTTGTGGCTTACGCACCCTGCTTGCATTCCACCTTAGTGTAACACCACTCCTGTATGTCTCAGCTCATTTCAGTACAGCAGATGATACAGTGATGAAGAGGGCTTCAGGGTTCATTTACATGCTCACATCTGCGTGAGAGTATAACGCAAATGCTGAAAAAGTAACGCAAAATAAGTGAACTTAAAAGTGTTAACTTACACTTTTTATACGTACCCAATACTTTCCAAAAGAGCAATTTCCGTGGTTAAGACAAACTGGTATGTGGTCCCATACACAAAAGCAGCTTCCATGACTGCTCTGTGCTCTGAAGAAGAGAGAAAGGAGTTGGGAGAGAGGAGGACTTAGTTTGTGTGACTCTATTCAGAATACTTTGCTACACCTTTTTATGCTCTATTATGTTTAAAGAAAAATCCTTTGTAGGGATCCCAGTTGGGAAAATGCAGGCAGTTAAAGAAGTTATAAAAAGTCAATTCGAGTCAAGGTAAGAGAAGAACTAAGAGGGCATAGAAAATGAGATATACTTGAGAATACATAACAAATCTGTGATAGTTTCTTCCCAGCAGTAGGGAAGAGAATATGAGTTCATTATACAACTTTCATATGTTATATTTTATATGTGTATATGTGTATACTATTTATGGCTTAGTTTTTAAAAAAACTTATTCTTATATATAGTTCAAAGAGACAATTCTACAAGGTGTATTAAGAAAGTGAACAGTTCCACTACCCTGAAACCCATTTTCAATTCCCAAGGGACTACTTTCAATTCTTTTACTCTTTCTTTTGCTATTTACCTCCAAGTCTCTAAATGCCATTCTTATACTCTTATTTCCTGATTTTCCTTTTTTTTAGTGTTAGTATTATCTGTTGATTTCCCCCATGGAAGATAGTGAGTTAGCTCTCCTTTCCAAAACCCCACTCCACAAATGTACACAACTCTATCCCCTCAACTCGCCCAATACAGTCCTAATTTTTATTAGATCAACAGTATTTACACCGTTTGAACTCAGTCAATACTATTTCCTTTCAAAATTTTTTTCACTACAGTTATAAGTATCTTTTTTTATCTTTGTTTACATCCCTTGCTAATTTATTAGTAAATTCTTCCACAATTGTCTAACACTCTCAATACTTCAAATACAGCAGTTATACTATCAATTTCCTCTTGCTGCAGACATTTTTGCGCAGCCTTCTGATCTGCTCCAATAGGGATGCTGCTACTCGACCTGCTGTACAGCGTTCACCCTGGGAACTCACGCCCTGTCACCCTAGGGAGTCTCCGATCTCACGCCTGTGCTGGGTCTCTGGCCTGTTACCCACATCTTCCTGACTGCTTTGTTCCCTTGCTCCGGTCCTCTAGCTCCTTCCTGGGAGAGGATATATGGAATACACGTTGTGCAAACTTGCACTTCTCAAAGTGTAACAAACCATAGCTGTCCGCATATGGAATTCTGGGTTCAAGTCACCTCCCCTGAGAATTCTGAAAGCATTGCTCCATTGTCTTCAGTTCGCAGGGCCGCAACTGAGAAATCCAAAGCCATTCTGATACGTGAGCCTTTAACTGCAGTATTTTTTCCTTTCTGGGAGATTTTAGAATAGTGTTTGTTCCCAATATTCTGAAAATTCAAAATGAAAGGCTCTGATGTAGCTCTACATTCAAACACTCTGCTGGGATTCAGTGGGCCCTTTTAGTTCGGAAACTCAAATCCCTCAGTTCTGGGAAATCTTCTTAAGTATCTCATTGACGATTCCTTTCTTTTCATATCTTATTTTCCCTTTTCTCCTCACGGCCATTTCTAGGTAGTTCTCTTCCCCTCCCTGACCTAATCTTCTACCACTTGAATCACATATCACCACATTATTCCACCCACCGCTCTGCCTTGTTGGAATCATCTGCCACACCAGCCAGGGTTGATTCCCCTCATTCTGTGAAACACGGAGCTTCTGCCACACCGTCACACTTTCAGATACTACTCCTATCATAGCCCTTGGTGACTTCACTATCCCCATAAATGATCCTTGCTAAATCCTAGCCTTTCAGTCCTTGGTCTTGGTCCAGTGACCTCTCTTCAGTCCTACTTCAACCACTCACTGCCATGGTCCCACTCCAGGCTTTCTAATCACCAATCACTGCAAATCCCTCCTAATGCCTAGCACTCCCCGAAACACACACACACACACACACACACACACACACACACACCCTTCCCTTTCCAGGTCACTCTGTCTTTAACCTTCCCGGACCTATAATCCTACCATTTTCACTGTCCTTCACCCACCTCAGGGCCTCTCTTCCCTCCTAACCCAGCTTACATTCCATGGTCAGTCTTTATAATCACTCGCCCACCTGCCCAGCTAAGACACAATCCAAGTTAAATCAAATAATCTGCCTATTCTTTACTCACATCCATAAAAGGAAATATGGCTGGGGAAAAAAAGGGGAGGGCGGGAAGAAAATAAGAACTTGCTAGCATCACCATGCCAATGGTCTCACTTCAGATTATTGGCATCAACTATTACTGCTGCCTAGCAACGATTCTTTACTCTCCGGCCTTCCAAAACAACTATTTCATCTCTTCTTTCCTCAAACTATCTGATCACTTTATTTCTATTTCATTGAGAAAATGAACCCATTAAGAAAAACCCAAAAAAGCTCACAGCACCACACCAATTAAGAAAACCCCCCAAAAGCTCCCTGCCCCCTTAACTGAAGTGATGCCCACACTGTCTGTCTTCCCTGATAACACCCTAGGTGAATTCTCTGTGCTGCCAGTAGAGAACCAGCCCTCCCCCGTTCACTAGATTCCATCTCCTCCAGTCCACTCAAAAATGTTGCTCCAACCATTTTCCCCTCTTTTTCTTTCATGGTGCATCTTCCTTTTTCTGCAAGGTCTTTCTTGTCAATATACAAATACACTTCCTAAAAATTTCTTCACTTGACACCACATACTCTTCCAGCCACTGCCCCACAGCTCTCCTTCCCTTAAAAGGAAAACGTCTCCAATGAGTCCCTAAAGTCACCGTCTCCAGTGGCTCTCTACCTTCTCTTTTACACCCCCCTCAGGCATTTACCCCTACCGCTCCACAGAAACTGTGCACGTCAAGGGCACGGACCCCTTCCGTACCACCAAGCATAATGGCCAACCGCTGGCTCTTACCCTAGTCAGCCTTTCAGCATGCTGTGACGCACTGCTCTCATCTCTCCACTTGGCTCACACACAGGCCACTCCCGCTGCCTCCCTTACCGACCTGTGAGGGACGGAGTGTCTGACGCGTTCAGTCTCCCTCTTTCCTTCCAGCCTCGCTCCCTTCTCGTCTCCTCTGGTCGCATAACTCCACGTCCCAAATTTACATCCCTAGTCTGTATCCCCAGCATCAAACGCAGACTAGTGATATCCAGCTACCTTGTAATATCCAACTATCTCTACTTGGCTGTCTAATGGGGATGTCACACGTATGATGTCCAAAAGTAGATTCCAGAGCTTCCTCTCCAAACTGTCTATTTCTAGTCATCTTTCAAGGAGCTCAGGCCAAAGTCCTAGAGCCACCGTGGTTCTGCTGTTTCTCTCTCACTCTACATTCAGTATGTCAGAAAGTTCACTTAGTCTTACGTCCAAATGACTGCCAAAGTTCAAATGTATCGCCACTGCCACTGCTAACACCCGGCTCCAAGCCACCCACCATCATCTCTCGACTGCATTACTGCAATACCTTCCTGATTATCTCCCTTACTCTACTATTACTCCTTCTCGTCTACTCCAAACCCAGAAGTCAGATTGATCCTGTTAAAATATAAATCAGGGGGCTTCCTAGGTGGCGCAGTGGTTAGGAAGCTGCCTGCCAATGCAGGGGACATGGGTTCCATCCCTGCTCCAGGAAGATCCCACATGCCACGGAGCAACGAAGCCCGTGCGCCACAACGATTGAGCCTGTGCTTTAGAGCCCGTGAGCTGCAACGATTGAGCCCATGTGCTGCAACTACTGAAGCCCACGCGCCTAGAGCCCGTGCTCCGCAACAAGAGAAGCCACAGCAATGAGGAGCTCGCGCACCACCACAAAGAGGAGCCCCCACTCACCACAACTAAAAGAAAGCCTGCGCACAGCCAAAAAAGACCCAATGCAGCCAATAAAATAAACAAATAAATAAATTAATAAATAAATTTATAAAAATCTACATATATGCGTGTGTGTGTGTATACATATAAATCAGGGGTTTCTGGCTCCACTCTAGCAGGATAAGCCCGTGTCCCTCCTGTTGATTTTACAATTACAAACTACGCACAAATACAGTAACCTGAGGGGTCCTGAAGGATAAACAGTGAACAGGCTGACTGTGGAGGATTATCTTACAAGTACGAGCCTACCTTAAATTCAACGGCATACTGTGTAGCCATCAAGCTTTATGTTTATAAAAATTGAAATTTCCAATAAATGACTTTATTTTACAGAGCATATATAATTTTTAAGTGTCTTTAACAACATTTCATATTAACATGTTCAAGGTATAACCATTATCAAATAAAAGTCCTGAAAGCATAACTGTAATTTGTTCATGAAACATTTATAAACTTCTTCATGACAAAATTACCTACTAACGCTCAAGGTGATGCTGTCAAAATTAGATTTTTTAAAAATTAAGAAAACTATGTCATAAGCAGCAAATACCAAGATAAAAAAAGGAAGCCACGTCAGTCAACATTTATTAAATACTATAAACTACTATATCAAATACCACGAGGGCTGTAAGGAAATAAAAACAGTAATAGCTGACAGAGAGCACCTACTATAGGCCAGGAACTTTTTTATTTATTCAAATTCACTTGGTCCTCACAATAACACTAAGAGGTATGCACAGGTATTTTCACCATCTTAGTGACCAGGAAACAGGGTAGGTAAGTAAGTTGTCCAACTGTAAGCAGTTGGTGGGACCGGGAGTCTAACCTAGGCGTCTGGCTCCAGAGTTCTCATTCAACCACTACACTGTGCTGCCTGCTTGAAGAAAGAAAACATAATAGTGAAAGACAGTTTCATTTTATTTTAAAATATTAAGGCTGTGGTCAAAATATACTATGTTAAGTGCCTCGACATAAACACACACGTGTAGAGGCAGAGCGAAGATTAAAGGAAAAGCCAACAAATACCTGGTGTTCCAATGGCTCTCACATATGAGAATGCTATGCTTGCTCTTCCTTTCAGAGCATCTTCTATGTTCTGAAGGTCTCTCAGGGTGCTAATGTATTTTACTTCATTAAAAAGAAGAGCACTGAAATACACAGAGATGTAACTGGTAGAAAAATGTGACATGCACTTATTTAACATATATTTTGAGTAAGTTAAGAATCTAAACAAAAAAGAAATTTAATCTTTTGAACAACCCTTAGTAGTAAGAACCTAAGCATTTCAATACTGAATTAAAAGCACTCTCTCAATCATCACTCTGTCACTGAGCACATCACCCGAGGACAGTTATGAGAAACAGCGCTCATCCTCCATCACAGCCATCTCAACATCTTTACGCAATATTTACTCGCATCCTATCCTGGCCAGATAATCCCTTACAAATCTCTCAGCCGTGGACACGTCTGAGGCCTTCACACATCTACACTGAAGCCTTCTTTCCATGGCCTCTAAGGCCCTGCATGGCCTAGAACATGCCTACTTCTCCAACATCATTTTGTTCTACCATTCCTCACAACTACCCTACTTTGGGCAACACCTCAGGGCCTTTGCACACACTGTTCTCTTTGCTGAAAGCTGTTTCCTCTGCTCCTTCTCATATATCTGGTCTCAGCTTAAACATCATTGACTTAGAGAAGCCTCCCTTGTTGGTCCTATATAAGTAGGTCTATAGCATTTTATTCTTGAATTTCACACTATTGATCCTTTGTAGTTCTTATCACAATTTATAATTATTCATATCTACTTTTTACCTGTTTATCCCTGCCTCCCTCATTAAATTGTTAGCTTCTTGTGGCAAGGACCTTGCATATTTTATCACTATATCCATAATAACTTAGAATAGAACCTGGTACATTGTTAGTAGTCAATAAATATTTGTTGAATGAATAACAGAAAACACAGGGCAGGAATTATTTATTCCCATTCTTCATTTGAAGAAATAGAAGGTCGAATCAAAATACCAAAGAGCTTACGTACTCAAAACACATATACTGAGTTAAGGAGCCAGGAACAGAACACTCCCAATTCAGTGATCTTTCCACTTGACCATAATTCTTCATCATCTTTTTAATGTACAGATCAGAATAACTGATCATATTTCTTTATCCAAAAGAATCTCCTTTTAAAATTTTCTACTTTTATATAAATTCTCTACCACTAATAACTAATTCCACTTAATCTCCACATATATATCTCTGTGTGTGTGTGTGTGTGTGTGTGTGTGTGTTAGACTTTAAGAATTTTTGAAACTTGTTCCAAGTCCACATATTTAAGTAAGCAAAGGTTTACTCCAATAAATTAGTTAATCATAGTTTCCTCTTAGGGAAAATGTAGCACTTTCCATGAATACAGCAATTCTCAAATTTTTTTGGTCTCAGGATCTCTTTACACCCTTAAAAATTATTGAGCTTCTCAAGGGGCTTTTGTTTATGTAGGCTACATCTATCAATAGTTGCCAAAATAGAAATGAAAATAATTTAAAATATTTATTCTTTTAAAAATAAAAATAAACACCATTGCATATTAACATAACACTTTATTAAAAAATAACTAAATTTTGCAAAATGAAAGAAATGTCTAACGAAAAGAGTGGCATTTTTGCAAGTCTCTTTAACATTGGACTGAATAGAAGACAGGTGGATTCTCCTAACTGCTTCTTCGTTCACTCTGTTGTGACACCACACATACAACATGTCATGTAGCCTATAGAAACCGCACTCATGAAAAATTGAAAGTGAAACAGGCAAACATCTTAGCATTATTATGAAAATATTTTAACTTCAGGGGCACCCTGAAATGGCTGCCCTAAATGACACTGCTTAAATATTTACGTACATATTATAGATTTCTTCAACTTTTTAAAAGAAATATAAAACTTGAATTTCTATAATTCCCAAGGCTCTTGTTTTGTTTTTCAAAGAAATATTCACTGAGAAGTACTCACTATTTGCTAGATATTTTCACATGTTTTCATTTAAAGTCTCAATGATATTCTTGGGAAATTCTTTATTACACAGACACACAAACACATATACAGACACACACACACACAGAGGAAAGAACCTCAGGGATTAAGCAACCTGCTCCAGGTCATACCACGAGTCACTGGTAGAGCTGAGATTCAAATCCAGGTCTTCTGACACTTTGCCCATAACTATGTTATTACTGACCACTCATAAATGGTAAACCAGGTAAAAAGGGGGGCAACTAATGAATGGCAAGAGAGTTTCAATGGCAATCTGGGCTAGTGGCAGCTTATACAGTTTGGCTAGCAAGACCAGAGTTAGCCCTGAGTTACTGCAAAACCACGGGGAGGCCCCATCTAGCGAACGTAGTTGGACTGCCATGTGAATTCTCGGCTTGGGAATTCCGCCCATCCATTTACCTTTACTGCTCTAGCAGCTCTAATCCATTTGCTTCACAAATCAAACCTAGAAGCAGAAATCTCCCTAACTTTCTTTCTCAACGAAGACGAGCAAATACAAATTAATAAAAGCCAATGTTTGAGGGGACACTTCCCACATGGCACAGTATTAAGTATTGATACTTTATAAGTAGTGACAATTTATCAGTTTGGAGACTGCCTGGCTCTTTTGCTTTGGGAATTCTCAGTTTTCTAAGTCTTCATGGTGGGCAGAGCCCAAGTCCCTTCATATTAGCTGTAATACTGTAAATTTGCTTTTCCAGGCTCCCTGCTGCTAGGCTCTATGACCCAGAATCACTTGTCTGACATCCTAGACTGGGAGCTAGGGATGTAAAGAATCAGGGACAGTGCAGAATTATTTCCAGAAGCAGTGGCAGCAACAGTTTGCTTCGAAGGCAGGAATGACGGCAGTGCGAATGACAGCCGCAGTGCTGGCAAGGCAAGTGATGGCGTCCGATGCCCGGCACTAATGCAGCAGTTCCCCGCGAGACCAGCACTACGTCATGATCATGACTGTAATTCAGAGCCAATATACACCTGAGTCCAGTTCTCCATCCCTTCTAGTGAGCCTGAGATTTCCGACATCTGCTCCAAGTCCTTTTCTGCTTAAGCCAGTCAGACCCAGATTCCGGGGCGTACAGCTAAGAACATCCAGCAATGCACTTAGTCTTGCTGAATTTTCATGGCACCCATCTGAGAGCGGTCCTGTCATTAACTCCATCTTACAGATAAGGTCATGGGGCTTAAGGAGGTTACTTTGCCTAATGTCCCAAAGCCCATTAAAGAGTCATTATCCATGAGGGACTAGTAACCAAAACTAATGACATTCATAATCTCATGATCTCTGTGATTGTTCCCAGTGGCTTCCTGACTTTAATATACCTTTTAAGGTTAATTTCCAGAATATGGGAACATCTAGGGATCTCTAGGACCCACTTCAGGAGCTGTGCTCCTTTACTCTAGTTCCAAAGTGGAGAAATGGGTTAAAGGAAAAGTCTGTCTTGGGATTTTCTTGTTCTAAAGATGAGGTGAAACTGCCTGAGGCTGCTCTGACCTGGGAGCTCTTCCTGCCCCAGAAAGGCCTTCCTTTTCCTTGGTATACTCTTCCTGAGACCCTCCTAACACAACCATTAAGTAGATAAGATATATGGCCAAGAACTGAATGGGTGTCAGGAAAAAAAAAGGAACTCAGGAGTCTACCTGACCCTACTTTTAGAGCAGCAGGTTGCTCGGCCTTCTTTCAGAAAAAAAAAAAAAAAAGACCACTTTTACATTATATTTCTGTCATTATTCAAATTCTAAACCCCAATAAAAAGGAAACATTACCTTCTATTTTGCCTTACCAAAACCCCTAGGACCCCCCCCCCCAAAAAAAAAAGCAAAGAGAGAGGAGGGTAAAGAGAAGAACAGAAAAGACAAGAATTATTTTTATCTAAATTAATTACAGTTGGGGCTTCCTAGGTGGCGCAGTGGTTGAGAACCTGCCTGCCAATGCAGGCAACATGAGTTCGATCCCTGCCCCAGGAAGATACCACATGCCGCGAAGCAACTAAGCCCGTGTGCCACAACTATTGAGCCTGTGCTTGAGAGCCCGTAAGCCACAACTATTGAGCCCACGTGCTGCAACTACTGAAGCCCACGCGCCTAGAGCCCGTGCTCTGCAACAAGAAAAGCCACCACAATGAGAAGCCTGCGCACCACAACAAAGAGTAGCCCCCGCTCGCCGTAACTAGAGAAAGCCCATGTGCAGCAACGAAGACCCAACACAGCCAATAAAATAAATAAATAAATTTTAAAAAATTAATTAATTACAGTTGACCCTCAGTATCCATGGGTTACACATTCGCAGGTTCAGCCAACTGCGGATGGAAAATATTTGAAAAAAATAATTCCAGAAAGGTCTAAAAAACAAAACTTGAATTTGCCATATAGTGACAGCTATTTACACAGCATTTACATTCTATTTACAACTATTTACATAGCATTTACATTTTATTGGGTATTATAAGCAATCTAGAGATGATTTAAAGTATACGTGAGGATGTGCATCGGTTATATGCTAATACTACAGCATTTTATATAAAGGACTTGAGCACATGGGGATTCTGGTATCCACGAGTGTCGGGAAGGTGCTGAAACCAATCCACCTCGGATACGGAGGGACGACTGTATGTTATTCTAGGCAGATCCATATATAGAATGAAATATCCCAAAATATTCCACTAAGCATTTTCTAAATTAATACAGTTAAAAGGCAAACAGAAGCCATCTCTGAAATGTGAGTTGAGAGTACAAGTAATAACAAAGTTCAAAAACATCAGTCTAAGTCTTTCTGTCACGTTGTATATTCCCCTACTAGATCACCACTTATAAAATTCTTAATGCCGGAAACAATCTTATGGGCTTATAACATAAGAAGATTTCTGCTCCTCCGATTTTTAACACCAAAATGTGAAGCTCCCCCATTCATTCATCCACCATTCCAATATTTTTCAACACCTAATACATGTCACTCACGATGCTATGCACTGGTAGAAGGACTCTGTATAAGAGGGCATAGTCTGGGGATATAACCACTACTACCAATTAACACCGAGCTGTGAGGAATTCAAATTCAGGACAAGAAATTTTTTATTACAATTTCCCAGTATGTCACTATCAAACAGGAGCCCACCTGATACTACTGTGCAGGAACAAATCGGATAAAGGAATGACCAAGAGCTCAGAACCTACTAGGAAGGGACCAGCCTGGGCGCAGTTCAGGAGTCTTAGAGGAAGACACCTCCAAGAGGAGCTTTCCCCAGAGGTTCTACCCAGGCTCAATACCCACGCTCCACAATGATGTGTTAAAAATAAAATATTAGCAGAAATAATGACAGTTGAAAATAATTCCCATAAAATTTGTTGTTCATATTATCATCAGTAGTACATTAACTTGAAACAAATCTTCCACTTGACAAAATACTGTCACAGACCATCAATTAGCACATCTTAATAAAGAGTTATTGAGACTTCATTGTTTCTTATAGTACTGCACCGTTTTTCCTTTTTGTATCAATATCATTTGATGATTGCCAGGAGTCAACAATGACTAGGGGCAAAAACGGCCTTTCTTTGCAACTGCTGCCTCGTTGTAAGTATTCCCAGCAACTGTCACAGCATGGACTTGCATGAACTCACTTCTGTTAGCGCTGTGTGTGCAACAGAACCGCAGGGAGATATCTGAATTTGGATTGCTTTTTTTTCTTAATTGCAAAATGAGACTTCCTGCATTAATACAGAAAAAAGTGACTAACATTTGTAGAGCATTGGGTAAAACACAAAACATATTTTCACATGTATTATTTTATTTGACCTTCAAAAAAATCTAATGACGCTGCAATTTTTAACATTGAGAGATGAGGAAAACTAAGCAACCAGAAAAGATAAACTGCCACGATCACCCAATGGACAAACGCTCCATAAATCCCGACTTCATAGATCATTCCAAAGCACATCTGAAATTATAGTGCCTCAGTCTCCTCTATCTCTGACTCGCCTCAGACTGGTTACATATAGTATTCTCAACCAACAAATAAAGATTGTCCCTTTACTTTCTTTTTCTAAATATTACCCTTCTTAACCCCATCTAGAACCTGGAAAGTAAAATTTTTCTCACAGTTACCACACAATTCCATCGGTTTTGACTATGTATATTTTAGAAAATAGAGCTAATAATTTTTAGACTATGAATCTATAACCTTACCTCTATTTTAAATTTTATTTATTTTGCAAATTTTAACACTTATGTATGACTCAAAACACAAAAGATACCCAAAAAGTTGAAGAGTGAAACGTCTACCTCCACCTCCTTCACCCCATCCCAGCTTCCCCACTCCATTCCAGTAAACCAATACACAATTTCTTGTGAAACTCTGAAATATTTATACCAAACGCATACATGCCATTAATAAATATTGAGTCGGCCAAACAGTTCATTCAGGTTTTTCAGTCCTTTTGGGAAAAACCCAAAGGAACTTTTTGGCCAACCCAATATTTATATATGCCTCTGTTAGAAGACTATCCCTCCTAGATTTCTCAGTGTTCCTACGCAGTCCAGGTCTCCTGAAGATGAAAACTGGCAGGACACAAAGATGGAAAATGTCTCCTCTTCACATTCTAGTCCTGTTTCCTTTTCTCTGGAGCCACCTCCTCCATTCAAAGGTAATAAAACCTTTCTTATCTTCCCTGGAGATAAATGCTTATATGTAGGGGTAGAGACTTTTTCTCCTCCCCAAGCAATTTGTTTAAATTCCAGAGAAAAAGATAAGCACTCTATCTCCAGAAGGAAAATGTAGATGTGCCAGCTCCTACATAAACTCAGAGATTCAGAGTTACGTTCTCCTTCTCCAAACCTTGCTGTGAGTACAGATGCACGCATATGGCTCTCACCTTGAAGCTCTGTGGAGAACTCGGTATCACAATCTAGTACTACCATGTTACTCTGACTGCTTTCATTGCTGTGTCTGACTTCTGATTCAGAGGTTTGGTGTTTCTCCAAGTATATATTCAAGGGGGGTAACACTGAAGACCCTTCACAGTTTTAGACTTAACACTCCCTTTCTTACATACATGGAACTATGCTCTACCCTAAACCCTCGGTTTATTTTATTAATATATCCTGAAAAATCAAAGTGTGAAAAATGTTAACAGACCATTTAGTCAGCATATTTTTAATCAATGATGTTTTAGGAATATTTTAAATGTCCTACAAAAAAAAAAAAGCACTACTTAATTGGCCATAATGGTTCAAAAATATACAATTCTGTAAATATTTAGTATAGGGTTACCTTAAGTTTACACTTGTTATTCTATTCTTAGATTTTACGAACTTAATTCTTCTCCAAATGTAATTTTTCTATATTCTGAGACTGAGAAATTTTTCTAAAACCTGATCTTTTTTGTTTACAAAGAAGCAAGGTTCAAGTATAACTGGATCACTGATCACATACAAATTTATCAGTGTGTATGTAAGAGAAGGTAATGGAAGAAAAGAACCCATTTACAATAGAAACAAAAAATATAAAATACACAGTAATAAATTTCAGTGAACAAGTATATATGAAGAAAGCATTAAAGCACTACTAGAGGACACAAAAGAAAATCTGAATAAATGGAAAGACATCTGGTTCTGAGAAGGGAAGATTCATTCTAAAGATGTCAAGTGTCCCTAAAATAACTTATAGATTTAATGCCAGTAGGATTTAATCAGGGAGAGGAAGAAACTGGACAAGCTAATTTTATTTTTTATTTTATTTTTTTGGCACACGGGCTTAGTTGCTCCGCGGCATGTGGGATCTTCCTGGAGCTGGGATCGAACCTGTGACCTCTGCATTGGCAGGCAGATTCTTAACCACTGCGCCACCTAGGAAGCCCTGGACAAGCTAATTTTAAATGTCATACGTAAACAGAACAAAAATGTGATTCTACAAACAGGAATATGAAAGAACCTGGACCTTTCAGATATTATGTTATAAAGACTCAATAATGAATAGTACTAGTAAAAAAAAAATAGATTAATGAAGCAAAAAGTCCAAAGTAGACCAAATATATATGAATGTTTAGCATAAAAAATGCCATCTTGAAAACTGAGATTAATTTCAATTGCGTTGGGACAATTACTTAGCCACCTGACTAATATATAGCTAAATTCACTGCTCACATCGTTTACCTAAATTCCAAACAGAGCAAAGATTTAAATGTAAAATTGAACCATTAAAACATTAAGGGAACAAATACACCCACATTAAAATAGAGTCTGACAAAGGAGCAAAAGTAATTTAATGGATAAAGGCTACTCTTTTCAAAAAAGGGGTTGAAATAATTGGACATCCACATGCAAATAAGCGAATCTAGGCACTGACTTTATACCTTTCACAAAAATTAACTCAAAATGGATCACAGACCTAAATGTAAAACATAGAAGAAAATCTTGGTGACCCTGAATTTGGCAATGAATTTTTACATACAACACTAAAAGCATGATTCATGAAACAAAAAAAAAATTGTAAAGCTGGATTTCATTAGTATTAAAAGTTTCTGCTCTGCAAAAGATACTGTTAAGAGAATGGAAAAAAAAAAGCCACAGAGTGGGAGAAAATATTTGCAACACATGTATCTAATAAAGGACTTGTATCCAAAATACATAAAAGAATTCTTAACACTCAACAATGAGAAGGAAAAACAAAACAAAACAAAAAAAACCCATGTAAAATATGGGCGAAAGATCTGAGCAGACACCCCACCAAAGAAAATATACAGACAGCAAATAAACATACTAAAAGATCTCAATATCTCATGTCTTAAGAAGTTGTAAATTAAAACCACTACACACCTATTAGAACGGCTACAGTTTAAAAAAAAAATTAACAATACTAAATGTTGGCAAGAATGTAGAGCAACAGGAACTCATTCAATGTGGGTGATAATGCAAAATGATACAGCTACTTTGGGCTTCCTTGGTGGCGCAGTGGTTAACAACCCTCCTGCCAATGCCCTGGTCCAGAAAGATCCCACATGCCACGGAGCAACTAAGCCCATGTACCACAACTACTAAGCCTGCGCTCTAGAGCCTGCAAGCCACAAATACTGAGCCCACATGCCACAACTACTGAAGCCCACGTGCCTAGAGCCCATGCTCCGCAACAAGAGAAGCCACCCCACTGAGAAGCCTGTGCACCACAGTGAAGAGTAGCCCCCACTCTCTGCAATTAGAGAAAACCTGTGCACAGCAACAAAGACTCAAAGCAGCCAAAATAAAATAAAAAAATAAATTAATTAATTAAATAAAATAAAAGTTAAAAATTAAAAAAAAATGATACAGCCACTTTGGAAGACAGTTTGGCAGTTTCTTACAAAGCTAAACAGAGTCTTACCATATGATCCAGAGATCACACCCCTAAGTATTTGCCCAAATGAGCTGGAAAACTACATCAATAACAAAAAAAAACCTACACACAAACTTTGTAGCAACTTTAATCATAACTGCCAAAACTTGGAAGCAACCAAGATGTCCTTCAACAAGTGAACGGATAAAGAAACAGTGATATATCCATACAATGGAATATTATTTAGCAATAAAAAGAAATGAGCTATCAAAACATGAAAAGACATGGAAGAACCTTAAAAACACATTGCTGGGCTTCCTAGGTGGTGCAGTGGTTAAGAATCCACCTGCCAACGCAAGGGACACAGGTTCGATCCCAGCTCTAGGAAGATCCCACATGCTGCAGAGCAACTAAGCCCATGTGCCACAACGACTGAGCCTGTGCTCTAGAGCCCGTGAGCCACAACGACTGGGCCCACGTGTCGCAACGACTGAAGCCCACGCGCCTAGAGCCCGTGCTCCGCAATAAGAGAAGCCACGGCAATGAGAAGCCCACGCACCGCAAAGAAGAGTAGCCCCAGCTCGCCACAATTAGAGAAAGCCCGTGTACAGCAACGAAGACCCAACACAACCAATAAATTAATTAATTAAAAAAAACCCCAAAACCTACTGCTAATTAGGAGCAGCAGCCACTCTGAAAAGGCTACAGGCTACGTGATGCTGAAAGCAAGCCCCCCACCCCCCACCAACACCGAGTCCTCCTGCCAAGTTTACGATTAGCCTCTCTCTCCAAAACTTTATGCCCTCTCTTGTCCCCTCCGGCCTCAATCTCGTGCTAACTGAGCCGTAACCAACCAGAGTCAGGTGACTAAAACGGCTGCTGTTAACACCATTAATGCACTAAAATTGCTGTTGTCCATCACTCACCGTTCACGTACACAGGCGGCTTCTCCGGGGTAGGATGAGCTAGCAGACCTCCACCCCCCAACCCCCAGCCGCTAGTGAACCAAAGGCATCCTGACGACAGTTCAGAAATGTCACAGAAATGTCATGAGGCAGATTAATCCCAGCTTCTTTGTTCTTCCCCTTTAAAACCTCCTAAGGTAAAGGCCAGGTGGGCGTGGCTCTGAGGCTCCTCTCCCACGCCCTTGCTTGGCGCCAGGCAACGAACCCTTACTTTGCTTCAAACTGCCACTGTCAGAGTTTGGCTTTCTGAGAAACTCTGACACAGGAGCCCTTCTGCTGGGCTATAATTCCAACTACACTAAAAAAGGCAAAACTATAGAGATGGTAAAAAGATCAGTGGTTGGGGACCAGGAGAGGATGAACAGGCGGAGCACAGGGTATTTTTAGGGCAGTGAAGCCATTCTGTTTGATACTATAATGGTGGGTACATGTCCTTACACAGTTGTCAGAATTCACAGAACTGCACAACACAGAGTGAACCCTAATATAAACTACACACCAGTTAATAATAATGTGTCAATATTGATTCATCAATTGTAACAAATGTACCACACCAATGCAAAATGTTAACAGAGGAAACTGAGCACAGAGGAGAAAGGAGGAATTCTCCGTTCCATCTGTTCCATTTTCTGCAATCCTAAAACTGCTCTAAAAAGCCGTCTACTAACTTTTTTAGAAGAACAAAACAGGGAAATTCAAAACATAAATGACAAATGGGAAAATGTGCAGTTTCTGTCTCCTTTATTTAAGGAGAGCAGCTAGAAATTAATAAGAATAAAGTTCCAAACATGAGAGAAAAATGGGCAAAAGATATCAAGCAACAGTTCAGCTTCATTTCTATGATTAGTATGCAACTAAAAAGAGTACAAGAGAGGAACGTCTCGCCAGGAACTGGGTGTTTCAAACTGATGCTTTCAGCACAAAGAAGTAGGCTGATGGCTTGAGAAGCACTTCCCTCCCCATGGCAACCTGCAAGGGACAGCTATGAGACGGCACACTGCGCAGCGCAGCTCTTCAATATTCTAAGCCGCTGCCGAAAAGTTTAGTGAAACACTACGTTCCACAAGTCATTTTTCTTACATTTTAACTAAAAAGGAGGACACTGCCTCTTTGGAATTCTACTTCCTCGGTATTTGTTTTTTCCGCTCAGTTTCTTCTTCTTTTATATGTTGGTGTTATCCTAGGACGCTCCCTAGATGACCTACATGTTGACAACACTCCTCGGGGCGCAAATTCCTACAGCTGCCTAGTTGAGACTCAGGGAAGATGGGCATCCGACTTGTTAAAGTGGACTCATTTGGGGGACGTCCCTGGTGGTCCAGTGGTTAAGACTCTGCGCTCCCAATGCAGGGGCATGGGTTAGATCCCTGGTCAGGTAACTAAGATCCTGTATGCCACATGTCGCAGCCAAAAAACAAAACAAAACAAAAACAAGACTCATTCTCTCCTGTAACTCTGCTCTTCTTCCTTGCCTACTTCAGAGGGTGATGAGATCAGATCTGGGGTAGAGTGAGGAGGGAAGGGAGGAAAAGAAGAGATCAGGGGTTAATCCAACGCATCCTTACCATGTGCAGTTAATTTCACCTCCTATGCATTAGAAAGAAAAGCCCTTCTTTGCTATCTTTACTTCCCTAGAGTGTACAAGGGTGTCAACACGTGCTTGGATCCCGCAAATCTGTCTCAAAGCACCAGAAAGAGCTCTCACGTGCTCATCTGATCATATCACCTACCTACAACCTCCGCTGAGCAACCAGGTGTTGAAGCGGTCCATTAGGACCGGGAGCCAAACTGAAAGGTAACAACCAAGGCCTCACTCACCCACTGCCGCAGGGAGAGCAAGAGGGGAAAGGAGAGGCCCAGCGCCACAGCGCTCCACTCCCCTCCCCCGCCAGGGAGCCGCTCAAGGCCAGGGCCAAGTGAACACAGCAATCACCTCATTCCAAGGAGCCCCAAAGAGAAGGCTCCTGCCTCGATATGGACCCGTGGGCCGGAGCGTGGGCTGGAGCGGGGGCAGAGAGGGGGACGGGCTAGGAGAGGAAAGGTACAGAGTCAAAGCAGAGAAAAGTGTTTAGCCAAAGATCCGTGATAAGGAGGTTTGGCCCAAGCGCCTGGAAGGTGCCTCAGGCCAGGTCCCTGATAATAAGGCCTGCAAACAGAGACACCTGGGGCTGAAGGCAAGTCTGGCCAGAGGATGGGAGGGGGAGGGGCCTGGGTCCAGGACCTCAACTTTCTCTAGAAAAGTGCAACGTGCTGGCTGTGCACCAAGTCTCGTGTGGGCGGGCACCTTCCCCCTGAGGCCTGCCGAGCACAGCTTGCTGGGCCTGAAAGATCACACAAGAATTCTGGCCTGGCGCTGGCCTCCTCCCTCTTCAGTGGCCACCCAGAAGCCTGAACGTCTTCGGGTGGTAGACAAAGACCCCTTCCTCTGACCCCAGGCCAACTTCTCTGCTCTCACCTGCTGCTTCACATTTCATACTCCAGTAAAAACTACCCTGTCCAAACTGCCCTAACCTCCCTGCCGGGGCTCACAGATCCCCCTGCTGCTTCCACGTTCTGCTTCCTCACCAAGCAAACCCCTGCTTATCCTTTAAGACCCATCCTCCTTCAGGAAGGCTTCTTGACAAATAACCACCCTCATTCTAGAGACAAGGAACTACTCCCTACCCTGTGAACATATGCAGACTACTTTACTTCCTACATAATAGTTTCTCTTTGTGTATCTGTCTCTGCAACACAATGCTGAATTCTTAGAGAAGAGAGCCAGGTCGGATTCTGTTTTGCATCTCCAATGCCTTACGAGTGTCTGGCACACAGCACGAACATGGGGAATACTCTATTTGTGGAATTAGTGTTCTACAAACCTGCCTCAGCACAGCACAAGGAACAGGACACCACAGCAGGACTGAGGGACACGAGCGCCACAGGCTGCCTGGCTCAGGTAAAAGGGTCCTCCCCACATCTAAGGCCCAACTCCTTCAAAGCCACCTTGTCATCGGGGTGCCCAGCGTGGACCTGCTGCTCCAGGATTTGCTGTCAAACTTGTCAAAGGCAACCTCAGTCTCCCCTCCCCCAGCCCTTAAAGAATCTTCTTTCTCTGATTCTTCACCCGCATTTCTGGGTCAAAGACCGTCACCGGGCACCCACTGTCAGAACAGCATAAAGGAGTGCGCTTCCTGGAACAGGTGCAGCTATGACTTGGGCTTTTTACCAAGCTTTTTATGACCGCCACTCTCAAGAGAGCTCCTGCTTCTCTATCCCCGCAAAGTGCTCCGAGGCAGCCCTGCAGCTCTCTGGAATTCCTTCTTCAAAAGGCTATCTTTCATTCCTTACAACCGCTGCTCAGTCCGCAGGCCTCAGGGTCCACAGTTGGCAGGGATTTCTAAAGACTATTCATTAACATATTATTAGTACTGGAACACGGGAAAACCGCAGCCTTTTACCTATGAAGGTTAGAGTTTCCTGTAACTTAACTTTCACCCAGTTTTGGTGAGAATCAAGCAGAAGAAGAGGATGAAGACGGGAGCTACACAGAAAACAAAGACAGTCAATGTCAGCAAAGGCCTCAGCGAACGTTAAATCGGAAAAGTCCGTGTAAACATGCATCCTGAAAACGTCACAGTCTCTAGCTCTGACACCAAAGGTACGACTACTCCACCTGAGGAGAGACGGCAGGAATGCACCCCAGGGAGGTCTGGGCCCCGGGCCGGAAGATTCCATGCCGGGCGAGTTAAATTAGATTCACTCTCTCTCAACAAACATTCAGTATGTGCTGGGAGCAGGTGAAATGTCCCTGCACTTACTGAGCAGGCACAGAGCTAGAGACCTCAGAAAAAAATCAGGCTGGGATAAAAGGAGGCTAGACACTTGAAAACCCTAGTGAGGAGAGCAAAGATGAGCGTCTGTCCTGGTAAAATCCTCGCTCCACAGACGGAATCAGAGGCAGGAGCACTCTTGCGAGCCAGGTGGCCGTGTTGCGCCATCTCCTACTTTTATACAGAACATCTCCATGTTTCTGAATCCCATGCCGTTCAGGAAATTTTAGATCCTCCATGCGGGAAGAGAGACCAGCGACATGTGTGAGGCTGATGCGTACCAATATAATGTTAAGAGCCTAAAATATTGTCATGGATTGTGGTTGTCTAAAATGCAACTGATAGATAAATAACAAGTGAATAAGCGAACGGTGTCCCCCGTACTTACAAGAGGACATGAGCAACGATGGCATCCACATCAAACAAGGTATCGGTTGGGAATTCTCTGAGTAATACGTTGCCTCTGTAAAAAGTTTTAAAAAGCATTACAGCAAGGTTTCCTTAGCATTCCATTCACTTGTCTCTCTAACACACTAGGCTGGAAGTTCTTGGATGCTAGAGCCTGTGTCTTATCCACTACCTGATGCACCTACCAGACACACACTCAAATGTTTACTGAACACACACTCATAGATACGCTGACTTCGAAAAGCTTAGGCCCTGGGACTGGCAAAAAAAAAAAAAAAAAACTGGGCAGAAACATGAGTCCCAACGTGGCTTCCTCGCAGCCTCAGTCTCAGCGCACACACAGATTCCCCAAACGGGCTGGGAAGGAGACAAGCGGGAGAGAGGGAACAGTCCTCAGCAGTAGGTCCCTGAGGAGAGCAATCTCTCCCCACTTCCCAGGCCAGACCCCGAGAGTGTGAGGAAAGGATTGTGAGAAAACTCAGATTGGCAGCCCCAAGCACAGAGGACTCTGTAACCTGGACACGTGCGGACCCTCAAGAACAGAGTGCATTTATTTCACACTCGAACATGGACCTGACATGCCTACTCAGAACACAAAATTTGCTGAGCGCTTCCTTACCAGGCGTTTGCAGCCGGGGCTTACAGAAGATTCTCATATAATATCCAAAGCAATCCTGTGAGGTCAGTATTCTTGTCCTCAGTTTATAGATTAGGAAGCCAGAGTGGAGGGAACCAATCTATTACTTGGACGTCCTGCTAAGCTTCACATGACCCCCACGACATACACCTTTATCCTGGCTTAGTGATATTTTGTATACTGGAATATTCTAGAAGTATAGGTTTATATGTGTCCATTCCAGCCAAAAAAAAAAATACTTTACCTGAATAAATATGCTTTCATCAAATCCTTTTCGCTTCCACAGTATCTCGATGTTTCTTCTGTGACACAATTAACCTTTAAAAGATTATATTTAACTTTTAGAGTACATACCAAAAGGTCAAGTTTCTTGGTTAGGGAAACACAAAGGAAATTTGAACATTACAGTCTGTCTCCAGATCAAATTTCTTATTTTACTTTTCTTTCCGATTTGTATGCTATAATTGCTCACTTATTTAAGTGCTTTAGGTAATCCAGAGAAAAGAACTGTTTCTACACGTGAGAGTTATGTTTAATCATACCTAAGACTTAATTCAATCTTATGAAGGAAGTAGGAGGTAACGAGGTAGAAAAGGAAGGAAAAAATTAAGGCAGGACAAAAAAAATCATGAGCAAAAGCCAGGAAGCATGCAAGTGAGTGGGAAGTTGTGACCCAGGAAGCATCTCAGTCGCTGGAACACAGGCATGGCAGATACTGCTGGTTCCAACCCCAAATCCATCCTCCCCTTTTGCTTCACTAAAAGCAGGTGCCCCATTAAAAGACCTTTCCAGACGCCCCCAGCAGCTAAGGTTGGCTAAATGATGTTAAGAGGAGTCACTGGTTCGGGATTCCTAGAAGGATCTGAAAAGGGGACTGACTGACACTCTTGCTCTTCCCACTCCTTCCTGACAAAAAAAACCCCAAAAAACAAAACAAAAAAAACTGACAAGATAGGTAGGCATCAGCAGTCATCACGGACCATAAGGCATCTTTAAAGACCCTTGCTAAGGATGGTGCAACAGAAAGAATGAACCTGAGTCCCTAGTGATGTCAGAGCAGCCACAACAGCCCTTGACAGCTTATAATCAGGACTCCACGTGAAAAACGTAAGGCCAATCCTAGTAGCAACATGCAGATACAATGGAAGGCATGAGAGCACAAAGGCAAGGAAGTCAGTTAACAGAACATCCCATCAGTACAGGTCAAGGAAGACTGGGACCTGAGGTAAAAACAGAAAAGGACAGAAGAGATTCAAGAGAGTTTTCACAAATACAGTAAGTAAAACGAGGGAGAAGAATGAGCGTGTAATGTGCAGCACGGGGTAGAGGGGGAAGGAAAGGGATAAAGAGGATGACGATGGGGCAAGTGGGTAGCCACCGACATAGCTCACCAAAGCTAAGGCTGGAATATTTTGTTTGGGATCTTGTTAAGTTTCAATTTTTGTTTTGTTTTAAGATGCGGTTTTTTTGTTGCTGTTCAAGCTAATTTTAACGGAGTTTGAGGAAGCAGAGTGACAAGTAGGAAAGCTACATCTGTTTTATCAAAAAAAGCTACTGAAAGAGAACTGATACTCAGAAAAGATATGAGAAATAGAGAATTAAAAGTCAGAGTCTAGAAAAAAGCAAAAACAGTGAATTTTAGTGCATGTAGTGTTTTTAAAATTTTTAATATATGTGGAATCTAGAAAAATGGTACAGATCAACCAGTTTGCAAGGCAGAAATAGAGACACAGATATAGAGAAAAACCATATGGACACCAAGGGGGGAAAGCGGGGTCGGGGGGAGGGTTGGGGTGGGATGAATTGGGAGATTTGGGTTGCCGTATATACATTACTAATAAGGAAAAAAAATCAAATTGTACACTTTAAATATATGCAGTTTATTGCATGTCAATTACATCTCAATAAAAGTTCTTAAACAAACAAAAAAACAAAAGCAAAAAAAATAAAAGTCAGAGCACAGGGGATGGTTGGTGTCATGACAACAGATTTGTCCATTCATCCACTCAACACACATCTGAACACCTACCACACGTTAAGTCACGATTCTCACCACAGGGAGTACAGTTAAGTTCCAGATTAAAATCTCTATCTTCAGAGCTCACATTCTAAAAGTAGAGACGGAGCATTTAAAAACTAATCAGCATGTAATGTTAAGTGCTATAAAGAAAAAAAAAACTATTAAGGGGATACTGTGTGACAGGACACTTTAGATAAGTAATTAAAGAAGGCTTCTCTGAGGAGGTGACATTTGTACAAAGAACTGAAGTAATGGAGTGATGCATACAAATACTGGCTGTAGAATTTCCACAGCCAGAGTGCGGATAATTTTTGACTCACCCACGTATACAAACATGTGGAAGAGATGAGTTCTGAGCAGAGGGGGAAATACCTGCAAAGGCCTCATGGAAATACGTATCTAGAAGGTTCCAGTAACAAAAAGATGACCAGCACGTGTCAGGAAAAACACTGAACAAGACGGAGGAACAGAAAATGAGATGAGAGGAAGTCAGTGTCCAAAGAGGAGTTTCGATTTTAATGTAACTGTAATGGGAAGCCTTCCTGGGAGGGCTGCAACGTGATCTGACGCATCTGACTACATGTGGAAAAGGGTTTAGTGAGACAAAAGTGAAAGGAGAAAGGCCAAACAGGAGGCTGCTGTGGTTTCCCAGAGGAGAAGTAAGGACGGTTTAGACAAGGGTGGGTAAAAGTGAAGGCACAGGAAGTGGTCAGATATGACAGTAGAAGCTGAAGGACTTATTGATGGATTGGTTATGATAGAAAGGATGACGCAAAAGTTTTTTGTTTTAAAACCTACAGTGATATATTAATATAGTCACACCAGCTTTCTTTTGGTTATTATTTGCATGACATATATTTTTTCCCTTCATTTACTTTGAGGATTTCTAAAGCCTTTAAGATGCATTTCTAGATAGCTTACAATTGAGTTTGGTTATTGTTCCCAGCTTTTTCTTAACTGGAACATTTAGTCCATTTATATTACAGTGTTTTCCTCATCTACGTCTGCCTCCTGAAATCTTAACTTTTGAAGACAATCTCAAAATGCTACTTTTTTGTGAAGTCTTTCCCAATAACGTATATGACCTTCCACCCTGACACTCACGTCAGATTTCCTTCTTTCAAATCTCTACAAAATTTTATTTGTATCTCTTATTATAATGCCCAAGTTCTGCTAGTTGTTAAAATGGTCTGTGAATGTCTTTTATCGCCCCATTTTGGATATATACTCTCCAAAGAAAGAGACTGGGTCTTAGTCACATTTCTCTATCCAGTAAAAGACTAAATATAGTAAGCCTGTTTTAATCTCACATGTGCCAGGGACTGAGCTAGGTACTCAATATAGGTCTGTCTCTTTCACCACAGTCTCCTTTCCACATAGTTTAGAGTCCTCACTGTTACTAGTTGTGACAAAGTTACTAGTTACTAGTTTACTGGTTGCTAGATAAACTGTATGAATATCCCTTCTGAGTGTCATAGCAACCTAGTATTTATTGGGTGGGCCAAAAAGTTCATTTGGGTTTTTTGTAACATCTTACTGGAAAACCCAAACAAACTTTTTAGCCAACCCAATATTTTGTTGCTGAATTTCAATTTCAGTTTTTATTTAAAGCTCCTCAGAAATGAGTGCTATTATCCTTCTAGAGTATAAACAGTGGTTCAAAGTTAACTGAGACCTCTATAGAAACAGAATTGACATTTAAAAAAAAAAAGACTTCTTAAGCTATATAACCATGATATAATAAGAAATATATATTTGATCTCTGCCCCTCATTCCTGACACAGAGCTCCTAAAATGCTGTAATTTCCTGAATGATGGAGTGCTAGGAGTATCTTTTCTTCTAATATTTGGTTTTTAACCCCAAATAAAAGAGCTTCTGAAACCCCTGGGTTCTCTGGGAGTGACAGGAGTGTCTGGTGTGTTTGAATGCTGATGAGATAGCTGGTGGCTGGGGGCCCCAGCCAGCTTCAGGACGGGGGCTGACTGCCCGCAAAAGGCAAGGTTGGAGGGTGGGGCCTTCCAGCCCCGCCTCCCAACCCTAGGGCTGGAGGCGGAGTCAGGCACCGACGGCCAATGATGAGATCCGTCAGCCTGGAGACCAGAACCTCCATAAAAACCCTAAACAATGGGTGTGGCGAGCTTCCAGCAAACACATCCACGTATAGGAGGATGACACACCCCGAACTGCACAGGGAGAGAAGCTCCTGCACTTGAGACTCTTCCAGATCTTGTCCCTCACATGTCTTCTATTTGGCTGTTCCTGAGTCAGCCTTTATAAGAAGCCAGGAATAGTAAGTCACGTCCCTCCCTGAGTTCTGTAAGCCGTTATAGCCAATCACGGGACCTTGCGAGGGCGTTGTAGCCAAGTCCTACAGAAGTGGCAGGGAACCTGGGCACCCACGCACGCCTTGTGCTGGCATCTGACGTGATGGGCACTCTCAGGACTGGGCCCTGTCGTGGGGTCTGTGCTAACGCGTGGTTGTTAACGTCAGAATTGCGTGGTGCGGAAAACGCACACATTTGGTGTCAGAAGTGTTCGGTGGTGAGAGTGAAGAGTTTCCCCTTAAAAGAGTGAGTAGTTAGTTAACTTTCCTATGCTTCCTGCCCTGGGAACTCTAGTTGCAGGGACCTAGGGGGACAGTGGCCACCTCTCAAAGGAGGAAGGCTAATGAACTAAGACAGAATAAATGTACCCGGAAAGGCTGAAAGAATTTAATAACCACTGGGTTACTAATCATCCCGTTTTCTGAGGTACAAACCCTAAGTTGAAACTAAACGAAAGGCTCATGTAGCTATCTAAATCACGATGCTTGTGGAAATTTTCCATAATACCCCACAGTATATTCGAGCACTTTGTGAGAAAAAAAATTAAATATGTAATTGCAAATTAGGTTTTAAGTTTTCTCTAAAAATAAATATGAGAAACCACAACATAAGCAATTATAAAGAGTTAGAAGAATAGGAAAGGAAAAAAAACTTTACTTCAGTTTTGATACCTCAGTTTATGCTAACAGAAATTTTTAAATAGTCAAATGATGGATATCTATTATGATATATTTGTCAAGCAAAAATAAAACTAACAACAACAAAAAAGCCTAACTAGAAGACTGAAAAAATAAATGACACCAAAGCCCAAATAGAATAGTTTGCAAAATAAAGTTCTAAGCTACAGAATTTTAAATAGCTTTTCCCCCCTGTATTTGTACTAATTTATACAATAATCTAGAACTATCTATACTTCTGTTTATTCTTATGAAAAAAAAGGTAGAAAAAATATTTTTCCAGTTTGGAAAAAAGATGTGAAACAACACAGTATTTTTAGATACTCTATCTTAGGTCACACAGTTGTAAAATGTTTGTCACTAATAATTTATTAACATAAATATCTTTCTACCTTTGTGACTGAAATTCCATAGTCCTGGAGAGGTTTAACAGCCTCATTCAGTTCTTCAAGAAATATAGAGGCACTTGGAGAATCTAAAATAAGAAATGTTTTATGAATGTTTTATGACTTGCCCCTTAGGAAACATGAATTCTTAAAAATTAAAGCCCAAAGCTGCAAACTGAAAAAGAAATATATTAGTTTGCCCAACTAATATGCAACAACAAATAATCAAGTAATTAAACAAACCTAGCTACACATTTTTGTACCCTTATTTCCTATTGCCTCATTACTCTTATTTCTAATATTTTTATCATGACATATTTTCACTTTGTAAGTGACCTTAAAAGCTTTCTAAACATAAATTGGATACATGTTTAATTTAAAAAGAACACTTGGCATTATTTTTCCAAGTTTAATACTACATACACAACACACATGTACAAAACTTTAAAAATGATTTTAAAATACCATTTCCAATCACAATTATAATAAGGGAGCCAAGAAAAGTGTGAATTCACTTCACTTACTAATTCCAAGAATAGTATTTTTTAAAGCACTTAAAAAATTTTAAGGCACTTCTAAAAACTTAAATGGAACCGTGACTATAACTTATGTTCAATAATTATATTAATTAATTCAGTATAATTAATGGTACAGCTAAAGCAGAGTATTAAACTTAAGCATTACTAATACTATATTTAAAGTTTTAAAATACTTTAAAAATATTTACATGCTAAAAATATCAAAAAGTTTACTTTCAGAAATGACGATGAAATTCAGATATTATTAATTCTTCTCTAGTATTTGCTATGGGCTAGGCACATGAGTAGTCACTTAATCTTCACCACAAATTTATAAGCACACACTATTTCCTCACCATGGATGACAAAAAAGACACATGGAGAGGCTACATGACTTGACCAAGGTCACACAAGAGGTCAAGTGGCAAAGTCAGGACTGAAACCCAGGCAGGCATATTATAGCAGCAGGTTTAAAACACATATTATGAATCCTGACAATAAGTTCTCCCTGGGCATATTGATTAAACGGCAATGGAAACGTCACAAAAAGTCATGTTGGAATATAAAAAATACTTACCAGCTTGACAAAAATAAGCTAAGGTGGCTTTTCCTGGTTGCAATGTACCAAAGAATTTCTGAGGACTCAGCTCGGGTAGAGAGTCTACTGCTGACGTATAAAAAATGCACATCATGACCAGAGAGGTGCCGACTATAAGCACACGGAAACTGGAAGACATCATCAGCTCTGGCTGCTACGGGCAGCAAAGTCTGCCTGTTTGGTTCACTGCTGGTTCTGTGCCCAGGACAACACCTGCAAGAGCAGGTGTTCAACGACGTTTTGCTGAATGAATTTGTTAAATAAATGAATGAAGTAACACCTGCAAAAAGAATAATATGAGGCATTACTTCCATGTTTGATTTTGCTAATACTTTACTATTTCCTTCTAGTAAAAATGTGAGAGGGGATGATATATCTAATACTATTAATTTTTGATACTTGCAAAAGCTATCAAAGCTATCTGGAAAACACAACACTAAGCATGTTAAGTTTAATAGGTATTTATTTGCATATGTTAAGGTAGTTGTCATTTTTAAGGATTCTAAAATTAATTCTCAAACATTATCCAATGCATTTTTTTTAAACTGGGCATTTTATCTTTCTCTACTTAGAGTGGGTTTACAATTAGTACTCGAATAGCAATTAAAACCACTAACAGGGGAATGTGATCCAAAATATATGTCTACTATGTTCACATTCTTTCTGCTTTAAATTCCCTAGAAGATATCTATTAAAACTACTCAAGAACACTCCTTCTAAATACACACGTAGTAATTTTTAACACAGATTTATCTAAACAGTTCAGAAATTCAAATATCTTTTTCAACTCATATTTCAATTCAGTGTTATTTTCTGAACTGAGCTTTGTTCTAGATGTCGTCCTCTCATCTTCCTCCACGCCGTACTTACTCCCATGCTGACCTCTGTGTCTGCCGTCACGTCTCTTTGTCTTACACGTTTACTAGTTTCAAATTTCTTTTGAACAATTTCTTCTTTTAGGAAGCTTTTATACTGATGATGTATATTATCTATATTTAAAATAAGATAGTTTAGCAAAATTAGTTTTTATGTTAAACATCATACTTCCAGAAGGTAAAGATACACCCACAGGTATAGGCGAGAATTTTGCTTTAATTTTAATTTCAAATGGAACCCTTATCTGTTACACAAAAGACTACTATGTCAAAACAGGAGACAGGAAAAAAATAGCAAGAATTACTCATAAGGGTAGGAGTGGAATTCTTCTGTAAAGAATGAAATGATTAAAGAATGAAAAATTTAGGAAAAAGTCATACTAAATTAGACAATTACCATTTACTCTTCAATTTAACATTTCAGGGGTAATCAGAAACAACTTACTCTTCAATTTACAACAGAATGGATAAACGGAAGCTGCATATACTCTGGTCCTGGAATATTATCAATAAGCACATAATAACTCTCCCTTAGGAACAAGTATTCCTAAAAGAGGAGCTAGTTACTCATTGATTACTTCCTAATAATGCTTTTCACTAGAGTTAATGTCAAGCAGTGAACAAATTTGCCATCAACTTTTAAAAAGTAATTTTAAAATTATAAGTAAGAGGTATCCTTGACATTAAAATATTATACATTAAAACCATTTTAAACCAGCATATTTTAAAGCCACTTTATATTAATGAAAATGGTACAAAATGGGTCATCCAATATTTTCTTTACATTCTGAAGGGGGGAGTGATGCATGCATCCTGAGGCCAGAAGAATATAACATTTGTTACTATATGAAATAACTCCAACCTAATTAAAAGATTAAACATTTAAGTAAAAGCACAAATGAGAGAGTCAAGTATAAAATTTCATTTTTCCTGGCTTTGTGGTTACAATTCAGTCATTTAAACTCTAAATTGGATACTAAAGTTAACAGATTCTTTTCACCCAGAATCTATTTGGTAGAACCAAAGGTCTAACAACATATTCAATGCTTGAATACTTCCCCACATCCATCTCATTGGACAGATTAGATTATACTTATGAACGTACTGTACACTTCATCAATTAGAGATGTGAGTGATTATTCAGATAGGTACCCCGTAGTAACCTTTGTGGTTTGTTCCATCTTTTTGGTAAGTCCGATGATTTAAAAAATTACTTAAAGCAGAGAATACTGCACAGGTGAGCTAGAAATACAGCTCACATGATCCTAAGATACACACTGAATAATAATGTAACCAGATCCACAACAACCAGAGTTAAGTGGATGGGGAGACAGAAAGGAAGGGAGCATGTAGTTGGGGTGGCACAAGGGAGAAAAGAGAGTGAAGTCTTCACTTCTCACGAGACCAAAAGCCAAGGTAGCAGACATGGGAAGATCAACACCAAAAGAAACGGAGCAGCTAAAAGTAACTGCCTCTAAGGAATAAGAAACTGGAGGGGGTAAAGATACCAACGGGACTTCTGAAGCCTCCTGGAACTATCTGGACTCTTTTAAACAGTGAACCTTTCCACTTTGATTTAGAAAGAAAAATTATTACTTGTATGTAACCAAATCTTCCATAGCTCTTACTCATAGTAATCCAATCTGCCCCCGTGAGGTTACAAAAAAGTATTCATTTCACGTGCATGGTAAATGAAATGCTTTTGTCCAGAGACATGGTCTCTTCATAAAAATAACTTTAAAGAGAAGGCAAGCGTGGATGGGAAACAGTGAAGAAAGAGAACACCTAGCAAGAACAGAGTACACCAAGCTACAGAAGGTACTTGGCGACTTTTTTCTCAGGTAATTAGAAGATGGAATAGAAAACAATACTTAATGCTTCAAAATTTAAATATCAGAACAAAGTGCCAAGTTTCTTGAGAGGAATGTGGCCTTGTTACCCTGGTGTGATGGTGCATGAGTATGGGGTACACGGTTCCAGTTCTCCTGCCAGGTACACCTAGGATCACACATCGTTTCCTGCACTTCCCACCACTAGTGACATTTGAGGCCACCAGGTTACATGACTTACCCTGGCCAATATAATGTGAGCCAAAGTGTCCCGTCTTAGGCAACAGGGTAACAGCTACTGTGTGATACGCCTGGCTTTCTCTTCTCCTGTCACTCAGATGGTGGCTCTTTGTCAGCATGGGTCCCCGACGGAACACAGCCCAGAGAAGCCCCAGCTGGTAGGCAATGAGCACGTGACATAGGAAGAAATAAACTTTGTCGTCTTAAGCCACTGAGAGTGGGGGGTTTTGCTGCAGCATAATCTAGTTTCTCTTCGCTGGTGTACAAACTAGAAGTGAGGTGCTGTCTTCACAAGAACCCTACATCCTGGCTCAGGCACCAAGCAGCAGGAAAGCTGTTCTGGGAGTACTCACGGAAACTCTTTCTCTTCAGAGAAACAGAGACAGGACCTCAGCGAATGATCCATGCTAAGGTGTAACAAAACATTTGATGAAACTCTTGCTACAATAATTTGGAGATGACAAGTACCTAATGAATTTATGAGCATGTAGCCAGGTACATGCAAGTAAAGAACTTATTTATGGCCCTAAGAGAAAGCCTGGAAGACAGAAGATGAATACTATGTGACAGCTGCTGTTGATTGTTTAGCAAGGTATTAAAAGAAAGGTACTCAAAGAAGCACCACCATCCCAAAGACTAGCTCTTCAAAACTTCAGAAAACAAGCTAACAAAACTACTCAGCCATGGAAAGAGGCCATGTTCTCCAAAGCCCACTTCAGGTGTCGCCAAAGATAATAAAAATGGAAGGATATCCTGCGGGGCAAAGCCAGGGACCTTAGAGAACTATGCTCTAGGGCATGTGCTGGAATATGAACTGTTTGATAATGAGATAAACACAGAAACTGAGTATAAATGTTTAGAAGCTTTTATAGCAATTTCACATAGTAATTTTGTGTCTGTTGAATCTAGTTATTTTTAAATCGGGCGAGTCATTTGGTATGTTTTTTCATTTCATTTTTCTTATAACGTAGAACCCTGGCAGCATCTGCCCAGCAAGATTCCAAAATTGCTACAGTCCAGGGACTGGTGTATGTCTTCTGTTCTTCTCCTCTCCAAAGGGGAACACGTTACAATTATCTGTCCCTATGCTACTCCATGTATGCCACAGGGTGTGGGGAACGCATAATTTACAAAGTTCAAACTGGAAGAGACTGTCAGAGACTACGGCTACTGGCCATGGCTCTGAGATCCCAGACTCTGAGTTTGACACACTGACTGGATGAGATTTAGGAGTTAGGTCCACTGGCAATGGGCAAGGATGAAGCACATGTAGGAAGGAGAATATCTATTGACAAAAAGGGTAGATGTCCAAATGTTTCTAGTTCTCTACACCTGTTAAAATTCTACTTCCCCACTTCCTTGAATTAGGTATGGCTATGACGTGATTTGGCTAATAAAATGTGCAAACTGACATATGTAACTTCCAGAAGCTTTTAAGAGTCAATATATATGTGTCACGAAGCATGACACACTTTTTCTCTGCTATGATGATTGAAAAGACTCAAACTGAGCACTTCTCTGTTAAACCAAGTCTCAGAAAAAGGACAACATGGGGCAAGGCTCCCAGCCTACTCATGTTAACATAAAATAAACGTTGCTTTAAACCTCTGTAGATTTAGGGTTGTTATTACAGTATAACCCAACCTAGCCCTATTTTTTTTTACTAACTGCTAAGAGGAGAGTGACTTGAACATAAATACATATCCTAGATTTTAAAGCAGTATATTTCAAAGAATTCACAAGAAATTGACCCAATTTCACTTTAGAAAGATTCTAAAAGGGAAGATGACTCTAAAATGCAACTGTTATCACAACCAGTGCTAATATGAAAAGAAAATGGAAGTCACAGGAAAATGTTTGCCTATCCTACACACTGACACCTCCAACTAAGTGCAGACATTTAACCTTTGGGCCTGGAAGGAGCCCTCAATTGAACATAATGTTCCTGGCGGAACTAATCAGAATTTGCATGCAAGATGTAACTTTTGCCTCATCCCTAAACTCTAAACAAGTAGGCATGCACAGCTCATTTAAAAGTTGGAAAAAAAAGTGTGACATTTTAACTGTGGACAAATACAGGAGGATGACAAGCACTGTAAGAATGGATGAGTGAGGCTATAGTATGAAAAGGGCTAAAGCTTGTAAATGAAATGCCACAGGCAACAAAAGTTTGTTTTGCTCAGCACCAGAATTCTGAGAAAGCCCCCAAGGGCAACGAGGAAGAAGTACTTCAAGAGAAAAACACTGATCCTCCTGCTAGTTAGAGGAGGGCACAAGGACTGGCCTTTCTGCAGGTGGAGCAGCTGGTGGCCCTCTTCAGCTACAGCAATCCCATTTTGGGATTGGGTCCTATATATAATAACGTTTGGCAAAGGGTTCTTCTGCTTTGAAATGTTTGAAAGACCACTGTGCTAGAGTAATCTCCTTTTGCAAAACAACAATATTCAACCATTGTGCATCTGGACGCATTTCAAATTTTAGGTTATGCAGGAGCAAACTTTTCTAGAAGACCCTTAGTTAGTTTCCTCTTTAAAGGCCTAAATTTCCCTTATGGTTAAACATAAAACTAATGGTTTCCCCTCTAAAGATGGAGAGGAAGTTAACAACTGTAAACATTAGACAAATCACACCAAGATCTGCAGGCATCATTCTCTGGGAAAAGCCACATTTCATATTCTGCAACAAATGAGGCATATAAAGCTTACCAAGTTCCTGTGAGAACATTTTGTCAAAAATGAGCTTACTTACAGTTTAACGCTGCTACTGGAGAACAGAACTGGCTCGCTGAACCAGTCTCAAATAAAATGTTGACTAGATCTTATCACATTTTATCATTTAAGACCCAAAAGGGGCGATAAAAGGAGTCAACATCTCTCCATTTAAAAGAGTTCCCTCAAGGGAGTGGGGCAAAATCTTCTATCTCCACCCCCACATACATGCCTCCAAAACGGAATGGGGAAAAAAAGCAGCTATCCAGATTTGCTATGACACTGGAATAAAAAGTCTCACAAGCAAAGATGTGAAACTAGCATGGGTGCTATCCAAATGCTGTTTCCTCTCACTTTGAGTAGAGAACACAGGGAAAAAAGAAAAACCCCTTCATAGTGAAAAATCTATTAATGACTTGATTCATTGATTATAGAAGATACAAAAATAGGCTATGCCAGAGAATAAGAGGCTTTCCTGACTTTGACAAGTGCCTAAAAGCATGTAACTCTTGAGTTCATGCTTCATTTATGTGCTCAAGCACGTAACTGCCATCAGTTAACTCACAGGCGCCAGGAGCCCTCTGTCCTGTCTCAAATAGAACTGTGTACTGCCCGAACCACATTCTCCATGAATCCATGAGGCAAATGTCTTAAATTCCAGTAAAGCTGAGATCCTTCTTTAGAGCGCTGATGTCGGCTTAGGCCTGTAACTTCTCACGGCAGGTAGTACCCTACTGTAGGCTGCCCAGCACAGCCTGCTCAGCTGCATGTTTCATCACAGGGGTCTCCGCACAACAGTGCCAGGCCTAAACATGGACCACAGCCTGTCAGCACACCTATAAAGAACCCACGACACGCCAGCATCCGGTGCCTGGGTAAACTACTGTCCCACAATCGGGAGCACAAGAGATTTTTACCTTCCCTGTGGGTCACTCAGCTAGGAAAGAAAGCAGCAACACTCTTCTCAGAATGGTGAGTTAGGAAAGGCTGAGTCTTAGCTGCACCGATAAGCGCAGCAGCGTCTTTCACAGGGATACTTAATGAGCGGCGTGCCGCTGCCCATGCTAAGGGAACGCAGATTATTCTCCCCTCATTTTGCACTACTTTGCTCATTTTATTTCCAAACGTCCCCCCCAAAAAGTCAGCAAACATTATGTCAGTCCAATACACGTGGGGAGATCTAGTTACTCCTCATTTACTTACAGCGGCAACATAACACAGCATTTGCTTTGTGCATCCCAGAGCCCTAGAAACAGCGCCGCCGGCCACTACACGGGAGACCAAGGCTTAAAGGACCACGTGTGGAACTGAAGAAGCACAGCCGGCTCTCCTCCCTCCTCTCCGGACCTTCACCGGAGACTGAAAGTTCTGTTTCTGCCTCTCGCGCACGGCATCCTTCCAAGCTCTAGGATTCGCAGACCCACCGCCCCTCCTCAGGGAAGGCGTCCACACGCGCCCCACCCCGATTCCACTCTTCCCGCTGGGACGCGACCCGGGGCGGGCAAGGGGCTCTACTCGGAGCTCGCGTTCCGCCTTCGCCTCCTGCCTCGCCCGCTCCCCGCGGCGGGCTCACGGTTTCCTCGCCGCTCCCGCCAGCGAAAGAGAAGGAAGCAAAGCGTCCCTCAGAAGTGCGCGGGGGAGGCTCCTCGCACGGCAGACTCCAGAGCCGGGCGCCGCGGTCCCTGACGGGGCAGAGCCGCCGGGGCCGCATCCCGCAGGCGGCCGGCCGTCAGAGCCCCCCGCGCTCGCCTGCGCGCCCCGCGCGGCCGCCTCCCCCACGAGACCCGGGGCCACGCTCGCGGGCTGGGCTCCTGACGGCCGGCCGACGGCCCCCGCCACGAGCAGGAGCGGCGGAAGCCGGGCCCACGCCTCGCCCGCCGCGAACCGCGAACCGGCCCGCCCACCTGCAGGTTTGCGGCGCCCCGCGCCTCCGCGCCAGCAGCCTCCGGCGCCCGGCCGAGACAGCCCGCTCCGCAAAATAACCAGCGCGAGGCCCCGCCCCGTCCTTGCGGGCCTTACGTGCGGCCTCCCCGGCCAATGGGAAGCGCAGGGGGCGGAGCGAGAGCCGCCCCGGTGACAGGCAGCCACCGAGAGCGCCCGCCGGCGCCAGCGGGCCGTGCAGTCGCGGGGCCAATCGGCGGCGTGGGGGAGGAGCGAAGGGGAGGAGCAAGAGGGGACAGCGGGCGCCCAATCGGATCTCGCGGTCCCGGAGCGACGGGTCCCGCGGCCTGTGGCCTTCCGAGCGCGGCGAGCAGGGGGCGTGCCCGCCCGGGCCAATCGGCGGGAGCCCACGGTGCGGAGCGAGCGCCTCAAATGCTCGGGTTTCTCAGCTGATTGTCTCCAGCCGAGAGTTGTTTTCCGCAGCTCGCAAGGCGCGCCGCAGCAGGAGGCGCCGCGACCCCCGGGGGGGGCGGGGAGAGGAGGCGGGGTCCGAGGGGCCGCGGCGGCCCTCCGCGGGGCTCCGGGTCCTGTCACGGCGCCGCCCGGGGCGGCGGGTCGGGGCGGGTGGGGGGCCCGGGGCACAGCCTTCCGCCCCTCGACGGCGGCCCCGAGCCCGGCGCCTGCCCTCCCGCGCTCCTGCGCCCGCCCCGCAGCCCCCTCATGAGGGCGTCCGAGCCGGGGCCGGCGGCCGGCCGCGAGCCCTCGACGCCCGGCGGGGGCGGCGGGGGCGCCGTCGCTGCCGCCTCGGGCGCCGCGGGGCCGGGCTCGGCGCCGCTGGCGCTGAGCATCCTGCACGCCCTGCTCTACGCCGCGCTCTTCGCCTTCGCCTACCTGCAGCTGTGGCGGCTGCTGCTGTACCGCGAGCGGCGGCTGAGCTACCAGAGCCTCTGCCTCTTCCTCTGCCTCCTGTGGGCAGCGCTCAGGACCACCCTGTTCTCCGCCGCCTTCTCGCCGCGCGGCCCCCTGCCCCTGCTGCGGCCGCCCGCCCGCCTGCACGTCCTCCCCCACTGGCTGCTCTACTGCTTCCCCTCCTGCCTCCAGTTCTCCACGCTCTGCCTCCTCAACCTCTACCTGGCGGAGGTAAGGCGGGCGGCGCGGGCCGGCAGCGGGGCGGGCGGGCCGGGGGCGCCGGGGCCGCGCGCGGGCGGCCGTCCGCAACTTCCGCGGCCGGCGGGCCGGGCGCCGCGGGGCGCGGGGGGCTGCGCTCCGACGGCGGGATGCGGCGCCAGCCGCCTTTGTTCGGCGTCCCGGGCCCCTCGGGGAGGGTGTCGGGGGCCCCCGCGAAGCGGCCCCGCGAGCGGCGGCGGCCCCGGCGGGCGCTGAGGTAGCGGCCGCGCGGCTGGCGCTGGGCCGCCGCCAGGCATTACGTCACCGGGCAGCGCTGCTCCTCCGCTATTGTTGCTGCGTGTCTTTTATTAGCAGCGCCTGCTCCCTTCTGCGTCTCCGCTCGCGGGGCCCCGGGAGCCTCACGCACACGCCGTTCGCTGGCTCCCCGGCGGGGCGAGCGGTCCATCCCCAGGGGCCAGGGTCCGGAGAGAGACCTCCGGGAAGCCCGAGGGTGTTTGCCCCGGTGGCGTCTTGCTGCGGCTCTGTATCCTACCTCTTAGAGCCTAGTCTCTTTTTTTTTTTTTTTTTTTTAGCTTGAGCTAATTAAGAGAGAAAATAGTAGCTTCACCTGCGCTTATTGCAGAAACAAGCCACCAAACTGTTTTTGCAATAACTTGCTTCATAGCTGGAACCTAATCACACCCCCTGTCTCTTTTATGAGGAATTGCTGGTTGGTTTGCATTGTTCTGCAGCGCTTAGGTATTTGACCCATTTCAAACAGGTTTGGGAGTGTAAGGTTGTCAGTCATGTGTGCCAGTTAGTGGTTATTGAAGCCATGGAATGTTCAGAATTGCCAAAAAAAAAAAAAAAAAAAAATCCCCCGCCCCCCCGCAAAAAAAAAAAAAAAAGCTTGAGGAGGGGAGGAAACAAGGTGACATCATATGCTTAATACTGACTAATATAGAACAATATTGGTCTATGCAGCTAATCCTCTCAAAGGCTTTTGGAGGTGATGAGAATTAACATAGTTCTGAGCAAAAGTGAAAAAAAAGATTTGAAGCAGATTAAGCGTTTATATTTCCTGCGAAAACCAACTCTTTTCTCCCTTAATACCTAGGAAGTAGAATGCATAATTTTAAAAGCACAGTCATAACTTCAGTGCTTTACCACACTAAAAACAACATTTCACAATGTGTAACAAAACTAATTTAACTTGAATTCCCCATCATGTGGAAGTCAAAACAATACAATGACAAAAACCCAAACACTAAGAAGCAGAAATAAAAAGCCTGGGTAATCATAAATCAAATAAAGATGCCATCGTCATTGTCACTTATTTGAAGACGTTCTCATCTTCCAGTTGTTGTTTGAACTGTTTTAATACTTCAGCCCTTTATAGTTAAGCTGCTATTGTATTCTTGACAGTTTCTGATACACTGCCAGCGACATCTCATTATTAAAGCGTTGCTCTAGCTTCAGATGTAGTTAATTTACCTCAGAGTGGCTAGCAGTCCTTAGGCCCCGAGGATCAGATAATTTATTCTTCCGCTATACATTTTTGACTAACAGAGTCATATTAATGACTCGTAAAATAGTTGGTGGACGTTTCATAAAATAGCTAAACACTCTTTTTACTTTTTCTTGTAATATAACATATACCATAAAGTACATAAAGCTTAAGTATACAGCTAGGTGAGCTTTTACATATGCATACAAATGTTACCACCACCCAGATTAAGATATACAGCTTTTTCAGTGCCCCAGAAGGTCCCTCTTGTGCCCTTTCCCAGTTATACCTCTCACTCCGAGGTAAACACAAAGTGACTAAATTACATTATCACAATAGAAAAAAAGCATTTTGAGCATATTTAAGCTCAGAATTCTAAAAGTATACTTCTACAGCATGAATTACACAATATACACATTGGGTTTTCAGACTTTTGATTGCTGTTATTCCAAGCTAGTGAGGAAGTATTTGAATGTCTAAAAGTCTTCCTGTTAAGTGGATTTCTTGTTTGTGTCACGTACTTTTTAAAAAGCAATGGGATTCTATTACCCTAGAAAACATAATTTGGAAAGAAGCTGGACTAAAGTTTTTTTTTCCTTTTGTAGTGTCTCCTAGAAAGAGTGTAGGTTTTTTGTCTATCCTTGTGTTTTTATAAAAATTAACAATTTTAAGACATAACTATACTTAAAAGAGCAAATTTTCAATGTGTTCAAAAAGAGATATTTTAACCAAAAGTCATTTCCATATTCACTAGAAAAAATCCAAAGGAAACTATATTTAAAATAGTATTTGAGGGCTTCCTAGGTGGGGCAGTGGTTAAGAATCCGCCTGCCAATGCAGAGGACATGGGTTCGATCCCTGCTCCAGGAAGATCCCACATGCCGAGGAGCAACTAAGCCCGTGTGCCAAAAAAAAAAAAAAAAAAAAAAAATAGTATTTGAATTCAGATTTTTATATCAATTCCAAGTAACTGGAAGCACACTTCCTATTGATCATTCTAAATGAATAAAGCTTTCCCAGTGAGTTCTTTGTATTATAGCGAAGTGGTAGGGAAAGTCTACATGGTGACAAATACAAAACTAACATTTGACTTTTTTTTATAAGCAGAAGGCTCTTATATCAGTTTTAAATAGTTGTGCTTCTTGATTACCACATCACTCTGTCTTTACTATCTGTCAAATTAAATGACAATTTCATCTTACTTTTGTCCTCTTTAAAGTATTTGTTGTATCCATTTCTCACTAATTAAAAACATTCTAACTGTAAGGAGGTAGTTACAAAGAACCATAGAGCAGTATAAAAATAAAGTTAGTAAAACAACCATTACTACTTTTAATACATTTTGGTAGTTCCAAAAATAAGTTTTCAAAAAGTTAACACTGCCTAAACCACTTTCTTTTTGTTGACTGTACTTATATGGACTTCAGATAAGGAGGGGTAGCCCTTTCTGAAATAATTCGACTTGCCATACTTAACCTCCTAGAAGCAGATAGTTGGAGGGGGGGAAAGAAAGAAAGGGAAAACTGTACACGAAGTTAAAAACACCAGTTGAACTTTTTCCAGTATGATTAGTAGAACATGTACTTTACCAGAGAAAGTTTCACACTCCTGTACTTTTACCAGAGAAGATTTGTCTTTAAAACAAATTGTCTGATAAAACATGCTACCTACCATTGGAAAAAGAAAAAGGACTTAAATGAGAGTTGATAGTATATGATCTTTGGAGTATTTTTGATGCATGCCAGAATCAGTGAGTTCATCTCCAAGACCCATGTTGACATTTTTTTCTTGTAATATTGTAACATGAGTGCCAGTTGCTTAGTCGGGATAAAATGCAGTGACTAAATCACAGTGACAAAATAGCTAGGACAATTGAATTCAGAATCTTAAGTCTTACATTCATGGATGCTATCATTGTCCCTGACATTGGATATATTCTTCCAGATATTGATGGAGTGTCAAATAACCTGGAGTTCAACTTACAGATATTTTAGTTTTGTTACAGTGTTCTATGATTTCTCACAAAAGTATTTTTTACCACCTAAAATAGAAGCTCCTCGAGGATAAGAAGTTATTGTATTGTATTTTTTAACAACTTTTATTGAGATACAATTGACATACAATAAACTGCATATATTTAAAGTGTACAATTTGATATTTTTTTCTTGTTAGTAATGTATATATGGCAATCCCAATCATGTTTTAATCTCATGGAACAATGGTGAATAAATTTTTGAATGACAATCTTGAAAAGGCCAAAATCTTGGAAATATTTTTAGCAATCTGAAATTTGAGAGTTAATTTTGATGAACATATGAGATAAATTATTTTTGTACTTTTTGGGATCTTTATATTTTCTGCCTAAAAGATTGCATATGATATGAATGCTAATATTCTCTTAGATTTTCTTGGTTTAATTAGTTACTTCTGATTACTACAGGTAGAATCTTACTAATGAAACCACTTTAATATGTTAGAGTTTTGCTTCGCAAAACTATTTTTATATCATGGCAAATGGCCCATAATAATTAGGGCTTTGCTAATTTGGTTTCAGCAAATTCTGTTAAACAGAGAAGTCTGCAAAACAAGTGAGTCTCACATCATGAGTCAGTTACTATTTACTGGAAATCGTGGTTTTGTCCATGTTGGATTTTTTATCCGTAACTGTGATTATAAACTGTTTTTATCCAAATCTGCTAAACTGTTCTATCCTTGATTCTGTTTTTCCTGAGATCATCTGTGAAGCAAGAGTTTGTGTTACAATTCTGTGGCAAAGACATGATTACAATGCCTTACATTCTATGTGATTTAGTATTTTCAAAGCACTTCATGACACTTGTCTTCACAACCCCGATGAAGTAGGTAGATATAAACAAGGTGTGATCTGTCCAAGGTTTTATGGCTAATATGTATCAGAAATGAGACTGCTGTATAGCCTATGGGCTATAGAGTCTTGTTGAGTGATCTCTCCCTCTGAACTTTCTGAATACCATTAACGCTGTTTATTATTTAGTGTTCAGTATTTAACTTGCTTTCCCATTTTACACCATTTCAAACCTTTTCCACTCTCCAGCAAACGTTTTTCCTCCTTCATACTCAGCATATGACCCTGACCTCGTAGTTTACAGAATTAGAAACCAGGGCCATGTGGCTGAACAAAGATTCAGAGAAATGCCTTAAAATGCTGCAGAGAGCAGTTAATCCCTTTCAATGAATGATTGAACTGGTAAGTGAGGAAGTTCCTCAGAGACAAGAAACCACAAAAAAAGAAGCGACCATGAAATAAACTACCACACAGATTTTTGTCTTGGGTTTGGGGGTAGTTGCTAGCTGCTTCCTGCTAACCTGAAGCCTGGATTTCAGTGTGTTGGGGTTCTGAAGAGGTGACATTGGAGGCAATACCTTGTTATGAGGTCTAATCAGAGATCTCATCCCCTCTAGCTTAATTTAAGCCAGAACTCTTGAAATGCACATCTTCAGTGGATGAATTAGGGGGAAAATAAGCAAGTCCTCAGAGGTTGGTGGTGGGATTTATGCTTGCCCCTGCATTGGCTCTGGGTGAAGGACACACAAATTGAGGAAAGAAATGTCTTCTCTGAAAATGCATAACAGGCTTATTCTCACACAAGTTTGAAGCCTGAAATAACACTTCTGTAATTTTAGAGGGGGAAAACCCAACCTGAAAAATGTAGTTTGATGTTATCCTGGCTTGGTGGTAACCTCAAGCACCTGGAAGGAGCAAATGCAGATCATCTGTTGAGGAGTATACTATGAACCCAGAATCCTGACAAATAAAATGTGAAGGAACGTGAGCTCCAAATGAAAAATCACTGTAGGGACTCTTCCCTGCAATGATTGAAGATGTCAGAATTATCAAATAGTGTAAAATATTCTCTTAACTGGATTTAAGGATGTAAACGCTATTGATATATGATAAAGAAATAATTAAAATTGACTACACACATTTGGAAAGAAATCATTTTTTAAGTGAAAAATACAATTAAAATTAGAAACTGGAATGAACTGAACAGATAAAATAGCTAAAAAGAAATCATTAAGCTCAAAGATCTGAGGGAAAAAGTCACCCAGAATATAGCCCAGAGAAATAAAAGATGGAAAATAAAAACAAGAGATTAAGAGAAAATGAAGATATAATGAGCAGATCCAATGTATATCTAATTGGAATTTCAGATAAATTACTTAAAAGAATAATGACTTAGAGTTGGCCCAAATTTATGAAAGATGCCAAATTTCAGGTTCAGAGAGCCCAAAAAAATCCAAGACAGGTTAAAGGAAAATGAACAAAGAGTAAAACCTCAAAATACCAAAGACAAAATGTTTATAAAACAACTAGAAAGAGATGATATTGCCAACAAAGGAATGAAAATTAGTTTGTGTTGGCATTTCATTAACAACTAAGGAATCCAGAAGATGGTGAAACGTTGAAGATGCTCAAAGAAAACAACCATCAGAATTCTACCCACAGTAAAACTATCAGCAATAAGGGTGAAATAAAAACCATATTGGGAGTGACATCAGCAAGATGGTGATGGGCCCTCCATACCCCTGCAAGCATACTGATTCAGCAACAATTCACAAATTCCCTTTGTGAGAAATCCAGAAACTAATTGAAAGGCTCCTGCACCACAGGTGAACACAAAACAAGAATCACCGAAACCAATAGGGAGACTTGGGACAGACTCTAATCAGAGTCCCTGACCCCAGCACAGTGCCATACAATTGGGAGGAGACCTCCTAACTCTCAGCTCCTACCAGAAGAGGGAAGGGATTAGTTCACATGTCCAGCACCCCCAACTTTTCCTAGGGGACTCCCCAGAGATCAGGCTTCTGTCTTGCCAGTCTTAGGACTCTGACAGGTCCAGTACAGTTTAGCCAACCGGAGGAGAATGGAGACAGCAGTTTGAACTGGCAGATTACATAGCTCCCCTGCTTCCTCAGCACAGAGAGAGCAAACCAGAACTACAACTTCCTGCTACTCCCTGGGGAGGGAAAGAGTTGGTAGAGGCCCCCAGAGTCTCTGGACAAGTTGATTGGTGACAGTAACCTACTGTCCAAGGCCAGTCCATGAAGATTGGGAGAGGTCCCTATTTTGTCTAATGCACAGACACTAATGCAGAGAGTTAAGGAAAATGAAGAATCAGGCAAAGATGTTTCAAACAAAGCAAGATAAATCTCCACAAACCCTAATGAAACAGAGCTATATAATCTACCTGACAGAGAATCCAAAATAACTGTCATAACGATGCTAACTACTGGCAAGAGAACAAAGCATGAACAATTTCAACAAAGCATGAGAATTTCAACAGAGATAGAAAATATTAAGGGAATTCCCTGGTGGTCCAGTGGTTAGGACTCCCCGCTTCCACTGCAAGGGGCATGGGTTTGATCCCTGGTTGGGGAACTAAGATCCTGCAAGCTAAGTGGTGCAGCCAAAAAAGAAAAAGAAAAAAAAAAGAAAATACTAAAAATTACAAAATGGAAATCATGGGGCTGAAGAACATGAAAACTGAAGTGAAAAATTCACTTGAGCAGTACATCAACAGCCTAGATCAAACAGGAGAAAGAATCAGTGAACTTGAAGACAAGTCATTGGAAATAATTCAGTCAGAAAAGAAAAAGAATGAACAAAGCTAAAGGGACTTGTAGTACACCATCAAATGGATGAATATATGCATTGAATCCCAGACAGAAGAAAGTACCAGAAAACGTATTCAATAATGATGATGGTGATGACAGTGATAACTGAAAACTTCTCAAAACTGGAGTAGAAACTGGATATCCAGATTCAGGAAGTCAAAAGAATACAAAGAAATCGACGCCAAGAAACATAATCAAATTATCAGAAGTCAAAGGCTTTTGAATTTTGAAAGTAGAGAAGGAAGAGACTTGTCACATACAAGGGAACCCCTACAAGACTATGAGAGATTTTTCAGTGGAAATTTTCACCAGAAAAAGAGCAGGATAATCTAAAGTGCTAAAAGACAAAAAAAAAAAAAAAAAAAGCTAAGCAAGAATAACATACTCTGCAAAACTAGCATTCAAAAATTGGAGAGATAATGACTTTCCCAGATAAACAAAAGCAGAAAGAGTTCACCACTAGACCTGACTTACAAGATATGCTAAAGAGAGTTCTTCAGGTTGAGATCTAATGATGCTAAAAGGTAACACAGTAGCATAAGTATGAAACGCATTGATAAAGACAAATCTATAGATGACAAGTATAGAATATTTGTATTACTATAATGGTGGTGGGTAAATCACTTAATTCTAGTATAAAAGATAAGAGAAAAATATTAAAATAACTATAAAGATACTAAAAGATACACAAGATAAACAGATATAAATTGTGACAATAAATAAAGTGTTGGAGGGTGGGTAGAAGAAGTTTAGATGTAGAATTTTTGTATGCAATTGAATTTATCAGTTTTAAATAGACTGTTTCACAACATATTTTTTGTAAGCCTTAAGGTAACCACACACACTATAGAAGTTACACAAAATTAAAAGGGAAAATAAACTGTATCAATACCAAAAAAAAATTAACCGAAGACAGGGAGAGGAAATAACAGACCAAAGAACTACAAAACTAACAGAAAAACATCAACAAAATAGCAATATAAATTGTTGCTTTTCAATAAGTACTTTAAATGTAAATTGACTAAACTCCCCATCAAATGACATAAGAGTTGCTGAATGGACTAAAAAAAATAAAAGACCCAACTGTATGCTGTCTACAAGAAACTCACTTTTGATTTAAGGTTACACATGGACTGAAAGTAAAAGGATGGAAAAGACACTATGCAAATAGTAACCAAAAGAATGCAGGAGTTGCTTTAGTTAGACAAAATAGACTTTAAGTCAAAAACTGTCATAAGAGGCAGAGAAGGACATTATATTATGATAAGAGGATCAATCCACCAGGAAGATGTAACAATTATAAACATGCATCTAACAGAGTACCTAAACATATAAAACAAATATTGACAGAACTAAAGGGAGAAATAAGACAGTAATACCATAGCACTAAGAGACTTCAGGGCCCCACTTTCAATAATGGATAGAACATCCAGACAAGATCAATAAAGAAACTAAGCACTTGAGCAACACTATGGACCAAATGGCACAAACAGACATATATAGAACATCTCACACAACAGTAGCAAAATACACATGGATGTTTCTCCAGGGTAGATTGCATGTTAGGTCACAAAATAAGTCTTAGCAAATTTAAGCTTAAAATCATACAGAGTATCTTTTCTGACTACAGTGGAGTGAACTAGAACTCGATAGCAGAAGTAAAACTGGAAAATTTACAACTATATGGAAATTAACACACTCTTGAGCAACCATTGGGTCAAAGAAGAAATCAAAAAGGAAATTAGAAAATATGTCATGACAAAAGAAAACAGCATACCAAAAATTATGGATTGCAGCAAAAGCATTACTAAGAGAGATTTTCACAGTGATAAGCGCCTGTATTTAAAAAGAAGAAAGATCTCAGATGAGCAGCCTAACTTTACACCTCAAGGAGCTGGGAAAAAGAACAAAGCCCAAAATTAGCAGAAGGAAGGAGATAACAAAGGTCAGAGCAGAAATAAAACAGAGAATTAAAAAACAATAGAAAAATATGATGAAACTAAGTTAGTTTTTTGAAAAGCTAAATAAAACTGATGAACTCTAAGCTAGACAATTAAAAAAAGAGAAAATAAGTAAAAGCAGAAATGAAAGAAGAGACATTATAGTTGATGCCACAGAAGTAAAGGGAATCATGAGAGACTACTATAAGCAATTATATACCAACAAGCTGAATAACCTAGAAGAAATGACTAAACTCCCAGAATCATACAGCTTACCAAGACTGAATCATGAAGAAACAAAGTATGAACAGACCTATAACTAGTATGGAGATTGAGTCCATAATCAAAAACCTCTCAATAAAGAACAGTCCAAACCCAGATGGCTTCACTGGAGAATTCTACCAAATATTTAAAGAATTAATGTCAGTCATTCTCAAACATTTCCCAGAAAACTGAAGAAGAGAGAAGACTTCCTAACTAGTTCAATGAGGCCAGCATGATCTTGATACTAAAGCCAGAGATAACCACCTGAAAAGAAAAGTACAGGCTAGTATTCCTAATGAATATAGATGCAAAAGTTCTGAACAAAATACTAGCAAACTGAATCCAACAGCACGTTAAAAGGATCATACACCATAACCAAATGGGAATTACTCCTGAGATGTACAGGTGGTTCAATATAAGAAAATCAATTAATGTGATACACCACAATAACAGAATATGTCACATCTTTACAATAGATGCAGAAAAACATTTGACAAAAATTTAGCACCCTTTTATGGTGAAAATCAACAAACTCAGAATAGAAAAAAATTGCTTCAATGTAACAAAAAAAAGGTACAACTAACATCATTTTTTGGTCTTGAGTTTTTTCTTTTCAAGCTAATGTCTTTATTGTCCTGATTACAATACAAAAATTAATTCAAGTCATCTGCCTCTCAGACTCCTGCTGCTGTGTTTTGAATCCAGCCACCAAGTCCTCTTATGAATGGCTTTATTATCCCATCTTAGCAACTAGCCCTTCTCACTGGTAGAGGGGCATTAAGACGTGACAGGAGAAGACTGTTTCGGTGCAGAAACTGAATTCAGGAAAGACTAGGATAATTGTCAGGTAACTTGAGGAAAGTAATGATTGAAAGGGAGTGGATTTTTGACTCAGTTGTAAAACTTGATGTCTTGAGCTATTTTCTAATTTCCCTTTTGATTTCTTCTTTGACCCAATGATTCTTCAAGAGTGTGTTTAATTTCCACATAGTTGTGAATTTTCCAGTTTTACTTCTGCTCTTAGAAAATATAAAGAAAATAAAAAATATATAAGGAAATACAAAAATGGCCAGTCATTGAGTATAATTTCTTTTTATTAACACATGGAACACTTTTAGAAATTGACAGCCTATTAGAGCATGAAAGCAACACTTAACAAATTAGAGGCAGTGAGACATAGTGATGGAGAGTACATCTCAACCACTTACTGGCTCTGCCTGTGTCCCATTTCCAAAAATGGATCATAATAATGCATACTCCATAGGGTTATTGTGAGGACTAGATGATCCTAACATCAAATAATTATAGAAATAACTGCATGGAACTATGTTCAATATCCTGTGATAAACCATAATGGAAAAGAATATGAAAAATAATATATATATGCATATAACAATCACTTTGCTATACAGCAGAAATTAACACATCGTAAATCAACTATACTGCAATAATTTTTTTAAAATAATTGCAAATCTCTCCTGAACATAGATGCAAAAATCCTTGACAGATCAAATCCAAATATATAAAGGACGACATTGTGATCAACTGTGTTTTATCCCAAGAATACAACATTGGTTTAACATTCAAAAATCAATGTAATAAACCATGTTTGCAGTGTAAGGAAGAAAATCATATCATCTCAATAGATACAGAAAAAGAATTTGACAAAATTCAGCAACTATTTATGATTTTTTTTTTAAATCAACTTTTAGCAAACTAAGAACAGAAATTCCTCAATCTACTAAAGAGCATCTACAAAAAACCTACAGCCAGCATGATACTTAATGATGAAAGACTGAAAGATTACTCCCTAGACAAGAGGAAGGTGCTTTACTTCTTTTCCTAGCTATTGTGCTGGAGGTTCAGCCATTGCAACAAGGTAAGGAAAAAAAGGCTTAAAAATCAGAAAAAAGAAAGAAGTAAAATTGTCTTCATTTGTAGGTGACATGATTGTTTAAGTAAAAAATTTTAATGAATCTGCAGAAAACAACTAGAGGTAATAAGTGAATTTAAGAAGTTTGCAAGATAAAACTATTTCATATACTAGCAGAAAACAATTGAAAAATGAAATATAAAAACAATTCCACTTATGATAGTGCCTTACCCCAAATTAAAATATTTAGGAATAAACATGATAATATATGTGCAAAATCTCTACAGTGAAAACTACAAAACTACTGAGAGAAATTAAAGAAGGCCTAAGTAAATGGTAAAAATACCCTGGAAGACTCATTATTTTTAAGATGTCATTTCTCCCCTAAATTGACCTATACATTCAGTGTAATCCTTATTAAAATATCAGCAGGATTTTTTGGTAACAGTTGTGAGGATTATTTTTAAATGTATGTGGAAATACAAAGCATTTAGAATAACTGAAACAATTTTGAAAAAGAAGACCAAAGTTGGAGGATCACACTGTCTGACTTCAAGACTTCCTGTAAAGCTATAGTAATTGAGGTGTTATAATACTAGGGAAAAGATAGACATATAGATCAATGGAGTAGAATTGAGAATCCAGAATTAGACCCACACATATATAGTGAATTGATTTTTTACAAAGATGCCCAGGTAATTTTGTGAGGAAATGAACTCTTTTCTTCAGTAAATGGTTCTGAAATAATTGGATATTCATATGGGGAAGAATGAATACTGATTCTTACCTTACACCATACATAGAAATCTACTTGCTATGGATCACAGACCTAAATGTAAAAGCTAAAACTTGTAGAAGAAAATCTTCATTACTTTGTAGAAGACAAAGATTTCTTAGACAGGAAACAAAAAGCATGAACCAAAATTGGCACAAGAGACTTTATCAAAATTAAAAGCTTGCTTTTTTGCAAAACAGATTCTAATGATTTGCAGCACATGTATCTGGCAAAGTACTTGTATCCAGAATATATAAAGAACTCTTACAACTCAGCAATAAGAAAATCCAATAAATATGGGCAAAATATTTTAACAGACACTTCACAAAAGAAGACATATGCATGGTGAAGAAGCACACGAAAAGATGCTCAAGATCATTAGTCACCAGGAAAATGAAAATTACAATGAGATACCATTAAATATTGGCTAGAAAGACTAAAATTAAAAAAATCATACCAAGTATTGGCAAAGATGTGGATTAATAAGAAAATACACACTGATAATAGGAATGTAAAGTTTTACAACCACTTTGGAAAACAGTTGGATGGTTTTTAAAAAATGAAACATGTCATAAAACAGCTACTGAAGTCCTAGACGTCCAAGAGAAACAAAAGCATATGTCCATACAAAAATTTGAATGTGAATGTTCATAATAGCTTTATTCACAATGGCCCCAAACTGAAATTAACCCAACTATCCATAAAAAGCAAAGGGATAAAAACGTATGGTATATCCATACAAAGGAGTATACTTGGCAGTAAGAAAGGAACGTGCTGGTGATAAACACCACAACATGGATGAAGGTAGAATGAAAGAAGCCAGACAAAAATGAGCTCACACTATATCATTACATTTATATTAAATTTTAGATTATGCAGACTAACCTATAGTCACAAAAAGTGGATCACCAATTGCTTGGGGCCTGGGACAGAAGGGAAGGATATACAACAATGGGGCAGAATGAAATTTAGTGGGTGTGGAAATATTCTGTATTTGACTGAAATGGTGGTTTCACAGGTTGTAAAAGTATGACAAAACTCACCAAGTTGTATACCCACATATGTATATTATACCTCAATGAAATTGATTCCTCCTGCAAAAAAACAAACAGACGAAAACAGTGCAGAGCTTTGAAAATATAATCTGAGAGTAAAACCTAATGTGAGGAAGAATGTAAAAAATGTGGCCTGGTGATTTACCAGCTCTGTGTAACTTCATAAAGTTACGTGGGTAAATGCCATCACCTCTCTATGCTTGTTTCCTCATTTATAAAAATGAGAATAATAATAGTACCTACCTCATAGAATCGTTGTGAGGAGTAAACTATGTAATTCATATAAAATCTCTAGAGTGGTACCTGCCAAATGGTGTTGATTGTTAGCTATTAATAATAAATTCCAAAAAGTTGGGATTTCTTAGACTACATTCTCTCACCCCCAAATAACTGTTTGAAGTCAATAACAGAAATGAGGTGTGGAAGTTTGTTTAGAATATTTTTAAACACTTATGAACACATGGGTAAAGGATAGAATCACAATGGAGTTTAGAAAATACTTAGAATGTTACAAGAGGGCAGACAGTAGTATCAAGCAGTATCAGCAGTATTTTGTCATGTGGAACTGAAAACCGCAGCCACAGAAAGATAGAGAAAATGAAAAAGCAGAGGACTTTGTACCAGATGAAGGGACAGGATAAAACTCCAGAAAAACAACTAAATGAAGAGGAGATAGGCACCCTTCCAGAAAAAGAGTTCAGAATAATGATGGTGAAGATGATCCAGGACTTTGAAAAAAGACTGGATGCAAAGATCAAAAAGCTTACCAAAGACCTAGAAGAATTAAAGAGCAAACAAACAGACATATGCAACACAATAACTGAAATGAAAAATACACTAGAAGGAACCAACAGGAGATTAACTGAGGCAGAAAGGCGAATAAGTGACCTGGAAGACAGAATACTGATAATCACTGATGTGGAAAAGAATAAGGAAAAAAGAATGAAAAGAGCTGAAGACAGCCTAAGAGATCTCTGGGACAATGTTAAATGCACCAACATTTGCATTATAGGGGTCCCAGAAGGAGAAGAGAGAGAGAAAGGACCTAAGAAAACACTGGAAGAGATTATAGTTGAAAACTTCCCTAACATGGGAAAGGAAAGCTACCCAAGTGCAGGAAGCACAGAGAGTCCCAGGCAGGATAAACCGAAGGAGAAACACGCCAAGACACATAGTAGTCAAACTGACAAAAATTAAAAACAGAGTAAAGTTATTAAAAGCAACAAGGGAAAGACGACAAATAATGTACAAGGGAACTCCCATAAGGGTAACAGCTGATTTCTCAGTAGAGTCTCTGCAAGCCAGAAGGGAGTGGCATGATATATTTCAAGTGATGACAGGGAAGAACCTACAACAAAGAACACTCTACCCAGCAAGGATCTCATTCAGGTTCGACAGAGAAATCAAAAGCTTTACAGACAAGCAACAGCTAAGAGAATTCAGCACCACCAAACCAGCCTTACAACAAATGCTAAAGGAACTTCTCTAAGCAGGAAACATAAAAGAAAAGGACCTACAGAAACAAAACCAAAACAATTAAGAAAATGTTACTAGGAACATACATATCAATAATTACCTTGAATGTAAATGGACTAAATGCACCAACCAAAAGACACTGACTGAATGGATACAAAAGCAAGACCCATACATATTCTGTGTACAAGAGACCCACTTCAGACCTAGGGACACATACAGACGGAAAGTGAGGGGATGGAAAAAGATATTCCATGCAAATGAAAATCAGAAGAAAGCTGGAGTAGCAATAGTCACATCAGATAAAATAGACTTTAAGATAAAAAATGTTACAAAAGACAAGAAAGGACATTACGTAAAGATCAAGGGATCCATCCAGGAAAAGGAGATAACAATTATAAATATGTATGCACCCAGTATAGGAGCACCTCAATACATAAGGCAAATGCTAACAACTATGAAAGAAGAAATGCAAGGCAGAAATAGAGACACAGATGTAGAGAACAAACACATGGACACCAAGTGGGGAAAGCAGGGAGGGTTGGGGGAGATGAATTGGGAGATTGGAATACCAAATTGTGCACTCTAAATATATGCTGTTTATTGTCTGTTAACTGTATCTCAATAAAAGTTCTTACAAAAAAAAAAGAAAATACTTAGAATGATAATGAAAATACTACGTATCAGAACATTAACGAAACAGCTGAGTTGGCATGCAGACATAAATCTGGAACTTTAAATGTTTACATTAGAAAAGAAGACCCTGAAATTTAGCAAGTTAAGTAAGCATCCAATTTTATGTTAAAAAAAAAAATAAGATAAACGCAAAGGAAACAAACAGAAGGAAATTAATGTAGAGATTAATAAAATAGAAAACATAATAAAGAGGCTTAACAAAACCAAAAGCTACCCCGTATTTTTTTTCATAGTCAAGTTTCTTCAGGGGTGACAAAGTCCGTACTCACCATCTTCCTCACTTCCCCGGCCACTCTAATCTGCTTTGCCCCATCACTCTACCAAAATAGCTGTTGCCTAAGGCTCACAGTGACCTTCCTATCAACAAGTTCATTAGACACTTTGCAGTCCTCACCTACGTTAATCTCTCAGCATCAACAGACTCCATATTTTTCTGCGTAACGCTTCTGCTGGCTAGCTCACTGCGCTGGATATTTTTTTTACTACCTTGCTTGCTTCTGTTCATGCTCATCGGCCTCTGTCTTGCCATCAGAGGTTGAAGTTTCTCAAGACCTAAGTCTCAGTCCCTTGCTCTTGCCAAGGGATTGCATCCACATTCTTGGTATCATCGCACTTAAAAGCAGATGACTCCATACCTATGATCCTAACACAGACTACTCTGAGCTCTGGCTCTCTATATTCTACAGCTATTTGACATCCCCTCGAGATATCTGAAGCCCACAGATTCAACGTCTCCCAAGCTGAGCTCATGATCTTTCTTCCTCCCTCCCCCTCTACACCGCCATTCCCCAAAACCTCACCTTCCTTTTTTGTTCCCCATTTCAGTGACTGGCATTGCTATCCATTTTTTTATATAGTTCAGAAACCTATGAATCACTGATGCTGCCTTCTCCCTCATACCTCACATTCACCCCATTACCACATCCTGTCTGTTACCTTCTAACATCTCTTAAGTCCATCAGCTTCCTCCCATCCACAATGCCTGGTGCATACTACTGTCTATCTATTGCCTAGTGTATGGCAGTTAGCCTCCTAATTGCTGTGTCTATATCCTCTGGGTCTCACAAGTCTGTTCTCTACACTCTTGCCAGAGTTATCCTTTTTGAACAAAACTCTAATTATAAAGGTCTCACTCCCAGATTCCTCCATTGGCTCTTATAATAAAGACAAACTCTTTTGCATATGTTACGGGGCATCTCATGGTTCCAGTTTCATCTCCAGGGCATCTCATACTGTGCTCCTCCTTGTTGGAGCTTCCCCTGCACTCCAGCCGCATTTAGCATTCTTTCAGTACTTTGTACTTGCCATTTCCCTTCTGCCACAGAGCCTTTCCATGTTGTTTTTCCCTCTGCTTAGAATGTTCTTTCCTTCTTTGCTTAGTTAACTCTCAGCGCCAGGGTAACACTTTTTCAGGAAAGCCTTCACCCAACTGTCTAACTAGATTAGATTCTAAAATTATAGATTCTCAGAGCATGTTGCTTCTTTCTTTCATATCTTTTGTGCGTTTGCAATTTTATCTGTGCGCGATTTCTTTGTGGGAGCTTATTAGACTGTAAGCATTATAAGAATAGGGACCAAGTCTGTTCTTGCTGTATCCCTAGTACCTACATTAATAACTGACGTGTAGTAAGTGTTTAGTAAATATTTATTGAATGAATAAAGCTCTTGTTCATCATATCCCAAAAATCCTGGGGTAAGGGAATCCCTTACTGTATAATTTCACAGCAGAACTTTCTCTACCTTTTTCTTTCTCTTCTCCCACTTATTTACCCCTTCCCCTCAAAAAGGATGCTTCCTTTAAAACAGGGGTCCCAAACTCAAAGGCCTAGAGGGCCCTGGATATTACCATTTGAGAGATAATAGGGAATGGTGATGACTGTGGTGTACTAGAGAGCACATATCTAAAAAAGGCACTGCATTAATTCAGTTCCAGCTGTAAGATGACACTGAGAAATCATCTGATTTTTCAAGAGAAATTAGAAATTTGGATTTTTTAGTAGGAAATCTACTTTTTAAATAATGGCATTGAAGTATTGTTTTTAAAAAAAAATACCATGGGCTAACACGGTTAAGCCAAACAAAATATCTTGTGAGTCAGATCCAACCCTTAGGCTACTAATTTGTATTTTCTTCTGTTTTTTTCTGTATTATCTTTCTTAGAGAAATAAAACAATCAATACAGTCTTTTCTTTATAATGTCCATATAACAAAGCTAAATTACATTTAATACCCATCAACATTAGCTAAAATAAACTCTGAGTAATTTACACCTTAACTTATGGGAAGTTTATGTTATTCTAAGTTTGACCAAATATAAAGAAAGTACCATACATCCCGTGATATACCATCAATCTCTGCCTCTCTCTACTATACTATATGCGTTGCTTTAGGTCAGCCACTATTGTACATTTGTTTAGAAGAAAATTTTGCATGCTCTTCAGCCCCTAACATGGTTATATATGTGATCAATGCTTAATGACTTGGATGGTTGAGCAAATTCATGGTAAAGAAGTTTAAAAGAAAAGTTTCCTTCTCTTCATCTGCACAAATAAAGTTAGAATCTCTAACTTAGCAAAGTAGAACTTTATTTTAAATAAAGACAAATTTTGTAAATTGTGTCCTTGTTATTTTTTATTTTAACTTTGTTAAGGGGTCTGTTTAAAGTAGTATAATTTCATCAACAGTCCTGAACTAGAATTCTGAGAATCTGAGTTCTAGTCCAAATTCTCTTCTACCTGACTAATTGATATTTGCCAAATCACTACTTTTCTGGGCCAGTTGTTTAACTTGTAAAGTGGTTAGTCTCAGTGATACCTAAGACATCGGTAGTCTGACGCTGATAAAGCATCTAGAATTTGAGGGTTTCTTTAAAAAAATCTCATCTTACTTTATGGCCTAGTTCTGAAATCTCCTACAGTGTCTATGAATGCTACCTCTGAAATATGAATGCCAGCTTTTATATTACACATATCATGTTAAAACCAATTAAAGTTTAGTTTGTTTAGGATATAAATATTTAAATATTTAGAATTATCTGCTTTCTAAGATAAGATGTAGCTATATATTTCCAATCTGTATATTCTAACTTTTTTAATATAAATTTATTTATTGGCTGCGTTGGGTCTTCGTTGCTACGTGCGGGCTTTCTCTAGTTGCAGCGAGTGGGGGCTGCTCTTCATTGTGGTATGCAGGCTTCTCACTGCAGTGGCTTCTCTTGTTGTGGAGCACTGGCTCTAGGTGCGCGGGCTTCAGTAGTTGTGGCATGCAGGCTCAGTAGCTGTGGCTCAGGTCTCTAGAGCACAGGTTCAGCGGTTGTGGCACACGGGCTTAGTTGCTCCGCAGCATGTGGGATCTTCCCAGACTAGGGATCGAACCCGTGACCCCTGCATTGGCAGGCAGACTCTTAACCACTGTGCCACCAGGGAAGTCCCCTGTGTGTTCTAACTTTTAACAAAAGTTCAATTACAGCTGCCATTTTTCATTAGCATATTAATCACATGCTACAATTTTTTCAGCCTTAATCTCTCAGTATAAAAATGCTTAAGTAATATTTTCTTAAACTTTTGTGCTCTTTCCTCAGCTATTGTGTAGAACTTTGTCCAATTGCTGATCAAGCCACTTAGGCTAGTTTGAAGTGATGCTGTGTCCTCTAGGGACCTTCTCTGTCGTACCATGGAATTTGCAGGTTTTAAGCTAATATAAACAATCATCATCACTGGTTATATTCAGACTGTAATTGTCCTTAAGAAATCTGGATGGAAAGAAAGTAAGCAGTGCTCCTTCTGCTTCTTTCTCCCCTGGGATAGTCTATTGCTTATTCTGATATATTCTGATACATTCTGCCCTTGTTTTCCCCACCACTATCAGTCAGAATGATTTTCTCCCATAACTATGGCTCCCTGTCTTTATCTTTACAAAAAGCAATTCTGCTATCTTCCTCGTTTGAAAAGCATGAAAGGTTTTATGAAAATCAGTAATATACAATGGGGGATTTCATGTTGGAAAAACTTTTTAAAGGATAGCACAGTTTCAGCACAAATTTAATTTAGATTAGTTTCCTAAGAAGTCTAAATCTATAATGTATGAGACTCTTAGTTCAGAAATAAATTATTTTTATTCCTTAATATATGTTAAATTTTCTTCAGGGCTGTGCATAGTAAACTAATGAGCGATCCATAGTAACCTGTTATATTTTGGGGTGATTTTCAATAATGAAAGCTCACACATTTTCTTCCTTATAGAATGAATACTTCGTTCCTGAAAAAATAGTTTTTTATGCTTTTTAAAAAATATACTTCTAGCTAAGTAAAGAGTATGGTAAAAGTACTTGATAGCCTGCAAAACAATGCAAAATGAAGGTGTTAAACTGCTTCTAGGTCGTTATATTTACTAAACAGATCATTTGGTTCCTGAATATTTTTTTCTTGGGCATGTTAATTCTGCACATCTTGAACAACTAACAGGTAGTTGCAGTGACATATATATGACACTACTTTTTTTTTTTTTTTATTGGGTAATCTGAGAAGAGTTTAATAAAGGTGCTATTTATAAGATGTGGGCAGGGTACATGGAAACCACAGAGTTACAGGAGACGGTATGACACTACTATTAATAAAACAGTATTTGTCACCTTAAAAATTAAGGAATTAACTTGAACTACGTACCATCAAAGATCTAAATCTATAAATGTATCAAAGAAAACCAGGATCCCTATGAGCCTTGAATTAGGAGCCAGGACACCTGGGTTTTAATCCTTTCAATTTCTTGTGTGTTCCTAGACAATCCACTTAATCTCTAAAGCACAGCTTTATTTATAAAATTAAGTTATTGAATTAAATATCTAAGGTTTCTCTTAGTCCAGGAGAAACTGGGATAAGTTTCCGGTTGTCCTCTCCCAGGAGAGTCTTACAGATAGTGCTTATTCTCCTAGCAACAATATGTGACAACACCTAGGAAGTATTGCCAACCAGGAGAGCTCACCTAAGTCGTGCTGTCCAGGGTTTTTATTGGGGATCAGTCAGATAGGCATGGAGCATCTCCCTGGAGACTTTAATTACTCAGTTTCTAGCCTCTTTAAAGGTCAAACTGAGACCATATGGCCTAGGTCACATAAATTACATGTTAGCATAAAGTATTATGGTGATCACATGGCCACCATAAATCACATTGTTAGCATAAGTTATTTGGTATGGCCCAAGGCCCCAGGCAAGTAAAGACGTTCTTATCAGGCAGGATATTCCAAGGATTCAGAAATATCTTCCAAGAGCTAGGCAAGAGCCAGATCTTTCTGTAGAGTGTGCAGGGTTGAGACACTTCAGGCCTGCTGAGTTCATCCTTTGCTGCATACCTTTCAGTGAAGTAACCCTCTGGAGCCTTCTAGCGAAAGGATGCTTGATAAGTAGTTTGGGGGGGCTTTTCATATCAGATATTTTTGTTCTACTGTCATATTTGGTCGATGGTTTAGGCAGCTGTAGAATTCTAGATTGGAGATAATTTTCTCCAAAGATTTCTAAGGTGTTGCTCCACTTACAGTGTTGTTATTGAAGGTTGAAAGCCATTCTGATTCTTGATCCTTTCTATATGAATTTTTTTTTCTTTACTGAAAACTATTAGATTTTTCTTTGACCTAGTATTCCGAAATGATATCCCTTCATGAGATTGTTTTCTATCCATTTTGCTGGGCATTGAACATGCCCTTTTAATTTAGTCACCTGTATCTTTTAGTTTGGGAAAATATTCTTGAATTTTTCATTGATTTTCTCCCCTCCTTTGTTTCTGGTCTCTCTTTCTGGAACTCCTAACATTTGGATGTTGAACTTCTGAGACAGATCTTGTTCTTATCTCTTCTCTCTTATTTTTCATCTATCTTTTTTCTCTACTTTTTTTGAGGAGATTTCCTCAGCTTCTAGCCCTTCTCTTGATATTTTTAATTCTATTAGCTTGTTTAATGTCTATGAGCTCTTTTTTATTCTCTGATTTTTTTTATTAACAACATCTTGTTTCATGAGTGCAATATCTTATCTCTCTGAATCTATTAATGATAGGGTTGTTTATTTAGTTTTTTCTTTATAGTCTTTTTTCTATTAGTTTGTTGTGATCTCTAGCATTCATTGAAAACTTTTGAGCTATCTGGTTATCCTTAGCTGTCTGTTCATAATAAAGAGTAAAAGCTTTAAGTACATGGGTGAGGCATGTACACACTAGGTGACCTGGCTGGACAATTTGTTAGGGAACCCCTGGTGCTGGTATATTTAGGTCTTTCTTCTTGGGCTGCTCAAATTTCTCTGGGGGAAAAATATTCTAATCCTTCAGATAATAAAGGTATAATTTACAACATTTTGAGAACCTAGTCAGGGAAGAGGTTTTGGGCATGGGAGAATCTCTTTACTTGGTAGTTACCACTAATCTCCCTGTGTTTAGAATACTGCCAGACTAAGAACTGTGCCTGCCATCTAACTCGTACTCCAGGCCAGAGTGGCCTCTTCAAAGAATAAACACCCAGATATCTGCCAGAATGAATAAGTGGCATTAGAGCATGGACTGGGGAAGAGATTTAGGGATCTAACTGCTCTTAAACAGCTTTTATCTGCCCCTGTTTTAGCCACTTCCATCTCTCAGTTCCAGTGGTACTTGGTTCTCTTGGTTTCTGAACCTTTTGAAGATTCTGAAATATTTATCAGGTTGGTTCTCAGTCCTCCTCACAGCTGGCTGGGGATTCATCACATCTTGTAGATGATCCCTAAGACCACCCTCAGCCTCAGTGATTTGCTAGAAGGACTTACAGTTATACTCATGGTTACAGTTTGTTACAGTGCAAGGATAGGGGAAAATCAGCAAAGGGAAAAGGCACATGGAGTAAGGTCCAGAGGAAACCAGGCACAAGCTTCCAAGAGTCCTCTCCCAGGAGAGTCACAGGATATGCTTGATTCATTCCATGAGGCGTTGTGACAACACATGTGAAATGTTACTTACCAGGGAAGCTCATTAGAAACTCAGTGCCAAAGCTTTTTATCGGGGCTTCGTCATATAAGCACTCTCTGCCCAACACCAAAATTCCAGACTCCCAGAGGGAAAGCAGGTGTTGAGTATAAACCATATTGTTTGCACAAACAGCTTAGGAACAATGAAGTACCTTTATCATTTAGGGAATGGTAAGGCTCTTCCCAAAACTCCCAAGTTCCCAAATGCCAGCCACGTACCACCCTTACAAGCAGGCTTTCTAAGGACAGCAGTCTCAGGCATACTATACTAACTCTTCTCTGCACATATATTCATCTGCTTTCTCGCTTCCAGTACTTTGTTATTATAGCCTTTCCCATTCTACTCACATTTGTGGGTTTATAGCTTTTAAGAAAATCCCTTTACTATTGTTTTGGTGGAGTTTCAGGTGAGAACAAAATTAGATATGTATCTTCAGTATTAACCTGGAACTTTATTAAATTGTAAATCAAAACCCTCCGATTTAATTGTATAAAATCATTTTTAAGCAACTTGAAAGAAAACAGACTAACCAAAGAGAAGAAACTTTACATTTAAAAAAAGACGCTACCACAGTGTTCACTGCAGCACTATTTACAATAGCCAGGCCATGGAAGCAGCCTAAATGCCCATCAACAGATGAATGGATAAAGAAGATGTGGCACATATATACAATGGAGTATTACTTAGCCACAAAAAGGAATTAAATTGAGTTATTTGTAGTGAGGTGGATGGACCTAGAGTCTGTCACACAGAGTGAAGTAAGCCAGAAAGAGGAAAACAAATACCATATGCTAACTCATATCCACAGAATCTAAAAAAATGGTACTGATGAACCCAGTGACAGGGCAAGAATAAAGATACAGATGTAGAGAACTGACTTGAGGACATGGATTGGGGGATGAAGGGGAAGCTGGGGCAAATTGAGAGAGTAGCACTGACATATATACACTACCAACTGTAAAATAGCTAGTGGGAAGCTGCTGCGTAACACAGGGAGATCAACTTGATGATGGGTGATGACTTAGAGGGCTGGGATAGGGAGGGTAGGAAGGAGTTGCAGGAGGGAGGGAATATGGGTATAAATGTATAAATGCAGCCGATTCACTTTGTTGTACAGCAGAAACTGGCACAACAGTGTAAACCAATTGTATTCCAATGAAGAGCTTAAAAAAAAAAAAAAGATGTTAGTATCCTAAGAGAGTGACAAAAAGATATTGTATCCTATGTATCCTAGAAAGAAGAGGCTGCTGCAAAGAAAAAATATTTAGGGATTTCTCTGGTGGTCCAGTGGGTAGGACGCCATGCTTTCAATGCAGGGGGCCCAGGTTTGATTCCTGATCTAGGAACTGGATCCCACATGCACACTGCAACTAGAAGCCCACATGCCACAACTAACACCTGGCATAGCCTAGGTAAATAAATAAAATAAATATTTAAAGATATATATATGGAAGATTTTTTTAAAAGGGGTTTTAAAGAAATGAAATATAGGATAGACATTGAAAGAGAACATCTGAGAAAAGTTTGGCTACTCAACTTATAGCTAAGGCCTATTAAAGCCTCATTTTTTTAATATGCAGCACTAGCAATGGCAAGCTTGGGAATGGTGTACTACTCTCCATAGGAACTTAAACTGAGGTGTAAGCTAAGGAAAATGCTTCTGTGAAAGAAATCTACATAGTTGGAAAATAAGCCTATATATTCAGCATGGGGAAGAGATTTGTTCACCAGTTTATTTTTGCATCAATTCCAAAATTTATATAGATATGTTCCCCAATAAAGTTTCTGTTTCAAATCAACAAACATGGGAAAATTGACTTAACAAAAAGAAATTGTATAGAAAAGCACCCATTCTGTAGGTATTTCAGTAAAACTGTCTCCAAGCAGCATGATTCTGAATGCCATGGGGGACAGTAAATGATACACAGCTCCACAGTAGCTCTTCCTCAAATCTTGGGATACCTGTATTAAACTTATATTAGATAACATTCACAAATGAAGTATATTAATCATACTCATCTTTCTTCCCTTTACTTGAAGAATTAAAAAGGGGGACAAAATATGAGAGTCTGAATAATAACATGGCAAAATCATTTCAGATCACTCATAAATAGGTTAAATATTTTAAAATAAAATGTTTGCTAGTGATAACAGTGTTTTAAATCTTCATTAATTCAAAAATTATAAACCAGTATTTTCTAAATTAGGGACTACTAGTTTGTATGTGGGGAAAATGTAGAGTATCTGATGAAAAACATTTGATATCCATCGACCCATATAATTATTCATACTTTTAGAATGAAGAGTAATGTCCTTCTAAAATGGCCTATTTAAATTCTGAAATTTGTGTGGAAATGCAAAAGACCCCATATAGCCAAAGTAATCTTGAGAAAGAAGAGCAGAGCTGAAGGCATGCTCCCTGACTTCAGATTATACTACAAAGCTACAGTCATCCAAACAGTCTAGCACTGGCATGAAAACAAACTCAGATATCAATGGAACAGAATAGAGAGCCCTGAAATAAACCCATGCACTCATGGTCAATTAATCTAGAGCAAAGGAAGCAAGGATATACAAGGGGAAGAGACAGTCTCTTCAATAAGTGTTGTGGGAAAACTGGACAGCTACATGTAGAAGAATGGAATTAGAACATATTCTCACACTATATGCAAAAATAAATTCAAAATGGATTGAAGACTGCAAGGCATAAAACTCCTAGAAGAAAACACAGGCAGAACACTCTTTGACATGAATCATAGCAATATTTTTTTGGATCTGTCTCCTAAGGCAAAGAAAGCAAACACAAAATAAACAGGTGGGACCCAATCAAACATAAAAGCTTTTGCATAGCAAAGGAAACTGTCAATAAAACAAAAAAACAACCTATTGAATGGGAGAAAATATTTGCAGGTATGAACAATAAGGGGTTAATATTCAAAACATATAAATAGCTCATTCAATGCAACATCATAAAAAACAAACAACCTGATTAAAAAATGGGCAGAAAACCTCAATAGACATTTTTCCAAAGAAGACATATAGATGGTCAACAGGCACTAATCATCAGACAAATGTAAGTCAAAACCACATTGAAATATTACCTCACACCTGTGAGAATGGCTATAACAAAGACCACAAATAACAAATATTGGTGAGGATGTGGAGAAAAGGGAAACCTCGTACACTGTTGGTGGGAGTGTGAATTGGTGCAACCACTAGGAAAATAGTATGGAGCTTCCTCAAAGACTAAAGATAGAGCTACCATATGATCCAGCAATTCCACTCTTGGGTTTATGTCTGAAGAAAGTGAAAACAGTAATTCAGAAAGATACATGCACCCTAATGTTCATAGCAGTACCATTTACAACAGCCAAAATATGGAAACAGCCTAAGTGTCCTTCAACAGATAAATGGATAAAGAAGATGTGGTATACGTATACAATGGAGTACTACTCAGCCATAAAAATAGAATGAGATTTTACCATTTGCAACATGTGTGGACTTGAAGGGTATTATGCTTAGTAAAATAGGTCAGACAGAGAAAGACAAATACTGTGTTATCGTTTGTATGTAGAATCTAAAAAATAAATGAATATAACAAAACAGAAACAGACTCACAGATACAGAGAACAAACTAGTGGTTACCAGGGAGAGAGGGACGAGGGGAGGGGCAAGATGGGGGCATTAAGAAGTACAAACTACTTTGTATATAGTACATAGGCTGCAAGGATATATTATACAGTACAGGGAATATAGCCAATATTTCATAATAATTTTAAATGGAGTATAATTTACTAAAATTTTTTGAATCAGTGTGTTCACCTGAAACTAACATAATCAACTATAAATCAACTTCCATTTTTTAATGTTTAATTTAAAAATAAAATGGCCCATTTATTTGGTTTTTCTGATATTAAGAAAGACTGGGAAAGATATGGCCCCTCTGACATAAATTGGCATCAGCAGATCATTTGGATGTATGCTACTTAGCGTCCTGAACTTCCCAAAGTCTACATAAACTGCATGCTTACTGTGCTTCATAACTGTCCTTCACTGTCTTATCTTAACAAATGATAATTGCTTGACATTTTTTGATGTTAATTTTTTTTTTTTTTACCTAGCGTCAGGTCCTGTTAGCCATATTCTGTAAAATACTTGGAATCTACTAGTATCAGGTCATCATTTTTAACCTTATTATAATCTAAATGTGATTGAAGCACCTGGTTGTGTTTATATGATGTGTTGTAACAGTCTGCAAATCTGGGACGACTGCTGACCTTTAATTCTTTCCTTATTCAGCTCATCTTCCTCTCACACCCATTATTTATCCCATCCCATGACCTTTTGGATTACACTTTCCACCCTGTCCCCATTCTCTTCTTCATTTGAACCTTTTAAATGCCTTCACTGAAATCTAACTTTCTCCAGACAAAACTTTGTGCCGCATAAACACCCTATCTCAATTGTGGGAAGAATAATCAGCCTATTTTAAATTTCCCAATACCACTTACTGATGTTATACCCTCATCATCTCTCTTAAATCCATGCCATCTGATTAGGTCATCATTGGCTATAGTAATAACTTCCACTTCCCTGGATGAATCATCCCTTTCTTTCTCCTGGCATGGTCTCTTGTTGTATAGATGTTTTTCAAAGCCCGTTGATAATGCATCCAATGTCTGTCAATTTGGTGGCTTCTCAGAGCTCTAAAACCCTCCATTTTTCTTTGAGCTGCTCAACAACATGACCACACCTTGGACCAACTCTTGAAAATGAAGCAATCCTTTCCAGCCAGTTTCTTCTCTTTCCCCTTACACATCCTGCATTCCTCCCTTTATGTGTTTTTCACCCTCATCCTAACCTTTACACACTTCACCCCTTTTGTTTCCCCAGTCCATTAGCTTCCTTCTGATGCCATTTGCACTTAGAACCTATGGTCAATCTATTATTCCTCATGCCTTGACTTTGCTGTGCCGTTGTGTTTCACTCACCCACTTTTTCTTTCCCTACCATAGTTCCACATGTCTAAATAGTCCTAAATTATTCCTTGAAAAATGCAGTGTAGTTATTTGAACTTTTTATAATACATCCATTTTCTTCTGTTAGATTGTTTCAATTTTGCTGACGGCATCCACTATCAAGTGCCTGACTTTAACTGGCCCTCTCTGTTTCTCAGTATAATCTTTTATAGCCCTTCTATTTGTGTTCCAAATGTTTTCCATATTCCAAGTGCTTAAATCTAGCATCCCTTCTCAGGATATGACCTTGCCTCCTACTTTACTAGAAAAAAATAGAATCCATCTGCCAAATTCTCTCATCCATCTTATCTATATCAAAATGTTGTATCTATGCTACATCCAAATTCCTTATTTTAACAAAGAGTGGTTTGTAGGTTATTTTAAATTTTCTGTACAGACCTCCAAGTTTTTCTTCAACTGTCTTTTCTTCCCTCTTGAGTCAGTAGTATGTGTTTTTCCTTTTCAGGGCTGACCTGCCTCACCTAGAGCCTTCTTTAACAATTGAACTCTCCTTTCCTCACTCCCACTCTCCGTTTACCATTTCACCCTCTCTAGTTCATTTCTGATCAGATTATTAAAACAGAGACTGTGAGGGTCTGAGATTTTTCCTACTTGAAAGCTGACAGGTTAGCCTGCCACGGTTTTATATACATATACCAACAGAAAATAGAAGACCCATGGGTCAGAGAAAAAGACCATTTCTTAATCATGGCAGAAAGCAAAAAGCAACCAAAGCAATGTTTTGAATCAGGCCCTCAAGCCCGATTCCCGCAAGACAGCACAGTGAGGGCCAGTTGCTACCTGTGTATGCAGCAAGATGTGTTACAGGAGAGAAACCTCAAAATGAGGAAGACAGACAGACCTTATCTTTACTCTGGAATATAAGCAAATCTTCATCAAGGAGGGAGAGGAAGAATTTACTCCCCAGGAATATCTCCAGGGAGGGAAATGTTCTCTCTATTATGCCAGTCAGGAGACAGATCTTCCCCCTGACCCTAGGGTAGACATTGTCTCTAGTTTTCAGGTGTGTTTGCTGTGCACACCCCTTGCATAGCAGCAAACCTGGCATGCAGAAACATGCAATGTTCCAGTACATGATTATTTCCAATACAAATTGTCCTTCTCTCCTACCTTCAAACATACCTCTGTGCTCACTGCCCTTGTTGTCCTACTTCCATGTATTTTTTTCTTTCCTTCACTGGAAACTATTCTCTTCAAGGTACCTCAATCAAATGGCTGTTTCTTAATTATTTCTTACTTTTTGCAGAGTTTAACAAAAGCAGTACTTTCTTCCTTTTACCTCTAAACTATTCCACTGCTTTCTATGACTAGTCTGATTCTTAAGGCTCTCTCCTTTCTTCACTTTTTGGGCTTTTTCATTTTGACTATTAAATGTGAACATATCATAGGTTTATTTTTCATTCTGCATTTGTTCCCCCCAATATATTCTACTTTGAGGTGCACCTGTCACCTCTGTAGGTGATTGTGATTTACTTCTTATATTCCAAAACTTACCTGCCATCTCTGTTTCTGCCTATATGTAATACATTTTAAAACTAAGAAGGAATTCCATGACCTAACTTTTTGAAATGTTTGTCAGTGGGACTTCCATTCTATCAGTTCTTTAGATTCAAAACCTGAGGATGAGACTGCGTGGACTCACTCAAACGCAACAGTCTTTTAACTGGCATTCTTTATGCCATTCTAATCCATTGTCTACCCCATCACCCAAGAAATCACTTGAGCATAAAATCATATTACAGAGTTTGTGGGCGTTAACCGCTCATCCTTTGACAGTTTCATGCGCGGCCTCTGTGCGTGGACAGCTGCTTTCCCCTTCAGCTTCTGTTTGCGCTGTGTTTCGCGGGCCCGCCCACCCACACCACAGCGCACAAAGTACTTGCTTTCACCTAGATGCACTGCTCATGTATTCAGACACTTTCTGAACCTACTATAAACCAGGCGTTATGCTGGGCACTGGGGCTATAAATATGAGTAAGTCACAGTCTCTCTTAAAAAGGGAATAGAAACGTAAATAAAGGCCATAGAGTGTGATCTGTGATGTAAGGATACAGAGTGGTGTCCCTCTTCCTAAGGCACTTAAGGTGACGACATAAAAAATGACACTCGAGTAAGGTGTTGAAGGATGAGTTGGAATTTGTTATATGACATGGAATCATAGTTCAGGTAAAGTAAAAGCATGTACAAAGGCACGGAGATGTGAAATTAAACGCCTCATTCGAAAGCTGTAAATAATTGAGAATGAGTAGACCATGAGATTGAAGAAGGGGATAAGAAGATATAGTGATGGGAAGGTGGAGCTCGGCGATAGAAGATCCTTTTCTGTATCAAAGGAGTATGGGCTTTTCCTTAAAAGAAGGTGTTCCATCACAGTAATCATGTATTCAGACAAGAATGCTTGATAGATGCTAAAACTAGTACGAAAGTTTGAAGAATAAAAGATATTTACTAGTCTCTAAATATCTCTCAACGTGACGCTCATTACAGTGGGAAAAACAGTAACTTAACTGGAGAAACCTGGTGGATACTATCTTAATCCGTGATCAAAGATCACGTCACAATAATGGGAGAAATCAGCATGATGAGCCTCATGGTATAAAGCACTGAGAAGTCCGCAGCACCGTAGTTGCTGTGCTGTTCCCGCCAGATGCATGTTCTGAATCTGATCACGCGATGTAAAGCACTGAGAAGTCCGCAGCACCGTAGTTCCTGTGCTGTTCCCGCCAGATGCATGTTCTGAATCTAATCATGAGGACACATCTGATAAACCCAGTGAGACGCGTGGTACAAAATCACTGGTCTGAACTCTTTAAAACTGAATATCATGAAAGACCAAAGGGAAAAAAATGACAAGGGATTAAGGATACATGAAATCTATATGAAATGTGTAATCTTGGATTTTTCCCTCCCATAAACGGCATTTTGGGGACCAGATGGCAAAATCTGAATAAGGTCTGCAGATTAGATAATGGTATTTTATCAGTTTTATGATTTTTATAATTATACTGGTTATATAAGAGAATTTATTTCTCTTTTTAATTAAATTTATTGTCAAAAGAACTAACTTTTTGTCTCATATTTTAAAAGAAAATATCCACCCATATGTGCACTCCTCTAGAACAGCAGTTTAAATTTCTCCATATTCCCTGTAATTATTATCCATATTACATACCTATTTGTATAGTTACAATTACATGCAGCTTAGCCATGTTTATATCCTTCTTTTTTAATTTGTTAGATATCTGTCCATATTGTTAGAGAATGTTCATATTTATTATTCTAATGATTGTATATTATATAAGTCAATATAACCATAGTTCACTTAAAAGAATTTCTTTTTTAAGGAAGTATACATTGAAATATTTAGAGGTAAATGGGCATCACGTATGCAACTTACTCTCAAATGACTTTTTAAATCGTATATAGAACATGTTCATATATAGGACATGTTTATAGCAGTGTTACTCACAGTATCCAGAAGGTAGAAGCTACTCAGGTGACTGTCAGTGGATGAATGTATAAACAAAATATGGTATATACATAAAATGGAAGATTATTCAGCCTTAAAAAGGAAGGAAATTCTAACACATCTACATGTGTGATGTACCTGAATGAACCTTGAAGACATTATGCTGAGTGAAATAAGCCAGTCACAAAAGGACAAGTATTGTGTAATTTCCCTTATATGAGGTACCTAGAGTAGCCAAATTCATACAGAAATTAGAATGGTGGTTGCCAGGGGCTGGAGGGAAGAGAGGAGTTGTTGTTAGATGGATACAGAATTTCAGTTTGGGCAGATGAAAAAGTTCTGGAGGTGGATAATAGTGATGGTTGCACAGCAGTGTGAATGTACTTCAATGCAACTGAACTGTACGCTTAAAAAATGGTTAAGTTGTAGTTTTATGTTAAAAATATTTTAGTACAATTTTTAGGTAAAAATAAAATGTGGAGAAGTGAGAATAAAGGAAAAATAGCAAAATGAACAGTTTTCTTATAAATATATAGATGGAATATAAGAATGGAAGCAGAGACCAATTAAAAGACTTTTGTAATAATTCACTATAGTAGTAAAGACAGAGAAAGCAGATGCATCTGAGAATGATTTAATTGGTGCGATTTCGATATTAATAGGGTAATATTTTGGAATCCTCTATCACATCTAGCTTGTTAACCATAATACAGTAGATATGCGTAGATGCGCAGGCTGCTATCTTTTCCTGAGCCATTACCTGTCTAACACTCTATCCTTCATAACTTGACTCAAGTGACTTCCTTTAAGTCCTCCCTGACCTCTCACACAGCCTCTCCTCTTTCCTCTTACCTCTCACCATTTCCTGCACTGAATTAGTCTCTCTCCCTTCCTAGATGTTGTGATAGCATCTTTTGCATTGATATCACAGTGTTTCAGAATAGTTCGTTTATCTCTTTCTTCCATATACTGAGCTCCTTGAGGGCAGAAACAGTTACTATATGTATGAATCCATGGTGCTCTTCATAGTGTGTGCTCAGTAACTGATTGAAATCGGCAAGTTATTGAGAACTTACACTGTCTTCCTTAAAATGTCCTTTTTTATATACGTAAATATTCATTTATTGGCTGCCTTGGGTCTTTGTTGCTGCACACGGGCTTTCTCTAGTTGCAGCGAGCGGTGGCTACTCTTCATTGTGGTGCGCAGGCTCCTCATTTCAGCGGCTTCTCTTGTTGCAGACCACAGGCTCTAGGCGCATGGACTTCAGTAGTTGCAGGACACAGGCTCAATAGTTGTGGCTCACAGGCTCTAAAGTGCAGCCTCAGTAGTTGTGGCACACAGGCTTAGTTGTTCTGCAGCATGTGGGATCTTCCTGGAGCAGGGATCGAACCCGTGTCCCCTGCATTGGCAGGTGGATTCTTTTTTTTTTTTTTTTTTTTAAGTGCACAACACGAAGACCCATAGTTTATTCAGACATTTCTTTGGCAAATATTATTGAGCGCCTACTAATCCTGGACACTGTTCTAGGTGTTGAGGGTACAGCAGACGCAAAAGCTTAATGACTGGTGGAGGGGGGGAAGAAAACAGACAATTAAATATATGTATCAGATAGTGATAAAAACAAAGAGAATGATGCAGGGTGGGGCCAACCAGGTAGCAGGGGAGACCTTGATGTTAAGGTAGCCACGTAGTTCATCCAGTGATGGACATTTTAATAGGGAACATAACCTTATTATTTTTCATTAATCTGTTTTCTTGCTTAATTCCCAAGAGGTTGAGGTTCTTATGGTTCAATGGAACTGCCAAGCATTCTTGTGAAGGTGGCCAGGTCTGCGAGTTGATGTAACGAGCGGCTCTGTGTTGCTGGCCTCATCTGAGCTCAGATCTCAGAGTTGGGGGCACTTGCCTATGAACTGTTCTCCCAAGGGCTGGCTGCAGGGCCATACATGGTTTTCACGTTCCACTGTGAGTGCTGGGGTGGCCATGGTGAGCCCACTACACAGGGCCAGTCCTCAGGGTGTGCACAGGAAGATGAACAAGAAAACCTTTCAATTTTGTGTGTGTTGGACTCTCAGGAGACAAGAAACCCAGGGTCTGGGGCCCACAGAGGTGGGCTCAATGCTGCCTAGTTAGGGTGGGGTAAAGGGACAGGGAACAGGGAGCACAAGCTGGGGCCAGATACCAGGCAGGCCATAGAGTCCATCATCAACTCTCAGCAACCCCAGCCCCCAAAGCCTGCCTCCTTTCTAACCTCCCCAACCGAAGTCCCAGGACAGGCTCTGACTGGACAGACTGGGGTCATGTGCTCATGCTGACTCAATCTTCCAGTGGCCTGGAAGATACATTATGTTAGTAACAGCAGGCAAGGGCTGATGCCAGATGAGGCCGGGCTGATGCCAGATTAGTCCAGGCTGCTGAGTATGGAGCCAGAAGTTAATTAGGAGTTGGCAAGTTCCTCAGACGTACCGAGCCTTGACCCTCCTTCAACCTCTGGGCCTTTGCACATGCAATTCCCTCTTCTCAGAAAACTCCCCCCACTCCCCCCCCCGCTCTACCAGGCTTTCCTCCAGGTCTCCATTCAAATTTCACCTTCTCCTACTGGTTCCTTACTGTCTGCACAGGACGCTTGCTGCCACAGACACTGTTCATTTGCTGACTGCCTGGTAGAAAGTCAGTCTGGGCTCCCACTGTTAGGGCAGGGCCTGCGGGCCGGGACGCCTCAAGGAGCCCAGGCCCCACAGGAGGTGCTCAAGAAGCATCTCTGAGGAAAAGGATGCCACTCAAACACACGGGTGCCCATCCACGCTGGCAGGTGGATTCTTAACCACTGCACCACCTAGGAAGTCCCCCTTTATAATGTTCTGTACTTGCCTCTTTCTTTCCAGGTCCCCTCCCCTCCCCCTGCCCCCCCCCCCCAAAGTTCATACTCTATTTCGGTAGTCTTGTAATTAGTCTTTCTAATTCTAGTCTGAAGTTTCTCTGCAGCTGCCTGTACATTGATGCCAGATTAATGAAATTATGTAATTTGGAGTGCTTACATAAAAACCTTCCATATTGTCCCATTATCTAAATAATAAAGACCAAATTAACCAGTTAGGAATTGAGACCTTCCATACTATGTTTTCAGAAGTTACCATATTTATTTCAAATTCTACTTATCTACCTGTTTAACTTTATTCATCAAATATTTGAGGACCTGCCTTTTGCAAGGCTTTATGAAAGAAGGAAGTATACTAAATATGATCTTATCTTTGTGTTCATTTTTTGTTCCCTTTTTCCTTTTTACTATTTTATTTCATTTTGGGGGTAAATAAAATTTGGAGAACACTCAGCCATATCCATATTTATGTAAGTCGTTCCATTTTAAGACTAAACGTGAGTAATATAATGAAGTTTAGAATAGGTGGCAAGCCCTCCAGCCCAACGTCTGGCTTAATTTACAGAACAGAAACAGACTCACAGACTTAGAGAATGAACTTACGGTTACCAGGAGGGAAGGGTAGCAGGGAGGATGGTTAGGGAGTTTGGGGTTAACATGTACATACTGCTGTATTTAAAATGGATAACCAACAAGGACCTATTGTATAGCACAAGGAACTCTGCTTAATATTCTGTAATAGCCTAAATGGGAAAAGAATTTGAAAAAGAATAGATACATGTATATGTATAACTGAATCACTTTGCTGTACACCTGAAACTAACACAGCATTGTTAATCAACAATAATCCAATATTAAAAAAGTTTAATAAATGTTTAAACTGAATTCTGTTTAAAAATTTAAAGATAAAAATTTAAGATTAAACCAAAGAAAGTTATTTATTGTATTAAACCTTTGGAAACCTGCCTATTTTTTCTTCAATGTAGAAACTTCAACTGTTAACATTTGAGTTTTACTTGCTATCTATTATTATTTGTTGTATCACTTTGAAACACAAAGTCAAAACAAATTAAGAATACTATATTACATGTTTTCAAAACTTTCTTTCTGTTCTCTCTTTATAGGTTATATGTAAAGTCAGATGTGCAACTGAACTTGACAAACACAAGTAAGTTTCATGAGGAGCAAGATCTGTCTTTTTTTCACCATACACTTCTCAAGGTAGAAGGGCTTAGTAGTTGAGGGTACCTTAGAAATTTTATAGAAGATCAAGTAGTTCGATGAGTTCATAGGAAGTGAATTGAGTGATCGGGTCTCCCCGCTTCAGCTGTAGTGCTGCCGAACGCCTTTTTTTGCTGCTCTCCCACTGTCCCACTTCAGACGTCGGATATTTTAGTACTGTTTCACAGGGTCCACGAATACTCAAGGTAATATTTGGAGTAAGAATGTATCGTATAGTCCCATGAAATAGTATTTCAGTACTGATTCATCTCAAAAATGAGATTGCTAAACTTGGGAATCAGAAGGCTTGGGTTTCAGACCAATCTCCCATAAACTGCCAGCTCTGCAACTCATCTAATCGCTTGGTGCTTTGTTTCCTAAACTACTATAATCCCCTGGATATACGGATAATTTCAAGGTCTGTTTTAGGTTTCAAACTATATAATTGTTATTTTATTATTTAATCTGAGAGAATATTAAGATCTAAACTACTCATACCAAAATCTTTGTACTTTGCATGTATACTTAACAAAGATTGCTTGTTACAGATTACACATTAACCTTCAGTTTTCCTTGTGTAAATTACTTCCAGAGGCAAACAGTATTTTATGATTCCCACTATTGAAAGTGACGAAAATGGGAGCTTTCAGAATGGCAAATAAATTTCTAGATCATGTTGATTTCTGGTGTAAATGTATTTGAACTGGGATTACTTTCATATAGATAGCTGTTCCAGCTACTTGATACAGATAGCCACATCTTACCTGAAGAGTTCTTATGAGGTGGCCTAATTTTTCTTAGGGGGAAGTAGTTAAGCTTTTTACTTTGGGAGTAGTTCTGTATGCAGAGTAAATATGCACGTTTATAAGAAGATGAGGTATTGATGAATACGTGAAACTCTGCATATACTGTCCCTGTGTTCCTCTTTAGTCTTGTTTGAAAGAAATGTTTGCTAGATAACCAGATGTTAATAAAACTGAACATTGTTTAAAAAACACTTCCCTTGCCTCTTAAAGTTATTAGTGATCAGTTTAAATTTATATACTGTATATTAGTTTTCCAAGCAAATTATAAAAGCCTGATAATTCTTAGAATGGAAAGGTCAGTGAAAATGTGCTCAGCAGTTACAAAAAATGAAAAACATCAGGATTATTTGAATCAATGTGAAAATAGTCCAGTATTATTCTTCCTGGTAGAGGCAACTGAATTCACGTCCACATGAGATTATTTTTGAATTAGTGCTTTAAAATCTGATGCCATTTTTTAATTAATTAATTAATTAATTAATTTTGGCTACATTGGGTCTTCACCGCTGCGTGCGGGCTTTCTCTAGTTGTGGCAAGCAGGGACTACTCTTTGTTGCAGTGCCTGGGCGTCTCATTGCTGTGGCTTCTCTTGTTGCGGAGCACGGGCTCTAGGTGTGCAGGCTTCAGTAGTTGTGGCACTCAGGCTCAGTAGTTGTGGCACACAGGCTTAGTTGCTATGTGGAATCTTCCCAGAACAGGGCTCGAACCCGTGTCACCTGCATCGGCAGGCAGATTCTTGACCAAGGAGCCACCAGGGAAGTCCTGATGCCATTTTAAAATGGCTTAGATATTAATTTCATAACGGCAAAAATGTCCCAAGTAACTGAGTAATTATTAAATTTGTATTTAATGAAATTACAAACAGTTTAAACTGAAGGAATTATTGTACCTAAAGTAAGTACACACTAATTCGGCATTGTTTAATTTCTCATCAGCTCATTTTTTTCTTTCAGAATTCTGTTGCATTTGGGCTTTATATTGGCAAGCCTTCTCTTTTTAGTGGTGAACTTGACTTGTGCAATGCTAGTCCACGGAGATGTCCCAGAAAATCAGTTGAAATGGACTGTGTTTGTTCGAGCATTAATTAACGATAGCCTGTTTATTCTTTGTGCCATCTCTTTAGTTAGTTACATATGCAAAATTACAAAAACATCATCAGCAAACGTCTACCTCGAATCAAAGGTAAGTATGTTTCTTAAATGTGTACTTGAAAATCTAACTTTAAATCCTCATCCTATGAACCATATTTTAATGGAAATTTTATATTTCTTTAAAAAGCATGCTGAATGTCAGGTACATTTTTGAGTGTGAAAGAATTGTCATAGGAAATTAAAGGGTATTCAAAACTTAGCCTTTACTAAACAATGGGTTTTTTTTTTTCAAAAAGAAGCTTATCATGAGCATGTTGTATTTTCTATGACTTATATCCTCTGCATTGGAGGCTAATTAAGTGATGTAAACCAGAATTTATATGAATGTATCACAAATCGTCTAATATACAAAGCCATACTAACAACTTAAGAGTTCATCAGTCAGGGTGGCAATATTGCCATTAAACAGATTTGCCACATCATGTCTGTATGTATTTGGTTTAGCAGTGTTAAGGTGTCATACTGGAAGGGTGGTGTTTATTTGTATAAAGGTTTAGAAAATGTCACTTCACCCCATAATATGAAGTCCCTGTGATATTTGAAACAGCTGGTCACGTAACTAAATTTATAAATGCCTTGCTTCTCCCTTTCCTTATACTTTGGGTCAGTAAACAAAAGCCGGTGTTAACCTGTTAACAGAGAACCAGGACTGTTTCTGCTGTTGCTGATGGACAGTGTGGGTGAGCAGTGAACCAGCGTCCCAGTGCATGTGGCACTGGGTGTGGGGTATAGGTGTGTGGGTATCGGCTCATACCCCGTCACAGGCCGAGTGCCTCGTCTACACTTGCAGAGTGGCACTGGGCTTTAGACATACACACGAGCTTGCTTTAATTTGCCGTCATTGCCTATTCACTGAAGATAGTGTCTTAAACAGAACAGTTCTCTGAAATATTTTTAGACTTCTATACTGTTATTATCCTTAATATAGTCCTGCTAAAGTAAGGTTCTATAATTAAATGCATGGTAATCAACTTGTCCTTCACGTTTAGATGAAGACTTTAGTTTTAGTTTTTAAACATATATAAATAAAGAAATAAATATAGAAATATAAATATAGAAATAAAATAATCTTACCAGGAAAATTATTTTATTCAACTTCTATTCTAAAAGTTTACTTCCTAAAAGTTAAATATTTTAGCTAATTCTGGCTTCAGTTTAAGTGTCAAGAATAATACAATCACTGTTGTATATCCACAGCACATAATCTTTTGGTGTAGCAACAGCATCTTTTCATAGTGTGATAATGTCACCATAGAATCCATACCTCTTTTTGCCTAGTGATAAAGCATACATAGATGTGGCTGAATTTAAAGGGCTTCTTTTCTGGATATCTAGCAACTTTCTAAGTTTGGTTTTACTCAATCTGATATAGAAAATTCTCTGAATGTAAAGTTGCCAGTCTGAGGAGGGAAGTGCATCTGATAACTCCTCCAGAATTATTTCAGATACCTTCCCCTCACTATCATATGAAAGGTATTAACTTAAATTTAAAAGGTACATGGATTCAGAATTCTCTAGAATGCTACAGAGAAACATGTTCAAGGATATACCTATAACAGTAAATATATTAGATTATTTGTATTATACTGTTCTGTAGTTCTTGGTCTTCCTAACTAAGTTATAAACTTCTTTATTCAAATAGTACATCATCTTTCACATTCTTTTTGTAAAATCACTAGGCTCATTTCTGTGTTTTGATTTTTATAACAATGTACAGTAATGGTCTTTTCTTTTATTCAGTGAACAGATGTCTGTTGAGCATCTGTCTCCTCTACTTTCAAACTGACCTTGTTTCTTTCTGTCTTTAAGAAAGTTTCCTTAAAGTTCAGACTTTGGTCTTCTGTTTTTCTCTTTATTTTTCTTTTCTTATTCTACATATTTGGTGATAATAAGATCCTCCATGATTTGTCTCAACCAGTCTTACCTACCTTATTTCTACGTGGCACACAGTATGCTTCCCTGTCTCTACATCCTTAGGCTATTTCATCTTCCAGGAATATCCTTCCCCTCCCAGTACTCTATTCCTGTTTGTCCTTATCTTACCCAATTTTAAAGGCATAACTCTAATGTTTCCCCTTTTTATGACCTTAATTTGGTACCTTCTCCTCCATCTCCAAAATAAAATTTAGAAAACTCTCTATCTGAATCCTCTTAAATTTTATTTTATTCTTTTAGCAACTAGAACAGTGCCATGCTTTGGTTCTTTTTCAAAGTAGCAATTCTAACTTGCTTTTTAAATATTAGTTATTGTCAATTTGAATACTTTATTTCTGCCCTTACATTTTTTAATTTTCTTACATATGTAAGGGTGTTCATTTGTTCCATATCTATGTTCTTATATAGATACTTAATTTATTATTTTGTAAACTAATAAAGGTATTAAGAGCACCATGTTTTCTCAAGTACTGGCTTCACAACTTTCCATAATATCGTTATATTATAGCAACATTCTTATTTAACAAAAACAAAATTTTCTGTTTGGATTTCAGCCATGTCTCAAATACTACGTATTTACACATCAGTGCAAATTAAACATTATCTCTACATATAGATAGATACTATCTCTACACTCACTTTGGTAAAAAGTCTAAAATTCAGATGTCTGTCCACTTTAGGCCCCCTGACTTCCATAAGACGTTATCAATTTTATGTGGCCTACTAAACAATGTAGAATTTTTGTACTCCAGGTTCTTCTTAGAAAAAATTAACTATCAGCTTGTCAGCTATAAATTGGAACGTGCCATCTGCCTGTACAAGAATTAAATCACTTTGTGCTGCTGTAGCTGCTGACCTTCCACATCCCCTGAAGGGAATTCAGGGAGGAGGTCGGGAACGAGGCCCTCTGTGCTGTGGAGGATGGGCGGAGCAGGTCTTCAGAGAGTTAGATGTTTCCAGGAGCTGATTCTGTGGGCCCAACCCTTGCGTCTCCTCACATCTAGAAAAGCTCTGAATCCCTACAAGGTGACGTCTGCTCCTCATGACAAGCAGAAACCCCTGCAAATGAATGTGTTTGATTGCATGTACTCCTCTTTTACCAAGAATACACATATACTAATCTTCCCCCCGCCTCTTTGGAACAGTTTCTCAGAGCTATCTGGGATGCTTTCTCCCAGGCTGCAGTCCTCATTTTGCCTCAAATAAACTCAACTCACAACTCTCACATTGTGCAAAATTTTTTAAGTCGACAAACTGTTAAATTCAAAGGCTTAACTGCTGGAAAAATTACTTCAAGGATGTATAGTCTGTCCATTTCCCTGTCTTCCATGTCTTATCCTCTGCCCAATCCAGTTCATTACAGAATTGTATTCTGAGACTGAGTTGTACCCTGGATAGAATTGTCTTTCCCTGCATATATTGTGACATCATGCTTTGGCCTACATCAAGAAATATGTATGAAACTCTTGTAAGAAACATTTATCTTAAAGTCTTTATTGTATTATGATGTTAAGGATATTGTCCATACAGTCAAATGTTCCCTAGAAAAGATCTTTTCCTCCAATTCAGTACTGGATAAAACATTATTGATTAAATTCTTCTTTTCACTGGCTACTCTTGTTCAGAGGCAAATATGTGACTCACCTTTATACCAATTGTAGATGACCTTATGATACTCATTTTTGGTTCTGAGTCTGCCTCTAGTTTCATCTCACTTTCTTACCCGCACCCGCCCCCACACACATTCCTATGCTTATTTTTTATTCTGTGTGTATCTCTGTAACTACTTCACATTCTCTTTTGCAGTGAGGGTGATATAAATAAAAAATGGGATTGGGTATACTTTGGAATATGTTTATATCTCTTTTTCAGGTATATTGATTTTTTGTTTCATATGAAAAGACCTTAGGAGAGACAGTATATCATAGGGATTGAGCTAGAAACCTGTGATAGGAGAGATGAGGATGTAAATAAATCCCATCTCTCCTGCTGTATGACATTGTACAAGTAACAGCATCTCTAAGAGTCACTCTCCTGATCTGTAAAATGAAAATAATGATAGTGTTGATCTCATAGGTTGTTTGGGGTTAAGAGTAGTACCTACCTTATAAAGGTGTTATAAGACAAATTAAAATGCATATAAAGTATTTAGTATAATACCTAGCACTTGGGAATGTGCTAACTTATAAACGTTAGCTATTATGATCCTAGTATGTACTAAGGGGTGGTAATGTAGCTTCAGGGAGTTCTTGAATACCTGAAATTGTTGGCAGAATGTATGTGGAGACAGATCCTATGTATGTAATCAAATTCTCAAAAGGAATAGTGGAAAAGAATAAGTATTACTAAAGAGTAGGATTTCTCTTTTAAATAATTGATTTTAATTTTATTTGACTCTATTTATATACCATCCCACACAGATGTTGTAAGGGTTGGCGTCTCTGATAGATTACATTTCATCTAATATTGAATTTTTCTTGGAAATTTATGGAACATCTATTCTTGAAATTATATAATGGCCTTTTTGTTTTTTCTTAATATTAGCTTTTAACTTTTTGTCTATTGCTGACATTTCAAGTGTGTATCATTGACTTTAGACACAGTATTATAGAGTTTCTTCCTTTTTTTTAGACATTTATTTATTTATTTATTTATTTATTGGCTGCATTGGGTCTTTATTGCTGCACACGGGCTTTCTCTAGTTGCGATGAGTGGGGGCTATTCTTTGTTGTGGTGCACGGGCTCCTCATTGCCATGGCTTCTCTTATTGCAAAGCTCGGACTCTAGGCGTGTTGGCTTCAGTAGCTGTGGCACATGGGCTCAGTAGTTGTGGCTCATGGGCTCTAAAGCGCAGGCTCAATAGTTGTGGCACACAGGCTTAGTTGCTCCACAGCATGTGGGATCCTCCTGGAGCAGGGCTCAAACCCGTGTCCCCTGCATTGGCAGGCGGATTCCCAACGACTGCGCCACCTAGGAAGCCCCTAGAGTTTCTTTTTTACAGAGTCTTTATAGGGTAAACAAATGGCTTATATTTATTGATATGATTGTTTGTTGGTATTGGTCCTTTTCTCCCATTAAGTTTTTTTATTGCTGTTTGCTTTGCCTTTATTTGTATGAATTCTGTGGTATACTTGAATTTATTTACTTTTTCAGAATTACAACATAACTTTTAACATTAAAATGCATACAATAAAATGTTTATTCTAATGTACCTTTCCATTTTAGAAAAATAAGCATATTTATAAGTATATAGGAGGCATATCATGTTTAACGGACAAAATAACCTATTGGCACAAAAAGGTTTAAACCGATGGTAGAGGCTTAGTCCCTGTAATGGCAAGTTGGAATTATCTCTGTGAAAGACAATTCGAAGGTGAGGTGAGAATAAAAGTTAAGCTTCCAGCCTTACATCTCTGGTCAAGTACATGTACAATTTTATATCTGGGCAAGAGTATAAAAGGAATCATTGTCTGACTCCAGGTCAGCTTGTCTCCCCGCCCAGTTAGCCATTTACAAAAAATGCATTTTCTCTCTCTCCCCTGAATGTCTAACAGTTTTAATTACTATGTAAGCCTTTCTGCCTCATGTTCACCCAGCCCTTGATCCATGTTAGTTAATGTACTGGGATGGGAGGCAGCGTTAGCATCTTGCAGAGACACAGTAGCATTCAGCTAAGCTGTATTTCTGATCTCTCATGCAGACCAGGTGGTCCGGTAAGACTAAAGAAGTAGTGTATGATAACTTAGGCCATAATTAGAGAAATAGACTAAAATGCCATTCGTGTCTCTCTTCCACCACCCTGAAATATGACATCAGAATTTGGTGAGGATGATGGTAAAAAAAAAAAAAAAAAAAAATGAGACTGCGTCATCCTCTGTAATAGATACGATTGCCACCTTCCCAATTTTATGTTATAATTTCTCTCTTGAGTCCGTGGGATTTTCTTCATCCATCTTAAGCTATGGTACTTCTTTACTGCTTTTGTGACTCCAGTTCTTATACCCCAAGTCTTATTTCCTGTTCTTTTGCTGAGTCAACCTACCACAAACTTGTACCATTTGAAAACTCCTAGCTTACAACCCTGGGTTTGTATCTTTTATCTTCTCCTAAGCTCAAGGAGCTTTCCCTTATTCTTCTAGACTCTTTTACTAGATCAGACAGCATTTTCAGAATGTTTTATTTTTCCATGATCAGAAAGTCCGTCCACTAAAAACCATCTACACTGTAATGGTAACATCAGAGGAGACAGAGATCTAATTTCATTGTGTCTTAGCACCATGAAACTATTTTTGAAACTGTTTAGGCCTTATAGTTATCAAAATACATTTTTAAATTTACTAATTGACACTACTTTGTTTTCTTATTTTTGATGCTTAGTTTGGCATTCTGATTTCAAAATGGAAATAGCATTTGTGAGATGGATTCAAAAAATATGTGCAGGGTTCTACTTCTGGTATTGGCTGAGTAGCTTCTATTGGACCCTGCCTTCTACAGAAAGCAAAGATACATTCTGGACAAAATGTAAAAAGCTCTGAAAGCACTGGAGAGCAACCCCTTAGAAGAAGGAACTGACACCGAGTGAGTTTCCTGTTTCTTACAGCTTCTAGCCTGAGGGAAAGTCCCATCCGTGGGGCAGCCAAAACTGGAAGAGAAACCTGCTGTTTTACTTGCTTGAAGAATCATAGGACAAAACTCAAGAAACTATTCCAGATGGAAAGTGAGTGGGAAATCTCAGGAAGAAGACAGCCAGATAGAGGAAGCTCCAAATTCTGATAATAAACTCTGCCAAATTTTTATCGGGTACCTGAACTAAACATGTGCAGGACATACTCCAAGAAGCAGCACAGTTAAGGATAAAGAAATTGAACTGAGATTTCAGCTGCTATCCATGCATGGGAGATGGTTTGGGATTTGAGTCTAGCCAGGTTAATTATTTGCTAAAAATTTTTAAAAATAATTTTAGGGGAAAAAAAGAAAAATCAATACTTTACAGAGGACTATAACAGCATCCATTCTCTAAGACATGGCACTTACAATGTCCAGAACACAATCCAAGGTCACTAGATATATGAAGAAACAGGAAAACTATAACTTACACTTGAGAGTGAAGAGCAAAACTCAGAAAGTAGTCACTGGGGGCAGTCCCCCACAGATGACCCAGATGTTGGATTTATCAGACAGAGATCTTATGCTCAAGGATGTGAAGGAAGATATACTTGAATGAATGAAGAAGAAATTTCAAGAGAAACTGTTTTTAAAAACTATCTGAAATTTTAGAATTAAAAAATACAATATTTAAATTAAATAGTAACTAGTTGGGCTTAGCAGCAGATTGTAGATGAGTCAGTGACCTAAAATCAACAGAAATGATCCAATCTGAAGAATAGAGGATAGTGGAGGGGAAAGGTGATAATAAAATGGACAGAGTCTCAAGGCCAAGTTATGTATAATTGGAACACCCAAAGGAAAAGAGGGAGAAAATGAGATTAGAAAAAAATATTTGAAGACATATGACCTAAATTTTCCAATTTTGATGACAAACATAAATTTGCAGTTTCATGAAGCTCAGAAATCCCAGTCAGGATAAATGTAAAGAAAATCTCACCTAGGTTCATGGTAGTCAAAGTGCTTAAAATAAAAAATAATTTAAAAATTTAAAAAAAGGAAGAAAGAAAAATTTGAGAGCAAAGAAAATGACACATACGTAAGGGAATATTGATTCAAAGGATCACTCACTTCTCACCAGATGTAATAGAGCCAGAAGACATAGAAACAGTATCTTTGAAATGCTGAAAGAAAAATGTTGTCAACTCTGAAATCTGTATCAAGCCAAAATATTCTTAAAGAGTGATGAAGAAATAAAAACATCTTCAGATAAAAGAAAACTAAGAGGGTTTATTACCAACAGACCTACACTGCAAGAAACGCTAAGAAAATTCTACAGACTGAAGGAAAACAAAATTGGCTAAGAAAATTCTACAGACTGAAGGGAAATAAAATCGGCTTGAATTTTAGCTCTTCAAGAAAGAGAGAAGAACATGAGAAATAATAAATATGTGGGTAAATATAATTTCTTAATTTCTTTCAAGTAAATATGATTGTGCAAAGCAAAGATTATAACATAATGTGAGGCTTTCATATGTAGATATAATACATAATTCTCCGTATAGTATATGTAACAACTATAGCACTTCCCATAAAGGACAGGGCCCATATGGTTGCAGTTCCTACCTTTTACATCAAATGATATGACAGTAACTATTCCTTAGACTGTGAAAAGTTAAGGATATATATTATAATTCCTACAGCAGCGATTCTCAAACTTTTTGGTCTCAAAATCCCATTGCACTCCTAAGAATTATTGAGGACCCCAAAGAGCTTTTGCTTATGGAGATTATATCTACCTATATATACATTTTAGAAAAAAATTTGAGAAATTTAAAAAATATTCATTTATTAATTCATTTAAAATACCAATAAATCCATTCTATGTTAACATGAATAAAATGTTTTATGCTAAATAATTATATTTTCCAAAACAAAAATAAATTAGTGAGATCAACATTGTTATACATTTTGCAAATCTCTTTAATGTCTGACTTAATAGAAAACAGCTGGATTTTCATGTCTGCTTCTGCATTCAATCTGTTGTGATATGTTGTTTAGGTTGAAGTATATGAAGAAAATCCATCCTCACACATATATGTAGTTGGAAAATGGAGAATTTTAATAGCCTTTTCAGATAATTGTGGATATTCTTCTTTAATACTACACCAAAACTCCGAAGTGGAGGTTTCTTAAAGGTTAGTTGCCTCGTGGGATCCGAAACCATATTAGTGAACTTTCTGTACTCTCCATTTGTCTATCTTGCACTTTGAATGAGTTTGTAACATCATGCATTGATCATTGGAAAGAGTTGTGGCAGATCTTCAAAATGTTGATACATTTTGTTAGTATTCAGAATCACATTTGTTAATATCACCACTGATCTAATCAGAAAAGATTTAAGTTTTGGGAAGCTGCCAGTCTTACAGTGGGTAGGAGTGCTTGTAAGTTTTCAAAAATTCTAATTTTCACTTAAAAGTTCATATTTCATCATTGGCAATAAATATTGTCAAATGTTTTCTTTGACATGACAGGCTCATCTCATTTATTTTTGAAAAAAATGTATGCTCATTAACCAAGTCCGAATAACCATTGTTTGTCTGCCATAGTTGTCTGTTAAGTACAGAGTGAGGTTTCATGAAGAAAAGTGGCTAGTTCAGCTCACAAGTCAAACAATTACATCAGTGCTTCTCCTCAAGACAGCTGTTGAGCATCAGTGTGCAGCAGAATTGCTTCAAGTGCATGTCTTGTCGCATCACAGAGAATATTAGATACGTACTCCAGGGTCAGTATTTAATAAATATTTTCACTGTTTCATCAAGGATATTCTTAAGTAAAGCTTTTGTTTTTTTGGTGCCACTGCCTGGATTTGTGCTATGGCCCAGGGTGTTACTCACTCTTGCTTCTGTACTATTAGTGAGATTATCAACACAGCCGGGCCAGGATAAACAATCAGATGAATTTTCAACACTTTGAATATTTCAGTACTACTTGTGTTTCTTCTCAGGCATTGACATAAAAGAATATCTTCTTGGATGATGAGTTTGTGCTGACACCAGATGAATATAAACAGAATTAGTCCAGTAATATCAGATTCATTTATTTGGAGGCAAAAATACATGTCTGTTGACATTACATCACTCTTTATGTTTTCAGTTAAATCTTTGAATCAGTGAATTTCTGTCTTGGCAAATGACAGTGTCATAATTTATCTTATGGACTTTTCATCCAGCAGGCACTCAGCAATATTAACTGCACGAGGCTTTACTAGCCTCTCAGCTATTGTGAGGGCTTTGCCAGCCAATGCAGTATAATAACTTAGCCAGGAAAATGCCTGAGTGGCTTTTTAATTCCTAGTTTGGAAAGTTATAAAAACAGTTTGTGGTGGTTTAAGTGCTCACCACACCTGCATTTAAAATTTCAATTCCTTTTGCTTTCAACTCTGAATGATTGGTCTCAGAATGATGCTACAGCTTAACTTGGACATAATGTTCTGTAGCAGAAGATGCAATAAGGTAAATTATTCACATTTATAAAACATATTGAAAGATAGTTTTCATTGCATTTCACCTGATAAAACAAGAAATCAGTTTCACCCAGTTACTTTGACGTAGATTTCTCTCTTCATTGAGCCAGAGAATTCTAACACTTTCATCTTTCTCAGTATCTTAGAGGTAAACAAAGAAGCTATACGTAGAGAAAAATATTTTTATTGTGATAAAAAATATGTATAACATAAAATGTACCATTTTGACCATTTGTAAATGTATAGTTCAGTGGCATTAAGTGCATTCGCCTTGCTGTGCAGCCGTCACTGTCCATCTCCAGAACGTCTTCATCACCCCACACTGAAACTGTGCACCAGCAAAATAGTCAGGCCCCATTCCTAAGCCAATGTCCATTCTTAAATATGAAAAAAGTTATATTTTTTCATTTTAGAGTGAAATATTAACTTCTAAAATGAGTTTAATAAATTTTAAAATTTTTAAAGTTTTTGAAAAAATTCTTAAATATTATAAAACAAACTTGGAAATTGTACCTGTTCTTGTTGTGCTGCCATGTAGATACAAGGAAAATTTTAGGACTTCTTTTTTTTGGCCGTGTCATGCGGCTTACAGGATCTTAGTTCCTCGACCAGGAGTTGAACCCAGGCCACAGCAGTAAAAGTGCCAAGTCATAACCACTGAATCACCAGGGAATTCCCTTTTTCTTTTTTTTTTTTTTGTTTTTTTTTCTAGGATTTCAAAATAACTACTTGTTTGGGGACTTCCCTGGCTGTCCAGTGGTTAAGACTCTGTGCTTCCACTGTAGGGGGCTCCAGTTCGATCCCTGGTCGGGGAACTAAGATCCTGCATAGCTCGTGGCCTGGCCAGAAAAATAAATAAATAAAATAACTTACTTGTTTCATAATAATGAGGATTTAGCAGATATAGCAGGTATAACCAAAGAAAATCAGCAAGAACAGTAAAGGTTCTTATGAAAAAGTACTTAAAAAGTAGAGCTTTCCAGTAGAACTTTCTGTGACGCTGAAACTATTCTATATTATCTGCACTATTCAGTATGAGCACTTGGAAGAGGGCTTGTGCTACAAAGGAACTGATCTTTTAATTTAATTTAGTATAAATTTAAATATGTAAATACTAACATTTGGCTAATGGCTATTGTATTGAACAGTGCAGAAGGTAACTGAAAAAGAAGACTTAGACTACATGACTTTGAAATTTAATCTAGACAGTAATTAAGAAAATGTGTTACTGGCATAAAATATAGAAACAGATCAATGAAACAATAGAGAGCCTGGAAACAATTCTCACTTACATAGTCCTTTGATTTTTGACAAAGATGCTGGAGCAATTCAAAGGGAAAGGAGATCTTTTTAGCTAGTGGTGCTGAAACAACTGGATATCCACATGAAATAAAATGAACCTCTAGCTCATCTCACATTATACACACATACAAAAACATTCCAAATGGATCACAAACTTAAATATAACTGAAAAAAATGTCTAAAACTTTTAAAACTAAACACAGGAGACTATCTTTACAATTTGGGTACAGGCAAAGATCTCTTAGGCAGGTCATTGACAGTAATCATAGAAGAATAAATTCATAAATTAGACTTAATTAAAATTTAAAATTTCCCATCAAAAGGCAAGACTAAGAAAATGTAAGTGCAAGCCACAGACTTCAAGAAAATATTTGCAATACATACATCTGATGAGGAACTCGTTTCCAGCATACATAGAAAACGCCTACAACTTAATTTTTAAAAAACCCAATTTAAAAATGGTCAAAGATATGAACAGACTTTTCACAAAGAAGATATACAAATGGCCAATAAACACAGTATCATTAGTCACCTGGGGAGGTACAAATTAAAACCAAAACATCCACCCGCATGGCTAAAATCAAAGGGATTGACAACCCCAGATGTTGTCTGGGAATTGGAACTGGAACTCTTGCACTTTGTTGGAAGTATAAAATTGTACATCCATTTTGGAAAAAGGTCTGGCAGTTTCTTATACAGCTGAACTTATAGCTACCATATGACCCAGTAATTCCACTCTTAGGTATTTACCCAAAAGAAGTGAAAACGTATGTCCACAAAAAGATTTGTATAAGAACATTCACAGAAACAGTCTATCAACAGAAAAAATGGATAAACAAATTTTCATATAAACAAATTCATGTAATTATACAGTGGAATTAGTGTGGCTCACTGTCCTGGTTTGCCCGAGACTGAGAAGTTTTCTGGGAGGTGAGACTTTAAGTGCTTAAACTAGGGAACTTTTGAGCAAACCAGGAGTTGGTCACCCTAATTGTCCACCTGAGCAATACAAAGACCCAATTACTGATACATCCGATAACATGGATGAGTCTCAGAACGTTACGCCGAGTGAATGATACCTGCAAAAGAGTTCATGTTCTATGATTCCATGTATGTGGAGTTCCAGATTAGACAGAACTAAGTTGTGGTAAACACAAGAGCTCAAGAGTCTTTGCGTCTGGGGGGTTGGCTGACGGGGAAGGTGTGTGAGGGAACGTTCGGGAGTGAGGGTAATGCTCTCTATTGGTATATGCGTTTGTCACAACTCAGTGAATGGTGAGTTGAGGTTTCTGCATATCTGCATCCTAAAAATATTTGTAAATACATACTGAACTCTAGTTAATGATATGCCTGCTGGAGTGGGGTCTAACTCTACTTATCAAGTGTGGAATTTCTAAGAAAGTGGTGCATAGGTGTCCGAGGTGGATGAAGGGAGAATCATTCCTTGAGGATGACTCCTGAGTGGGATTGTTTGTTATGACTTTTCAGTTTAGGAAGATTTTCTTTAACGTTTCAATAGCACTTTCCATGTGGCTGAATTCTTACCTTTTGTTTTATAATCCTGTATTTTGTGGGGAGAATCTTATTTTGTTTTCTAAATCGGTGGGCTTCTTTCTCTGTTATATGTATGTCATTTGGCTGCAATTTTGTTTTATTAATTGCTTAGATATTTTTCTTTGCTCTTTTCTCACATTTTTCGTAATTTTTATAGTATTTACAAGTATAAGCAGAGTATCTCCATATTATAAGATGTATTTTTTGCAGTCATTTTTATTTCTCAAAGCAGTGACTATAAGTTTACTTATGGTTACATTAAACGACGGTAATGCTTTTAGCCTTCTAACTTTTCTTGTTCTCTAAATTTTCTTTAATAATATAGTACTTTTAAAATGGAAACTGGATCACTTTTAGATTAGCTTTTTTATTAACAAAATTTTGGGAGGGATTCACAAAATAAATGCACATTGTAGAAAATGTTAGCCTTGATTTAAAAATTTAATCTTGCTAGGATTTTATTTTCACACATACTTTTTACTATGGTAGTGAGTTATCTCAGAGAAGGTACTCTGTTGCTATCCCAACATCTTTCAAGATATATTTCATCTTTCAGTTTGCTTTTTTTCTCATATACCTCTAAAATATGTTGTTCTTATTAGGAAGTCAGTTATAATAATGGTTCTCGATCCTACCAAACCCAGTGAACCCTTCTGATAATATTTTAATAACCTGTTTCTATCCTAAAATTAATAGATGGTTTAACATATTTACATACATAACTTCAAAATTTCAATGCAGTTGCCCTAATTGTAACATAAAGAGGAAATAAAAGGAAAGTAATTAATGAATATCTCAATTGCAAATTTGGGGGCATGATGTAGTGGTCAGATGCTTGTATCTGCACGTGGAAATTGTGGATGAGACCACTATAAATGCACACTGTTACAGGTGTGTTGCCTTGGTACTTTACATACCACAAGCAGTATTGCTGTTGGCTTCATGCCTTTCTGAAATATCTGACCTTTCTTGATAAAGTTCTGAACAAAAAACAAAGGATGAATTTCCCTCAATTTACATGTTATGTGTGTTTCTGCATCTGTTGGCATCTGTTTAAACTATACAAGCATAAACTTTGTTTATGTGTAAAACAGAGTTAGGCTCTGGCTCAGATCATTATAAACAGGGTTTTCATCTTCATGAATGTCCAAGAGGACATTGGAAAGTTATGAAGGTCAGAGAAGAATTCTCTCGTGGAGAACTCTCCTGTGAATTGAAGGTCATCCAGCATCCCTGGTCTTTGTGTGCTGAATGCCATCATTGCCCCTTCGTCATAGTGACAGCCAAAACACAAACTTCCAAAACCTCGTAGTACATGTTTTTCACAATAGATCTCTTTGGCAGTTGTATCACTTTTCAGAAAAAAAAATGCCTTTAAGATAAATAGGATCACAAAGGAAACCAACTGTATTGAAATATTCCAGGTTAAGAATCCCTGAAAAAAATCGACAGCACACCCTTCTCCAATATTTACACTCCAGATGACAACCACTAAGTTATAAAGGCTTTCTTTCTATATTTGGGGCAATGGTGAAAGCCTCCGTATTAACACTTTTTGGATTTGAAAATACACTTGGGCGCCTGCAGCATTTTGTCATCCACACAACAGCACCAATAAAGGATTGACGTTGGCGTGCTAACAGAATCTAATAGAGCAAAGCGAATAGCACGGAAGTTCCGTTTCTATTCTAATTTGGCATCTTACTGGAAATTAAGTGCATCAAATGGACGAATTCTTCTATTTCCCATTCTTTTCTCACTGTGACTAAACTAGCCCTCTGATTAATATCAACTAAAGCTCAGATCTTTTGCCAGCTTGTTTATTCACATGTTACTTAAGGGAGTAAGGTAACCTCGGCAGAACAGTCTTCCTCCAGCTGCCACTGGGCAAGTTGGCAAAGAACTTATTTGTGTCAACAGGTAGTTTAAAACACAAGTGGTTCTAAAAATAGGAATTGTAAAGCAAGATAATCAAGAGATTATTTCAGCTGGTGCGTGCAGTGGTTTCCAGGAGTGCATTGCAAACAGTGACTGTATTGTATGTGGGTGTCATAACACATGTGCAGGCTATCGTGATGGTGATTTTCATTTCTTCCAGGGTATGTCTCTGTGCCAGACTGTTGTCGTAGGCTCTGTAGTCATTCTTCTCTACTCTTCAAGAGCATGTTATAATTTGGTGGTGATCACCATATCTCAGGATACATTAGAAAGTCCATTTAATTATGGCTGGGATAACCTTTCAGATGAGGTGAGTACCTAGCATGTATTGCCAATCTAAATGTACAATAATGTCGCTGGCCGGACTAGGAGAACGTGGTAAGTGTTTGGCTTACAAACACTTTTAGGGAATCTCTAGCTGTTATCAGTAATCATACTTAAAAGTTCTGTGTTTAAAAATTCTCATTTATATGTGGCACTTGAAATCATTCTTCAGAGAGAACTTCTCCCAAAGTATTCTTTTCTTTTCTTTTTGTAAATAATACTACCAGTGCCTTAAATGTGTTGGTCATAAACCTCTTTTACTCATTTTTAAAGGATAGTGTTTATGTATCTCTAGATAAAGTGATTGCTTGTCATTAGCTAGTGAATAGGGGTATGTCTTTAATTTGTGAGGATGAAATTAATTCTCTCTTACCCAAGAACTACGTATAACTTAAATGTGTGGTTCAGTTTTAGATGTACGACCTTCATCAATATCTGGCATCATCAGTCTTGATAATGGGAGAGCATTCATAGTTCCAGGTGTTTTCTGCAGTAACTCCTGGTAGCTATGCATATTTGACCTCCCAGCACTTTTTCTAGAAGTACAGTTTGACATAGGCACATGTCATATCTTTGTTTATATTAATTTAACTTTGTACTGAATTTAAGGCATCCTGGAATACTGTTTTATCAGAATTTCAGTGATCTTTCTAAGAAGGAATTTTCACGTGTGGTTCCATGTGGCAGATTCCCTTCACTCCTTTTCCCATTTCTCTTTCCCCACGTCTATTAGAATAGAAACAAATTCAACATGGAGTTTAAGCCCAAAAGCATGTTTTTAAATAGCAACAGAGCTGAGCGACTTGCATGTTACATTTCTCTACAGGTGTAACTCATGGTAAGTGCTATTATTTTGCCTTTGGAGCAGTTGGAACCAGTAGTCTCTTTCACAGCTTTCCTCAGACTATGGGGCCTAAACCACCCACCCCATTACCCATGTATTAAAAATATTTTTATAAATCAATTCATTGAAAAAGTTAATACCTCTTTATTATACTTAACATCAAAGTATTTTAGGATCTTTAAAGGATAAATATCATGAGACATCATAAAATATGGAAAGTTAGTTTAGAATTTTGTGTGTTTGTAAGTTGATGTTTTAACTTACCCTCCCTGAAGCAGGTTGACTGTGGAGGGTGACTCCTTACACGTAAAACAGATTTTACAATTGCTCTGCCATATTCTATTTACAGGCTCATGTAAAAGACATAAGTGGAGACGAGTATATGGTATTTGGAATGGTCCTCTTTCTGTGGGAACATGTGCCAGCATGGTCAGTGGTACTGTTTTTCCGGGCACAGAGATTAAACCAGAATTTGGTATGACATCACAGTATTACCTAATGCCTGTTCTCCTTGTTTTTAAAAATAATGGAACATTTATGTTGATTTTCTATGTTTGACAAAGACTAAAAAGCATTGTAGATTCCAGCCTCCTTTCTTCGTTGAAAAGTAAACCTTCATATACTTTAATAATTTGCTCACAGGCTCCTGCTGGCATGGCAAACAGTCACAGTTACAGCTCCAGAGCGTACTTCTTCGACAATCCAAGGCGGTACGATAGTGACGATGACTTGCCAAGACTGGGAGGTTCAAGAGAAGGAAGGTGGGTGTGCTGGATTAGTGCCGCCGTGGCTCCAAGATGACGCATCTAAGCGCTCACCTGAATAGCAAAGGGTGATTTGCTGATATATGTCAATAAGTGAGATCATGTCACATTGGAGCTTAGAGCAGTAGGTGTTAAACCCATGATGGGACCTGTACTGTAAAGATTTATTATCTGATTCTAAGCCCATGTATTACCTTTATTTGAGAAATGCCTTTGGGGGTAAAATGGTACCATTTCATTTCAGGATCCCTTGTTTGTTCAGAGCTGATGGGAGTTGGTGAGCATGGAAGAAATATTATTATAGTGATTTTATATGTTTCCATATCTACTGTGCTGTTCAGAATCCACAGAGAAACCCTAGATAAAGCTCTTGGGAAGCTTAGGAAATCTTCACGTGCCCTCCTTGTTCCAAAATCATTGCAACTCCATACCGTTAGCTGGGTATCAGCGCAAAGAGAAAGCCTTCATGCACACCTGCATAATGCTTTGAGTTTGATAGAGCACTCTCTATAATCCTCACTTCATCTGAACAAATTACTTAACCTCAGTTTTTTTTAGTTTTAGTTTTCCATCTGTAAGACAGGGATGCTAATAGAACCTATCTGGTAGGATTGTTGTGCGGATTAAATGAGTGTATGTGTGTGTACATATACATACATATATGCACACACGAGCATGTCAAACGTCTTAGAGTAAAGCCTAGTACACAATGTTGTTGCTATCATCTGATAATCAAGTTCCACTCATTTTAAGTGGTATTTATTCATTCTTTTCCTATGTCTGATATAGAATCATGGATATTAGATAAAAGTCATTGAATTTTGTAGGAAGCCGTTATGTTATTTGGCAAAGAACACATTTCGATATATTTGAGACTATTATAAAATTCATTGAAAACTAAAAATGCCAATATGACTTGTTATATCCTGATCACAGTCCTTTGGCTTTTCTGCCCCTTTTTGCTGCAGTTTATCAGGTTCACAAGGTTTGGGCTGGTACGGCACCATGACTGGCTGTGGCAGCAGCAGTTTCACAGTCTCTCCACACCCGAATGGGCCGATGACAGACACTGCTCCTTTGCTCTTTACTTGTAGTAATTTAGATATGAACAGTCACCATAACTTATATATAACACCACAGAACTGACGCATTACCAAGTTGTGATTCTTCAGTCGTTTTTCATGAATGTGTATATCCAGTGTGTTTAAATCCTATCTACATAAACATTCCATTATCTGTTGCAACGGAAACAAAGCCTGGAAATGTGACTGTGTCCAGTGGAGGACACAGCTGTTACTTTCGACCTCGTCCTGGTAAAATAAAGTACAATGGAGAATTTGGAGCCAGAGAAGAGAGGGGTTAGATCTTAAGGCACTGGATGGCCTCCAGACATCCTGACTTTGGAACATCAAATGCAGATTTGCACTTTTATCTTTGTTCTGAAAGAGTACACTTCAGTCCCCAAAGTCATACCCAGTGTTCACGCTGGGATATTATGTTGTACACCAAATTAGGAGGCAGTTTCCCTACAAAAATCAAAGCCTGTATATTCAGCAGTGTACTCCATGTGGAATTCTTACCCAGTAAAGTTTATAGTGTGAACAGTGCACAGAATGAAGGCAAAAAATATATCATTCTTTTAAAAGATCTACTAAAAAACATGTAATCATTGAAGATAGTTCTTTTAAGCATGATTGTATAGTACCAACTGAAATTATTCAAACAATCATTTTAAACAAAGGAGAGTAATAATCTTTTACAGTGAGGACCAGCAGTGTTCTTTGGAAAGCCACAGTCATTTCTTCAAGAGGAGAGTATACCAGTCAAAATTAAGTGGCTATTTTGAGTAGAATTGGTCAAGTGATTATTCTGTATGATTAAGATATACGTAGTAGTTTAAGCATGATTCTTCAAGAAAGCAATAGTAATTTTTATGTAAGGAGATTTTGGTAGAAACTTCTTGGGACTAAACAAGTTTACAGATGCATTTAAGAATTATTCACAAAATGTACAATTCTAAGTTAAAACATGAATACATTTTCAAAGGCATTCAATTTAGCTGAAACAAAATATAGCTAATCTTACCTATTTCTATTGAATCAGGATTATCCTCAGGTAAATTAAATCATGATACGTTACTGCAGTGAACTCAAGTGCAATACCTTGTAAGACATATAATTCCTCCTTTAGTTTTCACATTTTTATATCTTATATATGGGCAAAGCCAAATTAAATTTAATTCAAATTAATTCCAGCACTAGACTAAATGAACAACTTATATAAAGGTACTAACTAGGTAAGTATAAAACCAGTGGTTAACAATATTGGAATACTTTTAGAATTAAATTAAAACTGTCTTGAGCATCCTATCTCAGATCTAAATAAAAATATATGGTAGGCTAAGGTAATAGAGAATTTTACAATGCACTTTCTACCAGTGTCTATATGGAAAGAAATAGATGCTGAATACCTCAAGATGCCAAGGTAACGGGCAACATTGGGAAGTTGTCACAACATGCTTAAAGACAGCTATATACACACTTGTTTGTTGATCTCTTTCTTCAGAACTGGAACTAATACAACTGTCCTTTTTGGTCTTTACTTTGATTAGAAAGTTATGTTTTATTTCTACTGTTACTTAAAATACCTTTTCACTTTTTGATTAATTGATTCAGTAACTTCACAAAAGTATAACAATAAGGGAAACCCCAAGAAAAAAATGAAATTTTTAATGCTTTTGATCTTTTGGGAGGCTGGTACACAGCCAAAGAAATTTCATCTTTTTATCATACAAAATGATTCTGAATTCAATCAAAAGCATAAACTTATGTTACTTTCAGTTTATTTATAATAAATTCTCTCAATGCAACAAAGTATTTAAAAATTTGTAGTATAGAAGTTAACCTTGGTAGTAACAGGACAACATGACATGCATTTACCTGAGTGCATTTTGATTGCGACCTCAATGATTGGGTTTCTTTTCAGAATGCCAACTACATATTTTCTTAATGTTGTTAGGTATCTAATTATCTAGAGCTATCTGAGATCTGTGTTGCTTTTGTTAATCCTTGGGGTTCAAAGTCATAAAGTAAATTTTTTCTAGTTAGACTTCCCTAGGTAATGCTCCTATTTGACCAGATAAGTAAAGGTTACTTTTTAAAAATATTTCAGATAAAATAACTTGGTTCTTTCAGCTGCATTAGTTGATTCTTCGGAAGCTGAGATTTGTAAATTTCCTATCCCTGACCAGGGTACCTGAATTCTTGCATTGGTCTCCTTATACACATCTCCCACAGTACATCACCAAAGACAAAGAAAGATAAGCTTCTGGCCCAGCTTTTGCTTAAAAATTCCAAAGCACTAGGAGCACTTTAAGCCTGGTCTCGAGAGAAGGATTGTTTAAAGTCAAAGGGCTACCGATTCCCTGTCCATCCTGCACTGAAGCACATGATGACAAGTTCAAACCTTCTTTTCGGTTCATTAATTAGAACAGAGAATGTCATTGCTTAAGTGTGTTATTCTGCAGTGATTAGCAGTACTTGTTTTCATCGTTTCATTTGGGTGGTCATTAATTTTGAAACTCTTGCCACTCATTATAGCTGGTAGTAGTTTTATGAAAGATGTAATTTATAGCTAACGTGGCTTTTTTATGCATAGCTGCCTTTTTTAGTGTTTAACAGTGTTTCTCAGCTATATAATCAGTTTCAAACTGGTTGTAAAAGTATAGCTGTGGCCAATGAATGTATTTATTTGTTGTTTCACTAAATTGTAACAAAACACTGCTGTCAAAAATAAAAGTGTTTGTGCTTTTATTTGGAGGTCTGGTTTTCTTAATCTGTCTTAACATACTACACCGATTGAGTTTCTATCATGTAAGGATAAGAAGCCTAGTGCTACCATAGAAAAGAGAAAAATACCTGGAGTCAATGACAGTTTGCTTTTAGGGAGCTTGTAGTTACAGATCTTCCTTGGCTCGTCGTGAGTGAACATGCATCTAACACAGCTGGCCTGCTGAACATCAGAGCTTCACCTGGCCTCCCTTAAACACGCTCAGAACACGTAGGTTAAACTACAGTTGGGCAAAACCATCTCACACAAAGCCCATTTTATAACAGAGTACTGAATATCTTGTATAACTTATTGAGTACTGTCCTGACAGTGAAAAAGAAAACGGCCATATGAGAACAGAATGAGCGCGTGTGGGCTGTTTCCCCGGGTGGCCGCGTGGTTGATTGGGGCTGCGGTGCTGCCGCTGCCCCAAGTCATGAGAGAGGGTCGTGCTGCGTGTCGCCAGCCTGGGGGGAAAAACTGAAAAGTGGAAGCACAGTGTCAAGGAATGTGTGTCGTTTTTGCACCACTGTAAAGCTGAAAAATCTTAAGTCGAACTAGCATTAACTGGATATCTGTATGTACTTGACATCCAGAGGTGTTTTACACGAATGAGTATCATACACTGATTTGATAGGAAATGCCATACTTTAAAATACCAATACATTATTAGATAGTAAATACATGTTTATTCAAACATTAAGCTAAGAAAAATCCTTGTCTGAAATAACTTATAACACCTCTCTCCTTCCCCTTAGATTCTTAAACAGGTATAAATTTATCTAGCCCATAATTCTGGGCAGCTGTTCTTAGATTATTCAAGAAATGCTTCAGTGATGTTTTCCCCTGAAAGAGTTCTTACCCTTTTTTCCATAATAGGCCCCTTTTTTCCTAATAGGCCCCTTTCATAACTTGCCAAAACCACACCAGATTTTGAATACAGTTTCAGAAGCTTTACTGACCCCCTGAAGTCCACAGATCCTTGGGTGTCTATGGACTTTTACCGTAAAGAATATTTGGAGTGAAGATGTGACTGCTAACATAATAAAGTTGTCACTTTAAAAGCAATTTATTCGACAAACATTTATTAAGTGTTCATATGCCAAAAACTATGCTATGGAGATGCAAACACGGATAAAGTTCCTTTTCCTGCTCTTAAGAGCTCACATTCTCGTAGAGGAGACTTTAAAAAACAAAAACGATACAGTACAATAAGTGACACAGTAGAGGTAGGTGTGATTACAGTGGTGACACACGAGAGGAAGCTAGACGATCCTCCTTGGGTGCAGCAAGGGCAGTCTCACAGAGGTGATGCTTTATGCGGGGCCTGCAAGGATGCAGAGCAATCTTCCACGTGGGGAAGAATGGCTCAGGCCTTGACAGAGAACAGCAGGGACCAAGGGCTGGAGCCCTGACTATGCTGAAGAACTCTAAGTCTGTTTTAGCAGGACAGGGGGTCTGGGGGAGCAGAAGGACGTGTATTGGAGTCCCTTGCACACCAAGGAAAGGGGTTTGGCTTCCTCCTGAAGGTTCATGAAGTCACTGAGCTGTGTTAAGCAGGGAGTAACGTTGTGAGAGTGCTTCTAGAGAGCCCGCTTTGGTAGCATTGTGGAGCAAAAGAGAGGAGACAGGCTCGTATTTTAGGGAAGAGCCATGAAAATGGGAAGACAGTGGCGTATCAGATACATGGAGATAAAGTCCACAGCGAGTGGCTGGATGGGGAGAAGTGGACGAGAGGAACGGGCCTCAAGAATCCAGAGGATGATGGTTCTAAAATTAACCAAGGAAAGAACACAGGTACGAGAGTAGGTCTGGGGGAGAATGACTTTTTAAGACACACACAGTGTCTGTGGGACAACCAAGTGAAGATGTGTAGAAGGCAGCTGGACTGAGAAGTCTGGGCTAAAAACAAGGATTTAGAGATCACTGAATTGGGAGGACTCAAGGGTAAGAAGTGGTGGTGGTGAAGAGAGCAGTAATGAAAGCCTAAGGGATAACTAAGAATACATGAAAAGAGGCACCCAGGAGTGAGTGAAATACAAGGAACCCAAGGGAAAACAGATTTTTAGGGAAGGGACTGTCAGTAGTGTCGAAGGTAGAAAAAAAGGTCAAGTAAGAGATGGTTTGTGAACGAAACCGTGGATTTAGAATTGGGATTTTAGACTTCACAGGACAAGACTGTGAAGAACTACGGAGCCAAGAGCCAGATTTAAGTTAAGGAGCAAGTGGAGGGTGACAAGGTAAAGACGGGAATATTCTTTCAAAAAGATTGGCTGTTAAAAAAAGAAGGCAGGGGCATGAGGTAAGAGTGAGGCGTCCAGGCAAATGAACCACGTAAACCCATCTGCCATGTTCTCAGAGTGCTACAGATGTTGTCATGCTTTTATATCTGGTGCTCACTTCACAGTCCTGTGAATCTCCAGGAATACTGACTTAAAAGTAGGTTAATATCTTTCTTCTCCTGCCCTGTTCAAGTGAGGGGGGAAGGGAAAACAGGATATATATTGTTAAACTTAGTTCTGTGATTATTAATTTAAATATGCTGACTACATTTTCATACATTCATTCAACAGATATTTACTGGACACCTACTATGTGCTTGACACTGTACCAAGCCTTAGCGACATAGAGAATTAAAGGTATACAGTGGTATAAAGTTGCATTTCTAAGCCAGTATGTAAATAAACCCTGCTTTGTTAATAATGTTACATTTCAACATGATATGTGTGCTAAGACATACAGAGAGAGGGCCCATGACTTCGAAGTATACAGTTTCTTTTTTCCCTACAATTACCATGTGATATAAATTCCTAAACCCCTTCAAATATTTTTATCATTGAAGATCTTTACTTAATTGAAAACCACTAAAAATTACCATTTAGTTTTGGGGAGAAAAAAGCAATGAACATCATATACAAAAACCAAAAATTCTATGCCTTATAGCTATACAGATCAATCATTAGAAGGTAACAGAACTCAAAAAGAATTTTAGATGGGAACTCAAAATGATTCCTGATTCTAAGGCTTATAGTATGATATAGTTCCAGATTTTTTTTCCTGAAAAAAAAATTATTAAAAAATTATTCATATTACACATTGACATGTTCAGAGTTCAAAGGGCATGATGCCTATAGCTGACTTTCAAATGACTGAGGAAAAACAGTATATGGGTGTGTGTATACAGAGCACACGAGATAAAGCAAACATGAACAATTAGGGAACCTGGTAAAGGTGTCCTTTGTACTGTCCTGGAAACACTTCTGTAATTTGAAATTATATAAAAATAAAAGTTTCCCCCAAATTTTATTCAGAATTAGGGAACGTGTTATGAGAATAAATATATAAATCTATTCAACTTTTCACACTGCTTAGAAATAGCCTATGCCTTTGAGTTAGGATTGCATCTTCCTACACACCAAAATAAGCCAATCAAAATAGCAATATAATTCTAAAACTGATTTGTTTCATACCAATGTATTGTAGGGTTGCCAGATAAAACACAGGACTCCCAGTTAAATCTGAATTTTAAAGGAGGAATAATTTTTTGGTGTAAGTTTGTCCCAAATATTGCATGCAACATACTTGTATTAAAAAACTATTTGTTGTTTATCTGAAATTCACATCTAACTAGGCATTCTGTATTTTTACTTACTAATCTGGTTACCCTCAATGTTGAAAGACCTTAGGCTGTTCATAAAGGGTCGTCACGAGCCTGCTTATTTAGCATCTTCCTATAAATGCTTGTCACATTGGCCACAATTTTATTTGTATTACATCTTCTTACACAAAATTCTAGTTTGATAGGCTTAAAACATCATTTACTTAGGTTTACCATATATGAATTTGATAATCCTGATTTTACTTATTATTAAACTTTAAAAGTTGTACCACATTATCAAAGTTTTACTTTTACTCACAATAATATTATACATAGACTTAACAGAATTTAAAAAATTGTTTACTTAAAACAATATAATTCCCTTTTACAAAAGCAGCTTTATATAAAATGTTTGGCTTAAGACTGTCATTGCTATTAATGCCTTTGAATGAAACTCCATTCTTTGGCCTCCATTGTTCAGAAACAGGCACATTTCAACTTGTTTTCTTTAATGAATATTTTGCAACAAGTTCCTGAAGTTTTCTAATTCTTTCACGCTTGTTGAAATTCTGTAACCAAAAAATAACTTCACTTAGAAACTATTTCAGATAACTTTTCCCTATAAGTTATTCACTTTGCATTTTCATAACACAAAAGAAAATTTAAGTAATTTATTTCAGCAAATGTAAAGGTGCATAAGCCATTTCATCTATTTTGATACACTTAGTTCTTAATTTGACATGTTAAAACTAAGGTAACATTGCCCAGAAATTAGTTACTTTTAATTACTCATAATTTAGTATTAAAGTTTTAAAATACAAAATTATAAAGTATATAAGTATTAAAAATACTAGGATACTTTAAGTATTCATAAGTATATTCATATGCTTAGTACTTAAAGTGCATAGGTATAAAATATATAAGCATTAAAATGGGTATTTTAAATATGCATAAGTATAAGAACACTTAAACTAACCAATATACCATATTTAGTAAAATATACAAAGAACCAAAGATTTTGGATTATAAAGAGTGAGAATAGTAAATGTGTGACCAAATTATTTTCACTAACTTTTATAAAAAGTAAAGTTTATTTGTTCTTTTAAGTGTACTTTAGCTCTGTTCTCTACCATAAAAAAAGTTACAAAATAACCCAAATATAACTGTCAAGCTTCTGTATACTAGAGAATAATTTTGAAGGTCAATTATATCAAACCCAAAATACTGTCCTAACTTTTTTAAAGTGAAGAAATGTAGTCCTTAGAAAATGTTAAGTTTTAATAAATCTGCCTTTTTTAGATATAACAGGCCAGAGGAAATGCATCTGTACTTAAATTTGATAATGTAAGTTCCTTATTTCAAGCTTATTTTCTAGTCATTCTGATGATGGGTGATGACTTAGAGGGCTGGGATGGGGAAGGTGGGAAGGAGTCGCAGGAGGGAGGGGATGTGGGGATATGTGTGTACACACAGCTGATGCACTTTGGTGTACAGCAGAAGCTGGCACAATAGTGTAAAGCAATTACAGTCCAATAAAGAGCTGAAAAAAAAAAAAAGGACATGAGGAAACTTTGGGGGTGACGGATATGTTCATTGTCTTGCTTGCAGTGACAGTTACACACATATGTAAATGTATGTCAAATTAAATACTTTTTAAATGTAAAAAAAACAAAAACAAAACAAAAAATAAAGAACTATTCGCCTTCTTACACAATGGTGAATTCACAAAGAAATTTTACATGTACACCTACATTACACAACATGATTTTTCCAGGACCTCCAAAAAAACATTTGGGCAGCACATATACTTTTAAATAATTAGAAAAAGTATACAAATTCAGCAAGATGAATATTGAAGTCCATTCAGTGAATTAATCATGATTATACAAGTCAATAGATGAAAATAAAGAATATCATCTAATGATTGTGTGTATCTACAAAGTTGAGGTATTTCATAAGATCACAGAATTCTGTAGTGAGATTTCACTAAAAAGGATATTTCTTACCCAGTTTAATCTGAAAGTATACATGTTGCAATAGACTTACTTGGCTACCAGAAACAATTTTGGTACAAACTAACCTTCCAAATGCATTAAATAATGATACTATTTCTTGTCTGGTTAGATGGAATTCATAACTGGGTCCACTTTCTGGCATATTTGCGATCAGTTTCTCAGAAAATAAGATCTTCAGAGCAGTGCCCAAACCCTGAGTCTATCGTAAAAATAAGAAAAACAGAAAAATCAGCAAATTCTTCGTGCGAAGGATGACAACAGGATTGAGCTAGATGTGCTTACCTGAAGCTTTCCCCACAGTCGACATTTCAAACAGCCAACACAATCCATGATTCTTGAAATATTTCTAAAATGCAGTCGGAAGTCCTCCTAAAAAATAATGTAAAATTTTATGAAGACGTAGCATGTACACAAATACAGAGTATTCCTGAGTGCCTTCTATGTGCCTGTAACAGTGTGTCATGTGCTGGGGAGGGCACCAACGAGGGCAAGAGAGCTAACGTCCGCACCCACGGAGCATCGCCTGCACACTGGAATCTTTACATGTGCAATTTCACTTCATCTTCACCACAAATCCAAGAGCAGATGTCATTGTAGGCTACATCTAATGAATTAAAAAAGGTTCAGAGAAATCAGTCACTCGCCTAAACTCCCATATCTAGTCAGTAGCAAATCTAGGCCCGAGGCCTGCCTACCTCCAAAACTAGCCTCTCGTAAATATACACAAAGGTAAACTGCGTGGAGATGTTCTGTCGTACGTGATTATTAACTACATGTCAACATCACCACATCATTTACCAAAAAAAGAAGGAAGGAAGAAACGAGGGAGGAAGGAATAAAAACCTTTGGTTTGGGAACTTCCCTGGTGGTCCAGTGGTTAAGACTCCACGCTCCCAGTGCAGGGGGCCCAGGTCAGATCCCTGGTCAGGGAACTAGATTCCACGTGCATGCTGCAACTAGAGTTTGCACGCCACAACGAAGGAGCCCACGCGCCACAACTAAGGAGCTGATGAGCCACAACTAAGGAGCCCTTGAGCTGCAACTAAGGAGCCCACCTGCCACAACTAAGACCTGGTGCAACCAAATAAATAAATGTTTTAAAAAACCAAAAACCAAAAAAAAAAAAAATCCCTTTGGTTTCACAATAGTTAAAGTAAAGCCCTTCTCTCTGGTATTAATTAGGGAAAACAACCAGATCTTTGATTATTATTGACACCATTATCATATAAAAATATACAGAATATAGTGAATTCCATGTACCCTGCACTAAGTTTCAGAAAGAAACCATTACAATTGAAGCCTACCATGTATCTGTTCAAAGTCCCATATCCCAACTTCTATAGCTATTCCGAGTTTACTGTTTATCATTCCTTTTTTTATCTTTATACTTTTAATAGTTATGTATATATCCTTGAACACTAGGGTATTATATTGTTTATAAAAGGGCAACATGCATTAAACTCATCGAAAAGTAGGATATGTCTTTAAGGAATAAAGAAGGAAGAAGGGAAGCCAAGAAGATATCTTTCTTTTCCTCCAGTGGAAATTATCAAATGAATCCTCCAAGTGAGTCCCTCTGTCCTGAATTTACAGAAGAATCCCAAGCTTACAGTACTTGAAATAGGAAATCTGACATACATTTCAGATAGAACGTTCATTATACCAAATGGCCTATAACTTGGGAAGCATATCATTTTCTTTTAATGTGATAAACCACACACGGGGCTCAATCAGAAGAGAGCAAGACCAAAGTTCTAAAAATAGGAATACATCAGCAAAGATTGGAATCTACTATTCAAGGCAGACCTCAATTCACTCTGGGGACAGTCTTTCCCCAGATGCTTCATTCAGCCTGAGACTTTGAAACAGCTGTTACATGTATTAATAAAAGATTTATAAGAGGATCCCAGATCTTATATCTTACTGATTTAATACAAAGCCCAAATTATTAACATTAAATGTTAGCATATGTTAGCAATATTCTATATCTTGTGTGTCTGTACCTCTTGGACTGAGTTCAGTTAAGAGGTCATTCTAATTTTAAACTTACTTTAAGAAAACATTTACCCAGCAACATTTCTCTAAGTAGATTTTTGGTGATTGAGGTTTCCTTTAAACTTGTGTTTCAACCTTGAATTAAAGGAAACTCATAATTTTAACATTAATAACAGAGCACTAAAATTACTCTAAAAGTAGATGTTCTCATCCTATGAGATGCTGACCTCTGGAGAATTTAATAGCTGGTATAAGAGTCTACAAAACCCCCGTGTAGACAAGCATTTGTATGTGGACAGAATAAATAGCTCACACGTATGCACTGTAAATTCCCAAATGGATATAAATTTTATGACAATAAAACACAACTTTTAGTTTAAAAGTGTTACTAAATGCACAGTGGATTTTGGGCAGTTATATTTTCACAATCAGTAGATGCTAAAAACACTGCTGTCATGGGGGGAGCCCTTGAAAGTTCTCGACTTAAGACTCGTACTCGTAAAGGTTGGGAGCCCCTGTTCTAAATGACTGGTTGCTGTTATACACACTGTCTAAGCTCGGTGTCTGAAGGTATGTTCACTAATTCAAACCCTTGAACGTGGCAGCTCTGGAGTAAGTCTCTACGTGGCATGTGCAGGAATCAGTGTGGCTGCTTACAATGGCCAAAGGAACATCGCAAAATCAAAACCAAACAATATTCTAGAACCAAATTAATAAGCTAGAAATTTACTAGATCAGAACAAGGAGAAAATCCTTGTGGCTCCCGCAATTGACAATCAATGTCCAATAACCTGAGTGTATTCTAAAGGTAACTCAGATTAGAAAGATGTGTGATCCTTAAAATAACCAGAACCTAAATCATTTACAAATTCTCCTTGTTACTTTACAGTTCTGGGGTCAATACTTAAAATTATAGTCAGTGGGTAGAATGATCAAACATTCTGTGGTTAAACATTGTGATCTATATTCAATGAAACCAATTGACCAGAAAGCAATTCTTACCCAATTCTCAGCTGTTTTATTAGCCTTCAAGTGAGATCCTATTCTATTTTGAATTGAACACTAAACAATTCTCTTTCACACATGTCCTCTACTTCTAACCACACACTGATACAGTACAAAGGAGACAAGATGAGATTTCTCAAATGAACTTATATGACTGTTCAAACCCATGATATTCACCATAAACTGCTATTTTTTAAAAAGTAAATACTGGATATTAACAAGTTTCCTTGGTGTTTTATTCCTTTCTTGTAAAAGAACTCGGAAAAATTTTCTGTTAAATTTCATAGGATATGAAAGCTGAGTGTTTGAGTTTCAATAAAATTAAAATGATGTGAGAAATACTTCTAGTCTGCACAATATAAAATGAGTAGATGCCAAAATACTCTCCATAAACCAGCAAGTGTACTAAAAATAAGAAAGATATCGAAAATAGTAGAGAAAAAAGTCTTATTACAGCATCTTCCCCCTCACTTCTAAGTTCCTGGAAGCTGTTTGGGAGGTTATATAAGCACTGAGGTATATATTTCTAGCAAGAATTCTTTAAGTAGGAGGTAGATGCAAGGTCAAAAATAACTATTATCTAACAGCAAAAAAATGGAGTGCAAAAAAGTATTTTGCTTGCAAGATGCAAAAAATCAGGTTCTTTCACTATGGGAAGAAACAAAGAATTAGAAACAAAGGAAGATTCTTTGTTATAAATATTCTGATGAAATCATATCAAGCTCAGCTATTGAGGACCACCTGCTTTACTTACCTATAGCTTTATAATTGAGAACAGTAATGTAATTAAGTCCTCAAAAAGACTTAGAAATCCCTCGAGGATAGAAGCATCTCTCCCTTTAATGACAAAAGTCATGTTCTACACACAGTGAGCATTTAATAAATCTTCCCAGTGAGACTTTATATTTGTAGCATTTTGAGGCAATTATGCACAAAGATGGTCTTGCCTGGGGTCATGCCTCTATTACGAGGTAAGGCAAAGACCAGAGCCCATTTTGTGTGATCTCAGGTCTTCTGTTCTTTCTAGAACTGCATTCTGGTGTTACTAAATGCCTTTAATTCCCAGTGAATGAGATGAATGACAAAACAATGACTGTAACCTCTCCGCCTAAAGGGCATCCTGTAATTTAGCCAAAACTATTCTCAGAATTCTCTCCAGCAAAAGACAGGCTAATTCGGCCCCTCATGCTCTATATCCCTTTCCTTTCATTCATAAGCTCTATTTACTACATGAGAGCATCAATGTGAAACGAAAGCCTTCTGTAAAGAGTACACATTTCTGTTCTTATTTTGAAAAACAACACAAACTAGATCTTAAGTTGATTTACCTTTGGACTTCCTTTTTTCTTGAGGAAAAGAAAGTTTATGACTGATTTTTCTTATCATCTCAGGATGTATATCAGGATTTATTGTTAAAAATAAAAACACGACCTTATATTCATACCTGCATATGAGTTTGTCTTTAAAAATTAAGTTAAAATATACAATTATTACCTTTAGTTTGTTTGCTTCTTTTTTATCCCCAGCAAAAAATGAATTCTCATCAAAATGCAAAGGAAATGACCTGCATTAAATAAAACATAAATAAAATATATTCTCCACATAAAACAGAAAATATTCACTTTCATGCATTATAAAATATTAAAAGTCCTGCTGATACAACATTTTGCTGGTCAGTGATGAGTCACATACGTAAAATAGAGTAGAGTAGAGAGTAAAATCAAAATTCTGATGCCCCCAAACAAACTCATCCTCAAATATAAAAGCTAACTGTATAATATACTAGAAGTTAGGCCCCAAACCCAACCTGTTCAACTAAATAGGAAAATAATGCAAGTATCAAATACCAAAAGAATGGCTCTTAAAGCTAAAAACACATGCCTTTTAGTACATAAGTCAAAATGAAAACAAAACCAAAACTCAAGTCTAAAAGACCTATGATCAAAATTAGCTTTTAATTATTTTTTAGATAGTTTTCCTTTCTCTAAGATGAATATTAAGAATTTAAGTTTGGATACCACTTGTCACTCTTCTATTAATGTGTAAGTTGTAATACACAATTTACTTGATTTCATGAAGTATTTCCAGAAGTAGCATTTTGTTTTCTGCATCCTGAACTTTATTTCCAGTGAAGAGCTGAAAATCTGGGCGCTCAAAGAATGGTATCACTTTAGATAAAGCCCTTAATTCTATTAAGTAGAGAAAATACAGGTTCTTCAGCCTTCGTGGACCTTCTCCTTCAGTTAAGATTCCATCAAATCGCTGCTGAAATTCTGTAATGTTGTGTCCCCATTTTTTTTCCAACCAGGTGTCTGAGAAGAAAGAAGAATTAAATAAAATATTAAAAATTAAAAACTGCATTTTAAAATTGTTTCATTTTATGTATATTAGGTTACTGATGCCTGGAGAAGCTAATTTGATTTTATATTTTAAAATATATAATCAACACAACCATGAAAACTGTTTTACGTAATTTAGCCTTTAACAGTTCCATATTAATATTTTATCTTCTAGAACCCATCCTTAAAAGAAAAATAAACTCAATATTTTACTGAGAAACCAGGACTAATACAATTAAATTTCTGAATATAAACATATTCATAAAACCAAGATACAGAAGTCAAAAATGACTCTGAAAAAATGCTTTTACCTGTTAAACTCCAGGCCTGAAAGCGGGCACAGAAATGTAAGGATTCTGACACAGTAACATCTAATGAAAAACAAACTGTGCTCTTAGGAGCTATTTTAATTCCCACAACAAAACAAAAGAACATTTCCAAAGTGATCTGTATGATTCTGAGCAGCTTCTTAAAAGAAGGTGAAGAGAGCTAAGAACAGGCTGAACTTTTCCTCATGGGTCCATGGTTCCCATATTCCTGATCGCTGCCATTTAAGAATAAATCTTTTGCTGCCTAATATCCAGTAGGTCAATCCTATCCCATCCAGGTAAATACCAAGAAAATTTTAAGAATCCCTGAAAATAAGTGCAGTAAAGTGAATAAAAGTGAACACTACATACCTTGTAGAAGGTACCGTGCACTCAAGTGCACATTAATGCTTGCATGGAGGCCAGAAATAAGTCTGTAGAATGCTCTTTTCTCTACACAGAGGCCTATGAAAAGCAATTTGCAAATAGAAATTTCATATGCGAAACTTGTAAGATATAAAAAATTAATTTTATGTGTATTTAAAAAGGAAAAAAAGTTATTTAAATTTGCTTTAAAAAAAAAAGTGTCCAATTACCTTCTAGCCAACTGTAAAAAGTGTTCTCTGAAATTAAAAGAAAAATAAGTCACAAGATTGTAAAAAAGACAAAATGTAAGTTTTTCAAAAGTTTTACAATACTATAGCAAATCTGTGCCAAACAGTGATTTAAAGGTCCAGATACAAACTGTTCAGTCTCACTAATAACCAAAATGCAAATTAAGCATATATTGTACAACACAGGAAATATAGCCAGTATTTTAAAATAACTACAAATGGAATAGAACCTCTAAAAATTGTGACTATGTTGTACACCTGAAACATCTGTAACATTGTACATCAACTATACCTCAATAAAAAACCAAATACAAATGCAGATTAAAGCTAGAAAGATACGACTTTAAAGAGTAAAGATAAAAATACAATACTCAGTGCAGACAAGGATCAGGTAGAACTAGCTAGGTGGCACGATGACTGGACGGGGTGTAAATGAACACACCCTTTCAATGACAAAACGCGATCTGGTCGTAGGCATCAAGAGCCTAGACGTCCTTTGCCCGTGGATCCAGCAAGTCCATCTCTAGAAATCTAGGTTTTTGTGGATGAATGTCTGTGTCCCCCCTAAAAGTCACATGTCGAAGCCCGGAGCCCCACCCCACCCCGTCCCCACCACCTTCTGATGGTATTCGGAGGTGGGGTCCCTGGGAGGTGATTAGGCTGAGATGAGGTCATGAGGGTGGGGCACCAGGATGAAATTAGTATCTGTATAAGAGGAAGAGACCAGAGCTCCTTCTCTCTGCCTTGTGAGGATACAGTGAGAAGGCTAGCTGTCTGTAAGCCAGGAGGAGGGCCCTCGCCATGGACCAAATCTCCTGGCGCCTCGATCATGGGCTTCCCAGCCTCCAGAACTGTGAGAAAATACATGTCTTTTGTTGTAGCCATCTAGTCGATGGCATCTTGTTAGAGCAGCCTGAGCTGATGACATAGGCTAAGGAAGCAAGGAGCCATGGTAACAGTAATACATAAAATTATAAATATATCTATTATAAAAATGTAAACATGTAAATAATAATCACCAAGATGTTAGCAGAGAAGCAGTATGGGATAGTAACTAAAGCACAGACGCTGGAGCCAAACTGCCCGATTGGAATCCTAACTCTGCTGCTTACAAACCATAAGATTCTAGCTGAGCTGCTAAGCCTTTCTGGGACTCATTTTCCGTGTCTGTAAAATGGCGATAACAATAACGCCTCATAGGATTGTTGGAAGCATTAAATAAACTCGTATTTGTGAACTGTTTTGAGAAGCACTCGCAGGTCTTCCTGGCCATTGTCATGATCAATTATCTTGGGGTTGTGGGATTACGAGTGATTTGTTTCCTTACTGGGAACCTCTAGGTTTGGGGTTTTGTTTTTTTTTTTTTTCAAGTTTTGGACCATGAACTGGGGGGAGCAGGAGTGTGACACTGTTGGGACCTAGCCTTGCAAAGAACTTTTCAGTTCAGTTTTATAATCCTGAAGCAGATATTCTCTGAATCTGATCCAGCTAGATAATCACCAAATACGTCAGCTTTCATATTTGACCAAAATGAATACTTATAAACATACTCAACAAATAAGGTATTTTGTCTAAGGAGCCTCTACAGGTTAACAGTGTTTTCTCTGGCAATGAGAGACAAGCTGAGATCTTCACATAGTATTAAAAAGCTGAAATATGCTCCTCTAACATGGCTAGACTATAGCATAGAACTAGGAGCATCCAAAGTTACTCAAAACTGAAAATTATAGTCACCACTAACAATAACAAAATATGAGACATCTTTGGAAAAATAATCAAACTACTAATGAATTTCTCTTCCAAACAGTACAGTTCTGATTCAGTATTTTATTTAGCTGCTACCACTACTATAATATAAAGTACAATAATAAAATAGCAATGTTATCTGACTTTAGTATTCTGCTATTTAGACATAATGCAAAAGAGATTCATAAAAATAACATTCAGAAGACAGAGGACTTTGCGGGAGGGAAAAGTGATATACTTCACATTTTAGCAATTTCATCTAGCTGGACTAGAGCTAAGTACTGCTGAGTCCTTTCGTATTGCTAAACACATGGCCTTAAGAATAACAAAAATCATTTCAATCTCACTCATAAAGCAAAAAGATTCTCAAAAAAACAAAGGAAACCTAACATATGTTAAAACTTTTAGCTTTACCATCAACGTAAAGAGCTGGCAATGATACCTACACCCAAGAGTCACCACCAGCTTGGAAGCCAGCAGATCAACACTCTGATCACATAGAACCTTCCTATATGACACCCAGCAGATACCAGAGTCCAACCAGTAAAGGAGAAGTCTTCCCTGACCGAGGCTGGGGAAATGCCTTGCTTTTACCTTTCACAACAGGGAAAATGCACGAGTAAATTATCAGAGGCTGAGGCAGACTGTCTCTGCTGCCTGATCCCAGGCACAAAGAGTCATTTTTCCCCTATGCTGTCACCTCTAGAATTTTAGGTAAAGAAATCAACATTAACTTTTTCTTGGTCTCAAGTGTGGTAAGAAAAAACAAGCTTGCCCAACAAACACCTGAATGCATAAGCAAATTCATATCTGTAACATATGATAAAGACACTATACTCACCTTCACTTTTCCCTGAAAAAAAGAAAACAAAATGTTTATTATTAAAAACTCCTTCCAGATGCCCCTTTTGAAACGCTACACATAAAAATAAGACTTAGTCGCGGTTACTTTAGTCCATCAGTTCACGCACATGAATAAACCCTGAGAGTGAGACGCTGTGACTGCAGCTCTTCCTGATGGTGAAAGGGATTCTGCCTCCTGACCAAGTGGCACCATTTCCAAGAGCCTGGATAAAGAGGAATTTCAGCTCGCCCAAGACACTTCATATGGGCTGACAGGAGAGAAAAATCTCCTCTATCATCTGAGAGCACTCTTAAATATCTTAAGGACACACAGTTCTTTGGCTGTCAGAGCCTTTTTACTTATTCGTTTACCCTACGGCTGTAACACAGTTTCTGCTAAAGATTTGTGTTATTGCTTTGAAACTCCCAGGACTGACCCTGTAAAATTTTACTTTATTCAGGAATATTTTTAAAGACTATTTGTGAGATTCCAATTACGCACAATTCAGCAGTTTGTATGCAGCTGCTCATTATTGAAAAACTCTTCGTTTTGCCACTTTTAGTTAATGCCATCGTTTATTAAAATATGGTATGCTCATTGCGAATACATGTTAAAAAGAAGAGAAAGGCAAAATAAAAAAAATCATCCATAACTCCCTCTGCCCAAAGAGAAATACCATTTACATTTTGGTAAATGTCTTTTTTCTTTGTGTACAGGATATTTAGATATTACATCAGTTATGTTTTTATAAAAAATATATTATACATACTGTTTGGTACCTGCTTCTTCTCCTAAATGTGCTATTGATCACCACCGATATAAATTAATATAAATTTTCCGCAACATCTAGAATGGCTATCGTCTACTATATGAATATACCATAACTCATTTAAGCAGTTCCCTAGTGATAAACCTTGAAATTGTTCCCATTTATCTTTAAAGTAAGTGAGGGTGGTTAATTAACTTATCAGACCATACTGTGAGTTCATACTGAAGATCGTCTCTTGCCTAGAAATCTGCATCTCATCTGATTTTAAATCAGCAGTTCCCACTGAGTACCGTATGTGACTCCGTATAAATCCAAAAGCCTTGTTTAAAGATGCTCTTTCATTTCTAATCTGCGCAGGACCAGTGTGCCAGCGTGTAGGGAATGAGGCAATCTCACTGCTTTCCAGCAGGAGATTTGTGTTTATGGACTATATGAGATCAGCAGCTTTTCAAATAAATTAAAAAAATGAAAACCACTCCACGTTTGCTAAAAGTACATCAAAGATGTCATCAGTAAGCACTTATTCAGAGAAGAGGGATACATCTTTCCTAAGGAAAAACCCTGAAATCCTACACTTGAAATGGTTTATTCAACAAGCTGTTCTGCCTATGACAGACTGGGCAGCATTTGTGAGTTTCAGTTTTACGTGCCCTCTGCACCTACACAGTGCACCGTTACACACAGTAGATGGTGGGGAACCGCCTGTTGAAAGAACAAGTGATTTTCACTACTGTAGACAAGACCACAGAACGAGGAGAGCGATTTTCATTGGTCATTTATCTAACAAACTACTCCATCTATTATGTTCCGGGCTCTGTACTAAGGGATGAAGTCGACAAATGCTGCCCATGTGTCCAACGTACTAGGGTAGATCAATAGACATAAATAATAGTGAACTAATGCTAGCCAGTGGAAAGAGATGTAAGAGGCACAAAACAGGAGCTCACTTGCTGAGGAGAAAGAGCGTGCTTCCACTTAAGAGGACCAGGGAAACGTGGGGGGCAGGGGGGAGGCAGCACTTAAGCCAGACCCTGAGTGTACGTGGACGATGAAAAATGCTCATGAGATGTAAAGTCACGTGGATTTGAAATCAGACTCTCAGCATATATAATAATTTCAAGTTTTAGGAAAGATGGGAGGCAGGTTTTGGGGATATTCATTGAACTCACAGACAAGTGCCAACAGCATAAAGCCTGAACACACACAGTCTGTAAAAATGCGTAAAAGAATAAATGCACAGCTTAAACGTCCATCTGTGATAGTCCAATACAATGAACTTCATTACAGAAATACCCCTTACTGAAGTGTAAATACTTTCAACACCAGTTTCTCTGCAAGAATGAGACGTAACTTCTGTGAAAACAGGAATATGTGACCGCAAATGCTCTTGCCAACCCGTATCTCGCATTCTTCCTTCTAACCAAAGCTCGCCGGCTGATGAATAACAGTGCAAACATAAAAAATAACTCACCTTGACCAGAAGCCAAAGGACTTAAAGGTCTTCTAATTGTCTGTGGCCTAGAAACAAGAGAGGCAAAGTATAAAATATGAATGTTCCCCATCATGTTATAATTATTTATGTAGAAGTGAAATGATCTCAGAACGTTTTTTAATGACTATATCCAAAATCAAATTGTTTTACTGACCTTATAAAATATTTATTTTCTCTAACTGCTTAAAGGAGGGTCGGTATTTGTTTTAGTGATAATAGTTTCTGATCTCTTCCCATTGTGGCAGCCAGGAAGTGATTTCCTAATCACTTCTTCAAATAAAGGAAGAAAAAATACCAGTCAAGCTCTTCTCCTAGAGGTACGAATATGTTTTTGTATACGTGACTGTGTGCGTGTCACAAAGTACACTCCTACTTGAAAGTCAAACAAGCAAAAAATGTAAATACCCAACACGAGCACGAAAATAAATGGAAAAAACAGTGTGGTTAGATTATTTTCCACTTTGGTGATTTTAATTACATCAGTTTGCTATGAGGCCACACCAAGTTTGTTATGATTTCAATAATAGGTCGTTTTTAATAAGAAAAAAAAGATAGTATGTCACTAAAGTGCTTTTAAATCTCAAAATAAATACTCATTAGTATTGTTGGTAGAGTGTAAGGATTGTTTTAATGTCCTTTATTTATTTTACAAATGTGTACAACTTGAGACATTTTGAGAACAGAACATGTAAGCTATGTTTTAACATACTCAATTTGGTGCCTCATACATCGTTTATAATTTAGAAATATTATGGGGACCATGATATAAACTAGTTAGGAAATAACTATATAACTAATACAAAATCTAACAAATACTTTAGTCGGACTCTATTTTAGCTCACATTAAAAAAAAACTTGTGGGAAAAAAAACCTTTAAAGTAAGTCAATAAACTCAGTAAACCAAACATTCCTAATAATAAGCAAGAGAATTTAAATGAAGCACATGGCAGAAATAAGCACATAACGAAAACTGTCCACTTCCCCAACTGGAGACATCCTGCAAGTCAAAAAAAACAAACTGCTGTTCTCTCATGCTTATATGTGACATAAGGGAAATGTATTTTTGCCACGTTTGGGAACTCCAGGAATTTCCCCAGAATCATCCCCATCCCTGAGCCAGCATAACACGCGTGTGTGCCTGTGGGCACACGTGCCCACACACGTCCCTTCCAAAACCAATAAACACACCGTTCACAGCCTAGAGGCTTCCCAGTGGGCAAACCTGGAGCACGTCTCAGTCTCCCACTGATCAAACGGACAGCTTCCAACGTAGCGGGGAGAGTACAAGAGGATTCTTCCACTTCCTAGATCTGCGACCCTAGACAAATCGCTCAACCTCTCCGACTCTCAGCTTCTCCCTCTATAAACAGTGACGACCCCAAGGGTGACTACGAGGACTGAAGGAGAAAACGCACGTCCCACGCTCAGCACCAAACCTGGCACAGCGCGAGTGCTCAGCGCTGCCTATCATAATTGTTCTCTGAAAAGAATTCAGCTTTAAAGCAGGTAACATAACGGTAGCCACAAAAAGAGGCGTATAAAGCACCAAAAAGAGAATTAGGAGTGACATATCTCTTCCCTGCCACGAACCAGATGACCTCTCTGACTCTCGGTTACCTCATCTGTAAAATGAGATTCTAGTACAGCACCAACTACCACATTGTAAAGCAACTACCCTCCAATAAAAACGGATTCAAAAAAATTAGATTCTATAATTCACTTAAGGGACATTTGTGAAATGCCTACAATACTCCCATAAAAGTCTGTGTCCTAAGTCTTTTAAAGAACAAAGGATTATTTGTTGAAACTCATGTCGGCATGTTTCCCCAGAGGGGAACTGGATGAATGAACAAGTACATTTCTAGGTCCAAATATGTCCTTATAAATTTGATTTCTACTTTTAAATCACTACGAGTTTGCTTATGTGTTTATAAAGAGAAGGCACATCTTTCAGGAATTTTGAAATGAAAACAGCACATACTTAAAACAGTTTTCTTCATAGATGACGTTCCATATCTTCCAAGCATCTGGTCCCTTGTAACCCGTGTAGCGCTCGGGATTAAGGAGCAAATCGACATACTCAGCATCAGGAGACTGTATGTCTGTAAGGTGAAATGTTTTAATAGTCTTTTTTTTCAGTCACCTTAAAAACCTAGTACGACAGACTGTGTGCCACTGATCCCAAGGCACCACAAATGTAACAATGCACCTGCGATTTAAAAACCCTTCTTAGGAGAAAGATACAAGAGAAAATAAAAAGGAACACACACAGCCACATTAAATTACACGCTGGTTGCAAAAGCGTCTTGCTTTTAGAAATGGTAGAAATAAAAATAGGAATATGTGAGTTTTAGAACTGAAGGAACATAAGTAATTCAATTCTTCTAAGTTATCCAGGCAGAGAATATACCATACATTTCTCATCACATTAACCACAAACAGTTCGTCAGTAATTAAGGTAAATGAAGACATATTAGTACCATACAGTTTGTTACCAAATACTTCCTTCTTACATGACCACCATCAGGACCCACTACTAAGCTGTCCCAAAGGTATAACCCTAAATATGCAAAAAGTTACAAGCAGGATATTTGTATCAGCATTATTTATAAAAGGGAAAAATCAGAAGCAACCTAAATGTCCGATAGAGCAAAGCATGGGCTCTGGGGCCGGAGTGCCTCGGTTAGAATCCAGGCCCTACTGCTCATTCACTTCGGGACCCTGGGCAAGTTATGTAAACTCTCTGTGCTTCCGCGCCCTCATTGTAAAGTGGGGATGACACGCATAGTGGTAATGTGAGACTTAAAGACGTTTCCACGTGCAGAGCGCTGAGAACAACAAGAGTGTAATAAATACTAACTAGTGGTATTGGTGTCATGATATACCCTAACAGACCACTTTACAATCAACAGAAGTGTTAAGTACAAAAGCTATCTAATAAAGTGAAAAGATAAGCATTACAGAAAAGGTAACTACAGATACATATGAAAAACATACAAAACTGGTGGGATGTTGGTTTCTCATATGTTCTATAAATTTGTATAATGCATTATAACTTTAACACGAAACCCCCAGTCCTCCAGCGGCTTTGAGGAATTAGTTAATAACACAGCAATACCTTATTCATCAACAAAGCTTAATGGTACAAACCAACAAAGCGAGAGGAAGTGAGTAAAGATGGCCTCCAAGCAACCAAAGTAGAGGACGAAAATCCGAACAGACAGGTGCTTACACGAGAGCTCATCGAGCTCTCTATAGTACCTGCTTCTCATTTAAAAAACAAAAATAAGACCAAGTTTGGTTATTTTTAATCCCCATTCACAGTTCATTAGAGTCATAAATTAGGGGGAAATGTGCTTCTAGAAACAGCACAGTGACAGCACCTACAAATAACGGAGAGTCCAAGGCAGAAGCAGCAATTAAAATAACTAGAAGTAAAAAGAGAGACTTAAAAAGCAAATCTGCATGAAAGCACCTAGTTCAGGAACAGATATCTCTGTTCATCCAAATAAACACTATAGGTATTACATGAGCATAGCAAATTATAATAAATTCATAAAAAATAACTGACTTTTAAAATATATAAATAATGCTCAGCATCTAGTACTTTAAGACAGAAAACTAACCACCAAGGAGTGATTAAATTTTTAATACCCTGCCTTGTTAGAGATAAACATTAGTTGACTCATAATTTTACTTATAACAAATACTTTCTCTCTCTCCAACTTTATTTTAAAAATGTTATTATAATGTTATTTTGTCAGATGACAAAAGTTCAAATTTCTAATTAGGATTTACAAAATACCTTCTATCCTCGACCTACCATTTACATACATTATTTATTCCTTATAAAGCTGTCCCTTTTTTTTTTTTTAATATTCACCCTCCTTTAACAGAAGAAAAATGGACAAGTTATTCACCCAGGATAACAGAACTCCAGCACACGAGGAGGGAATTATTTGATTTGCGACACAAATGGAAGCCCACAGTCTTACAAGGATACTTTGGTTAAAGTATCACCGTTGTTTCTCTAACACTGCAGGCCTGAAAAAAACATGCTGCATTTTGTAAGTTGAATTTTATCTCAAATAGCAATATTTAGGCCAAAGAATCCTTGCAGAAAAGATGGCAAATTTAAGGTTGGGAGAGCATTTTACACCCCTTTCTTTACTGGCCTAAAGCTAGGTATACATCCACAGTTCTTAACCCAACACCCTTGAGGCCGAATGTGCTCTGGAAATCAGAACTTGTCAGATTTTCGGAAGGTCATACAGTACACGCAACACTGCTGAGTATCATTCCAGCAGGGACTGGGGCAGAGCTTTAGTCACACACAGAAATGTGTCTGCAGTAAAAACAGAAGTATTCACACGGAATGAATCTGTACTCAATTTAAGGAGAAAAATGTTCCTTTTTCAAAGTTTTCAGATTTGGGAATTAGGAATAAAGGATTATAGATACGTATCTGCCAAAACATGGTCATGGTTTTTATTAAGGAAAGTTTATGTATCTCTTTTTTCCAAAATGAAGCCGCAAATTAAAAATAAGTACTTTCCCTTTTTCTTCCCTCTTTTTTTGGGGAGAAGGGGTGTTGCAGGATTCATCTTTTGCTTATAATTAAAATGATCTATATCATTCTTTTCACTGAGTTTTTAAAAATCATTAATCTGTTCCAAAAGAACCAAAGAAGGACAGAAAAACTCCATGTGGTGTCATTTTGTTCAGCCAATTAAAAGGCTAACAATTAAACTTACAAAAAAGGAGATACTAAAAAAAAAGGAAGACTTGGAGAACCTATAAATCCAAATTAATAAATCCATAAGCCAAATGCTCCTAATGGGTTCTAAGTCTCCTAGATTTTAATCGTACCAGACCTCCAGCTTAGTTTCAGGTGTCACAGACATAACTCACGGTTCATTTTTTTTCTTTTCCAAAAACAACAAAGACCATTGTTAAGGAAAATATTTAACAATCCAAGGCCAATATATCAAAAGCATGTTTTTGCAATCTCTACCTTTTATCTATTTACGCAAAATATCTGTATATATTACAAAAATTATATATATTACTAAGTACACAGAACTGTAAAACTCAGGAGGTAAATTTTTTTTCCCAGAAGCTGGGTTTTCTTTTTAAATTGTTTTATTGTGGTAAAATACATATAACATGAAATTTGCCATTTTAACCATGTTTAAGCGTACCATCCACTGGCATTAATTTTATACATTCACAATGTTGTGCAATGATCATTGCTGTTTCCAAACTTTCCTATGACCTCAAACAGAAACTCTGTAACCATTAAGCAATAACTCCCCATTCTCCCCTCCCCCAACTCCTGGTAACCTCAAATCTACTTACTGCCTCTATCAATTTGCCTATGCTATAATTATGTATCATGGAATCATACTATATTTGTCCTTTTGTGTCTGTTTCATTTAGCTGAATGTTTTCAGTGTTTATCCACACTGCAGCATGTATCAGAACTTCATTTCCTTTTACAGCTGCACAGGATTCCATTGTATGTACATACCACACTCGGTTTGTACGTTCATCTGCTGTTGGATACTTGGGGTGTTTCCACTTTTGGCTGCTGTGAACATGGGTGCACAAGCATCTGCCTCCCTGTCTTCAATATTGTGGGGTATAAGCTGAGGAGGTGAACTGTTAAGTCATATGGTCATTCTGTGCTTAGCTTTTTGAGGAACTGCCAAACTTTTAGAAACTGAGTTTTTTTTCAATTGTTTTAAAACAACTTTTTTTTCCTTAGGCACACTCTTAATATGCAAAGTATAAAAAAAGGTTATACCATCAGCTTCACAGAAGTTGTCTGCGGAATCATCATGCTTGGTCCACTGAAGAACAGCCTTCTGTGTTTCTTCACTTCAAACAAAGAAAATAAATGGAGTTATTCTTTTCCTTAAGTTAACAGTTCACATGAAAAAGCATAAAAATGCTACTGCAAAAAAACCCCAAACCTCAGAGATTCATCCACAGCTCCAAGCCGTTTGGCTTGCTCACATTCTTCAATGAGATTATTGGCTGCTTCAGAATACTAAAACAAAAGGAAAATAAATAGAATTCAACCGGTTGCATTTTTTAAACTTTTTAAAAAGAATTTCAAAGGAATTTGAGGTTCTTTTATACCTGGCACCATCCTCTGGCTTCAAAACTTACAAAGAAAAAAAATAAGACCCACATTCCTCCTGAAGCTAAAAAATAAGTAAAAACCTTTGCCCTTTGTTTTGTTGGAGAACACAATTTACTCCTATGTTGACGAAATAAAGGGTAGTTTATAGTCTGATAACTCACTATCAAAATACCCACTAAGAAAATGTTTGCGGTTCAAGAACTCACTTGGCAAGGAGCCGAGGGGCGCTGTCCCGCTTTCCTAACAACCTAACTGGGAGCATCGGTTTTCTCTTCCGTAAAACACGTGGCTGGGCTAGATGAGGTGAGCCCACGGTCCATTCCAGCTCTAAATGCCGTGATGCTAAAAACGCCCTGGAGGCTACCGAGTCTTATAACAAGTACTCCGACGTCGTTAGGTGCTTAAAATACACTCTTGAACCATATTCCTCCTCAGCATCTACGTCACTGTACATGTTCCGCTAGCCGCGGACGTGGCACGGGGCGTGAGCGTGGGTCACGAGATGGCACCACCACCACAGAGCTAAGGGACGACACCGGAAGCAGGAGGCCACAAAGTCAGTCGCTCAACAAATATTAACTCAGTGCCTGTTATGTCCTCATTGTTAGGGTGACCACACAGATGACTGTCCAGACGAGGACTCTTTGGAGGATAAAAGGGAACACGACAAAAACTGCAATGATTCAACCTTTGGAAACACTTATTTACCGAATTACAATGTTGTTTCATTACATTGGTCGACCTAAAGATAGCTCAATTCAAAAACCACTTTCAAAAATAAAATTCTTTTATGCATGATTAAGTATTAATGGGCAAAGCGATGTGATGCATTCAACCTACTCTCAAATGGTTTGGAAAACAATAAGAACATATACATAGAAAAAGCATGCTAGGGCCTTCCCTGGTGGCACAGCAGTTAAGAATCCACCTGCCGATGTGGGGGACACGGGTTCCATCCCCGCTCCAGGAAGATCCCACATGCCGCAGAGCAACGAAGCCCGTGTGCCACATCTATTGAGCCTGCGCGCTAGAACCCGTGAGCCACAACGATTGAGCCCATGTGCCACAACTACTGAAGCCTGTGCCTAGAGCCCGCGCTCCACAACAACAGAAGCCACTGCAATGAGGAACCCGTGCACCACAATGAAGAGCAGCCCCTGTCCACCACAACTAGAGAAAGCCTGTGTGCAGCAACAAACACCCAATGAACCCAATAAATAAATAAATAAATAAGATACATTAAAGAAAAGTTTAAAAGAAAAAGCATGCTAAAACAAATGAGACAAAATATTAAAAATTAGTGAATGTTTATAAAAAAGTGTACAAAATGTCTTTATATTAATACTGCAACTTTTCTGTTAGAAATTATTTCAAAATAAAAAGTTAAAAATACTCATCAAAAAGTAAAACAAAATTTGTTCAAACGATAACATATATGGACTTCCTAGGTGGTGCAGTGGTTAAGAATCCGCCTGTCAATGCAGGGGACACAGGTTCGATCCCTGCCCCAGGAAGATCCCACATGCTACAGAGCAGCTAAGCCTGTGCGCCACAACTGTTGAGCCTGTGCTCTAGAGCCCGTGAGCCACAACTACTGAGCCCATGTGCTGCAACTACTGAAGCCCATGCGCCTAGAGCCTGTGCTCCGCAACAAGAGAAGCCACAGCAATGAGGAGCCCGTGCACCACAACAAAGAGTAGCCCCCACTCACTGAAACTAAATGAAAGCCCGCACACCATAAAAAAGACCCAACACAGCCAATAAAATAAATAAATAAATAAATAAATAAATTTATAACAAAAGAGAGATAACATATACCTATGTATTCTAATATACCTACGTATATTTAAAACCAAAATTTTTTAACTTTATGATTGTAAAATATTACCTGAATATTAAAACATAAGTTAAAATAACTATTTTTATTTCCTATTTAATAATTTAATCAGCTTTGTAAGTCACATCTGTCTCAAAACTATGTCACTGGCATTTTTCCTGAAGAAAAACAATTTTTCCAATATGCTTATTGTTTTCAATGTTTCATAAAATTGCCCACAATCTTCTTCAAAGTTAATTTTAAGGTTAATTTGGAAATCATTCATACCTTCAACTGAGTCTTCCCTGCAGATATAATTTTTAATTGAGAAAATATTATCTCTACAGGTAAATGTATGAAAATATTTTAGCCCACATATTTTCACAGTTCTATTCTTTGCCTCTAAAGTACATTTCTTCAATGAACAATCTAAGACGAAACTCATCAAATAAGCTGTCTCTATTTTTTAAGTTATTTAAAATGTTTTGTCAAATAGAGATGCTATGAAATTGTAAGCCTTAATTTCATTCCATTTCAGGTGAGAATATAAATTTATCCAGTTAAAAGCAAGAGTTCATCAAGAGCAGACTCTTCCCACAAAGGGAGATTCTCGAAAACACAATTATAAAATTTCAGAATTTAATCTAGTACACCATTTGAGCTTTCCTCACTCAATGTGTACAATTCCTCCCTAGTTTTCACAGGAGTAAATATCAAGGTCTTTGTTTACAAGCTTTGTTATAATAAGTGCAACTTGCTAAACCTTCAAAAGCTGAAATCTGTCTTGTTCTTTTCTTTAAGCATTCCACTAATTGCTAGTTTGAATAATGATCTTCCACTGATTTTGAAAATGCAACCAACATTTAGAGGGCTCATTTATTAAAAATCAAGCAATACCAATGAAGGCCTCTTGGGCTGTTTTACAAAATAGTTCTTCAAAGGCTCAAACGTTTATGAAATTGGACCGATCATGGACAGCAAAGAAAGACCTACTGCCATGCTAAAGTAACATTTTCTTCAGCATCAGCTTCCTCTCAAAAACTTTATAGTCATTACTTAGTGTTATACAGAAATACAAAAATCTATGTATGCTGACAATTACCACTTTTATCTTAAGGGGTAAGAGATCACAGCATGTTTGGATACAATTATGAAGTATGTATGTACCTCAGTCAATTACAAATTCCTTTCTGCTCCACAGATTTCTTGATTTAGTGAGGACACGGTTTTTACCAGGACGCTGTTTTTATCAAAATTTGTATGTGTAGTATCACCACAAAACGAATATTATGTTTTTAATTGTGAACTTTAAACGAATTTATACTAACATTCAGTGACTAATGTTTTCCTTTAACAGAAAGAACTGCCAAAGGTTTTACTTTAAGTCCATCAACTGAATGAAAAAAACCAAACAATTTTTGGAATTAAACGAATTTCTATTTGAAACAGCTGATCATGGCATCATTTAATTACGTGCAAAGCTCTGCATTGGAGCCAACACATTAATAGCTATGACTTCACTCACTGTGTGTGAATAAGAAAATGAGGAACCAAAAATGAGCAGAATTAATTTAGTTCTAAGGCAGAAAAAGTGCAGAACAGTGGTTTCCTCTGGGGAAGGAGTATGGATTGACTGGGACATGGTATGAAGCAACTTTCTAGGGTACCAGCAACGTTCTGTACTGAAACAGAAGCCTAAGTTACCAAGGTGTATGCATTTAACAAATGCACACAAGATGTGTGTACTTCATTGTATGTTAATTTTATTAAAAGTACATGCAAGCAAATATTGGACTCTACTTAACGATATACATCTAGTTACGTATATAACCAGTTAATGACATATAGTGAGGGCAATGTGTACTTAGGCTCACAATTTATTTGAAATTCATCCAAAAAAAAGGCAGTTTAATGGATGTGTAGAAGGATGGACAGATGGGCAGATATGCGGTAAAGTGAGTTTATGAAAACGTTAATGACAGAATCTAGGTGATTAGTATGAGAGTGTTCACAGGAAAATTCCTTAAACTTTGCCGTATGCATGAAAATTCTCATAATAAAATATTGGAAAATTTAAATTTAGCACAGTTATTTAGTATAAATGAAAAACCACATATCCCAGAATGATACGTAAATGCACCATCTGCAGCTGCACATGTTAAGCTGTCTTAGACACAATTTTCTTACAACAATCACTGCTTTACAAGGTATACAACAACAGATGCTACGAAGGCTTTGTCAGCAGACCTGTGGGTTCTGATTTTCCTATGATCAGTTACCTTATAGATGGTAAACGATACCTTTGTGCAAGTTATATATCATCATCAATTCTTGTGAGAAATGGAAATTCAGTACTTCATTTTTCATTAAACATGTACTTCCTTTTTCCTCTTTTAGTTATTTCAGGCAAAAGGATTCACTGTAAAATTTTAAACGTCCTTAACAGTAGTAAGTGGTTGATCTGCACTATGTAATAAAGGATAAAGCCACTCTAAGGGACTACTCTCTCCACGCAGGATTGCTCATCCACTGTTTCCCACACATATCTCTCGTAAGCCTAACCTATAATTTCCCAGGTTTTTCACTGACCAATCAAATGGCAGCCTGGCAGCTTAAGCTGTATCACAGATATGACACATAGCACAGCACAAATGGCCACGGACTCCAACAGGCCAGCAGAGCAACCGTGGCCAATGCCTCTCCCCCTACTTGCCAAGACTGTAAGGAGTTAGCTGTCCCCAGCCATTAGTGACTGACTGAAATTATTTTAGCAGTTGTCACCTCGTATGTTGTCTTTGAAAGAAAGGCTTAGTTTCTTTACATCTAGAAAAGGTCAAGAGAAGAGGGACAAGTTATTACTGGTCATCTTTGTGTTGAAGTAATGTCTTTAGTGTACATACACCTGAAATATAAGAGAGAATACAACAGAGGAAGCTAGAAATACAAAGAATTTGGTCAACCAACTCTATCCTAACTTATTTTAGTGCAATTGTTAATATTTTGTTTAAAACATTTAAAACTCAAGACAAATAACAAATCAGACTGGATGCCAGAACAGGCATAAACTGGTTCTGCCCCAGGCAAACCTTGGCACATGGTCCCTTTACTTGTTCTTGTTACTCTATAAGGGCTTTGGATTTTACTCCAAGGGAGATGGGACAATTTAAACAGAGGAGAGATACAATCTGATTTCTTTGTTTAAAAAAAAATCACTCTGGCTGATTAGAATAGACTAACATAGAGGTCAAGGGTAGAAGTAGGCAGACAATTTAAGAGGCTACTGCCATAGTCCAGACAAAAAGGGATAATGGCTTGAAATACAGCAGCAGCAATAAAGATGGTAAGATTCTGGGTGTATTTTAAAACCCTGTAATCAAAAATTGAATTTGGGACTTCCTGGGTGGCTCAGTAGTTAAGAATCCACCTGCCAATGCAGGGGACATGGGTTCGAGCCCTGCCCTGGGAAGATCCCACGTGCTGCGGAGCAACTAAGCCCGTGCACCACAACTATTGAGCCTGTGCTCTAGAGGCCGTGAGCCACACCTATTGAGCCTTTGTGCCACAACTACTGTAGCCTGCACTCCTAGAGCCCAAGCTCCACAACAAGAGAAGATACCGCGATGAGGAGCCCGTGCACTATAATGAAGGGTAGCCCCTGCTCACAGCAACTAGAGAAAGCCCATGTGCAGCAACAAAGACCCAATGCAGCTGATAAATTTTAAAAAAGTTGAATTTGTTCACCAAAAAGGCCTTGAAACAATGACAACCCTGTAAAAATTAGCACCCCAGTGGCCCAGGTTATGATCCCTAAACACCATTTGCCACTAAAAGAGCTATGGATTCTTTAGAAAAGTGGTAAATTCCAAGACTGAAGCAAAAAAAGTACAAAATAAGCTTAGGACATCTTTTCATAATGGAAAGCAAAAAATCTGCTAAGACTACTGGGATCATCTCAACAGGCAACAATTCCTAACTTGAAGGAGCTTCTCGTGGCCAAAGATGGAATTCAAGCATCAAAACAAACAATAACCAAATGACTAGAGAAGATTCCAATACATCAAATATGTCAAAACTTAAATTCATATTAATACTTAAAAATAAAAACCTCATTGGGCACCTCTGGAGGATGCTGGGGCATCACTCATTATAATTCTGAAAACTGGTAAACAAAGGAAAAGAATGAAGCATTTATTCTATGTGTTCTAGATAAACTGTATTTCAAGGCATTCAAAGAGTTGACAAGAAAAGGTCTTTATACAATAATAACAGATAGTAAGTATAGGAAAAAAGATAAAATTAGAATATCAATATTTTCAAACTCCTAATGAAATAATGCAACCAGGTAATACTCATCAAGGCTGCTAAAACCTTCAGGTAAAAAGCTAGTAGGGAACTTTATACTGGACACACAATGACCTCAAAGATCAATCCTAACATCATGAAAAAAAGAGAAAACCAGACATTATGTCTTCTGATGTGATGCAATAACAAGTACACAGCAACTCTAATGAATATATATCAAAAAATTAACCTGGGGGAGGAATCAAGATGGCAGAGCAGGAAGACGTGCACTCACTCCCTTCGCAAGAGCAACAGAATTACAACTAACTGCTGAACAATCATCAACAGAAAGACACTGGAACTCACCAAAAAAAGACACCCCACACCCAGAGACAAAGGAGAAGTCACAATGAGACAGCAGGAGGGGTGCAATCGCATTAAAATCAAATCCCATAAATGTTGGGTGGGTGACTCACAAGCTGGAGAACAAGTATATGGCAGAAGTCCACCCACTAAAATGAGGGTTCTGAGCCCCACATCAGGCTTCCTAACCTGGGGCTCCAGCAAGGGGAGCAGGAATCCCCAGAGAATAAGACTCTGAAAGCCAGTGGGATTTGATTGCAGGACCTCCACAGGACTGGGGGAAACAGAGACTCCACTCTTGGAGGGCACAGAAAAAAATGTGCTCACCAGGGCCCAGGGGGAAGGAGCAGTGACTCCATAGAAGACTGAACCAGACCTACCTGCTGGTGTTGGAGGGTTGCCTGCAGAGGTGGGGGGTAGCTGTGGCTCACTGAGGAGACAGGGGCACTGGCAGCAGGGTTCTGGGATGTGCTCACTGGCATGAGCCCTCCCAGAGTCCACCATTAGCCCCACCAAAGAGCCAGGAAGCTATCTGCTAGGTAGCCTCAGGCCAAAGGACCACCAGGATGGGAACACAGCCCCACACATTGGCAGACAAGCAGATTAAAGTGTCACTGAGCTCTGCCCATCAGATCTGATTAAAGTTTTACTGAGCTCCACCCTCCCAGCCCAACCCACCATCAGCCCCTCCCATCTGGAAGCACCCATGAGCCTCCTAGATAGCTTCCGCCACAAGAGGGCAGACAGCAGAATCAAGCAGTATCGGCAGTATTTCATCTTGTGGAACTGAAAACCACAGCCACAGAAAGACAGAGAAAATGAAACAGCAAAAGGCTTTGCACCAGATGAAGGGACAAGATAAAACACCAGAAAAACAACTAAATGAAGAGGAAATAGGCACTCTTCCAGAAAAAGAATTCAGAATAATGATGGTGAAGATGATCCAGGACTTTGAAAAAAGATTGCATGCAAAGATCAAAAAGTTGCAAGAAAAGTTTACCAAGGACCTAGAAGAATTAAAGAACAAACAAACAGAGATATGCAACACAATAACTGAAATGAAAAACACACTAGAAGGAACCAATAGCAGATTAACTGAGGCAGAAGGGCGAATAAGTGAGCTGGAAGACAGAATGGTGATAATCACTGATGCAGAAAAGAATAAAGAAAAAATAATGAAAAGAACTGAAGACAGCCTAAGAGACCTCTGGGAAGAACTGAAGACAGCCTAAGAGACCTCTGGGACAATGTTAAACACACCAACATTCATATTATAGGGGTCCCAGAAGGAGAAGAGAGAGACAAAGGACTCGAGAAAACACTGGAAGAGATTATAGTTGAAAACTTCCCTAACATGGGAAAGGAAATAGCTACCCAAGTCCAGGAAGCACAGAGAGTCCCAGGCAGGAGAAACCCAAGGAGAAACACGCCAAGACATATAGTAGTCAAACTGACAAAAATTAAAGACAGAGAAAAGATATTAAAAGCAACAAGGGAAAAAAGACAAATAACATACAAGGGAACTCCCATTAGGATACCAGCTGATTTCTCAGCAGAAACTCTGCAAGCCAGAAGGGAGTGGCACAATATATTTCAAGCGATGAAAGGGAAGAACCTACAACCAAGAATACTCTATCCAGCAAGGATCTCATTCAGATTCGACGGAGAAATTAAAAGCTTTACAGACAAGCAACAGCTAAGAGAATTCTGCACCACCAAACCAGCCCTACAACAAATGATAAAGGATCTTCTCTAAGCAGGAAACATAAGAGAAGAAAAGGACCTACAGAAACAAAAACAAAACAATTAAGAAAATGGTAATAGGAACATACATAGCGATAATTACCTTGATTGTAAATGGACTAAATGCCCCAATCAAAAGACACAGACTGGCAGAATGGATACAAAAATAAGACCCATATATATGCTGTCTACAAGAGACTCACTTCAGACCTAGGGACACATGCAGACTGAAAGTGAGGGGATGGGAAAGATATTCCACGCAAACGGAAATCAAAAGAAAGCTGGAGTAGCGATACTCATATCAGATAAAATAGACTTTAAAATGAAAAATGTTACAAGAGACAAGAAAGGACACTACATAAAGATCAAGGAATCAATCCAAGAAGAAGAGATAACAGTTATAAATATATATGCACCCAATATAGGAGCACCTCAATACATAAGGCAAATGCTAACAACTATGAAAGAGGAAATCGACAGGAACACAGTCATAGTGGGGGACTTTAACACCCCACTTACACCAATGGACAGATCATCCACACAGAAAATTCATAAGGAAACAAGCTTTAAATGACACGATAAATCAGCTTGATTTAATAGATATCTATAGGACATTACATCCAAAAACAGCAGATTACATGTTCTTCTCAAGTGCACATGGAACATTCTCCAGGATAGATCACATTTTGGGTCATAAATCAAGCCTCTGTAAATTCAAGAAAATTGAAATCACATCAAGCATCTTTTCCAACCACAACGCTATGAGATTAGAAATCAATTACAGGAAAAAAACTGTAAAAACACAAACACATGGAGGCTAAACAATACACTACTAAATAACCAAGAGATCACTGAAGAAATCAAAGAGGAAATCAAAAAATACCTAGAGACAAATGACAATGAAAACACAATGATCCAAAACCTATGGGATGCAGCAAAGGCAGGTCTAAGAGGGAAGTTTATAGCAATGCAATCCCACTTCAAGAAACAAGAAAAATCCCAAATAAACAAGCTAACCTTACACCTAAAGAAACTAGAGAAAGAAGAGCAAACAAAACCCAAAGTTAGTAGATGGAGAGAAATCATAAAGATCAGAGCAGAAATAAATGAAATAGAAACAAAGAAAACAATAGCAAAAATCAATAAAACTAAAAGCTGGTTCTTTGAGAAGATACATAAAATCGATAAACCTCTAGCAAGACTCATCAAGAAAAACAGGGAGAGGACTCAAATCAATAAAATTAGAAATGAAACAGGAGAAGTTACAATGGACACCACAGAAATAAAAAGCACCATAAGAGATTACTACAAGCAACTATATGCCAATAAATTGGACAACCTGGAGGAAATGGACAGATTCTTAGAAAGATATAACCTTCCAAGACTGAATCAGGAAGACAGAGAAAATATGAACAGACCAATCTCAAGGAATGAAATTGAAACTGTGATGAAAAATCTCCCAACAAACAAAAGTCCAGGACCAGATGGATTCACAGGTGAATTTTATCAAACATTTAGAGAAGAGCTAACACCTATCCTTCTCAAACTCTTCCAAAACATTGCAGAGGAAGGAACACTCCCAAACTCATTTTATGAAGCTACCATCACCCTGATAGCAAAACCAGCAAAGATACTACAAAAAAAGAAAACTACAGACCAATATCACTGATGAATTTAGATGCAAAAATCCTCAACAAAATACTAGCCAACACAATCCAACAACACATTAAAAGGATCATACACCATGATCAAGTGAGGTTTATCCCTGGAATACAAGGATTCTTTAATATACGCAAATCAATCAATGTGATACACCATATTAATAAACTGAAGGATAAAAACCACATGATCATCTCAATAGACGCAGAAAAAGCTTTTGACAAAATTCAACATCCGTTTATGATAAAAACTCCCCAGAAGGTGGGCATAGAGGGAACCTACCTCCACATAAGAAAGGCCATATATGACAAACCCACAGCAAACGTCATTCTCAATGGGGAAAAACTGAAAGCATTCCCTCTAAGATCAGGAACAAGACAAGGATGTCCACTCTCGCCACTACTATTCAACATAGTTTTGGAAGTCCTTGCCACAGCACTCAGAGAAGAAAAAGAAATCAAAGGAATCCAAATTGGAAAAGAAGTAAAACTGTCACTCTTTGCAGATGACATGATACTATACACAGAAAATCCTAAAGATGCCACCAGAAAACTACTTGAGCTAATCAATGAACTTGGTAATGCAGCAGGATACAAAATTAACACACAGAAATCTCTTGCATTTCTATACACTAACAATGAAAGATCAGAAAGAGAAATTAAGGAAACAATCCCATTCACCATGGCAAGAAAAAGAATCAAATACCTAGGAATAAACCTCACCAAGGAGGTAAAAGACCTGTACTCAGAAAACTATAAGACACTCATGAAAGAAATCAAAGAAGACACAAACAGATGGAGGGACATACCATGTTTTTGGATTGGAAGAATCAACATTGTGAAAATGACTATACTACCGAAAGCAATTTACAGATTCAATGTAATCCCAATCAAATTACCAACGGTATTTTTCACAGAACTAGAACAAGAAGTTTTACGATTTGTACGGAAACACAAAAGGTCCTGAATAGCCAAAGCAATCTTGAGAAGGAAAGACAGAGTTGGTGGAATCAGGCTTCCCAACTTCAGGCTATACAAGGCTACAGTGATCAAGACAGTATGGTACTGGCACAAAAACAGAAATATACATCAATGGAACAGGATAGAAAGACCAGAGATAAACTACAGTCAACTAATCTATGACAAAGGAGGCAAGGATATATACAATGGAGAAAAGGCAGCCTCTTCAATAAGTGGTGCTGGGAAAACTGGACAGCTACATGTAAAAGAATTAAAGTAGAACACTTCCTAACACCATACACAAAAATAAACTCAAAATGGATTAAAGACCTAAATGTAAGGCTAGACACTATAAAACTCTTAGAGGAAAACAAAGGCAGAACACTCTATGACATACATCAAAGCAAGATCCTTTTTGACCCACCTCCTAGAATCATGGAAATAAAATCAAGAATAAACAAACGGGACAGAATGAAACTTAAAAGCTTTTGCACAGCAAAAGAAACCATAAACAAGACAAGATGACAACTCTCAGCATGGGAGAAAACATTTGCCAATTAAGCAACGGACAAAGGATTAATCTCCAAAATATAGAAGCAGCTCATGCCGCTTAATAACAAAAAAGCAAATAATCCAATCCACAAAGGGGCGGAAGACCTAAACAGACATTTCTCCAAAGAAGACATACAGATGGCCAACAAGCACATGAAAAGATGCTCAACATCACTAATCATCAGAGAAATGCAAGTCAAAGCCACAATGAGGTATCACCTCACTCTGGTCAGAATAGCCATCATCAAAAAATCTAGAAACAATAAATGCTGGAGAGGGTGTGGAGAAAAGGGAACCCTCCTGCACTGTTGGTGGGAATGAAACTGGTACAGCCACTATGGAAAACAGTATGGAGGTTCCTTCAAAAACTAGAAATGGAATTACCATATGATCCAGTAATCCCACTACTGGGAATATACCCTGAGAAAACCATAATCCAAAAAGAAACATGCACCATAATGTTCACTGAAGCACTATTTACAATAGCCAGGACATGGAAGCAACCTAAATGCCCATCAACAGATGAATGGATAAAGAAGATGTGGCACATATATACAATGGAATATTACTCAGCCATAAAAAGGAATGAAATTGAGTTATTTGTTGTGAGGTGGATGGATGTAGAGACTGTCATACAGAGTGAAGTAAGTCAGAAAGAGAAAAACAAATACCGTATGCTAACTCATATCCACAGAATCTAAAAAAATGGTACTGATGAACCCAGTGACAGAGCAAGAATAAAGATGAAGATGTAGAGAATGGACTTGAGGACACGGGGTGAGGGGGCGAAAGGGAAGCTGGGATGAAGTGAGAGAGTAGCACTGACATATATACACTACCAAATGTAAAATAGGTAGCTAGTGGGAAGCTGCTGCATAACAAAGGGAGATCAACTCGATGATGGATGATGACTTAGAGGGCTCGGATAGGGAGGGTGGGAAGGAGTCATGGGAGGGAGAGGATATGGGGATACATGTATAAATACAGCTTATTCACTTTGGTGTACAGCAAAAACTGGCACAACAATGTAAAGCAATTTTATTTCAATAAAGAGTTTAAAAAAATTAAAAGAGAGAGAGAGAAAGAGACATAGAGACATCAACCAAGGGCAATGTGTGGAATACATTTGAATCTTGTTTCAAATCTACTATTAAGCATTTATGAAACAACTAGAGAAATTGGAACCCTGACTTTGGTTATGTGGTGGGTTTTTTACTGTCTTTTGTCTTAGAGACGCATATGAAGAATTTGTAAACAAAATGAGTTATCTCAGATTGGCTTTAAAATAACTGGGAGAATGGAATGGGAGGTACAGATGAAACAAGGTTGACCATATATTGGTAATGGCTAAAGCTGGGTGATGTGTACGCATGTTTTGTTTTGGTTTTTTTCCCCCTCTACTTTTATCTTTCAAGCTTTCTTTAATAAAAAATTAAAGAAAGGAAGAAGAAAAAAAAAGAATTAGAGCCACTGAGT